>NC_133769.1:151422053-151464989 GCF_003597395.2 Chelonoidis abingdonii | reverse complement strand
AAAAGAGAGAGAAGGTGGGCCCTCACTCTAAAGGATGTGTCAAAATTGGAAAGAGTCAGCGAGGGCAACAAAAATGATTAGGGGCCTGGGACCATGACTTATGGGGAGAAACTGAGGGAACTGGCGCTATTTAGTTGCAGAAGAGAAGAGTGAGGGGGGATTTGATAGCAGCGTTCACTACTTGAAGGGGGTTCCAAGAGGATGAAGCTAGGCTGTTCTCTAGTGTGGCAGATGACAGAACAAGGAGTAATGGTCTGAAGTTGCAGTGTGGGAGTTTAGGTGGATATTAGGAAAACTATTTACCAGGAGGTGTGGTGAAGCACTGGATAGGGTTGCCTAGGAGGTGGTGGAATCTTCATCCTTAGAGGTTTAAGGTCGCAGCTTGACAAAGCCCTGGATGGGATGATTTATTTGGGGTTGGACCTGTTTGAGCAGGGGGTTGGACTAAGATGACCTCCTGAGGTCTCTTCCAACCTAATCTTCTATGATTCTATGACTAGCTGCTCCAAGAAGCAGTCATTTAAGATGTCAAAGAAACTGTATCTCTGCATCCCATCCTGAGGGGAACATTACCCAATCATATGGGGATAATTGAAATCCTCATTATTATGGGTTTTATTTTAACAGCCTCTTTAATCTCCCTAAGCATTTCATAGTCACTATCATCGATCCTGGTCAGGTGGTCGGTAATAGATCCCTATTGCTATATTCTTATGATTAGAACATGGAATACTATCCATAGTGATTCTATGGTACAGTTTGGTTCATTTAAGATTTTTACTTCATTTGATTCTATGCTTTCTTTCACATATGTGCCGCTCCCAAACCAGCATGACCTGTTCTGTCTTACCGATATATTTTGTACCCTGGTATTACTGTGTCCCATTGATTATCCTCATTCTACCAAGTTTCTGTGATGCCTGTTATATCAATATCCTCATTTAAAACAAGGAACTCTAGTTCATCCATCTTATTATTTAGACTTCTAGCATATTATTTACACTTCTAGAGGATGCAAGTTTCTGTGTGTCACAAACAAAGAGCAGAAGAGACACAGGTAAGGAGCAGAGAGGAGGTGCCTCTCACCTTCTCAAAGTACATGACCTCGTACTGCACTGAGCTCCGGCTGCGGTGTCGTGGGGCTGGCCAAGACACAGACAGGCTGCTGTCGTCACGTTGGGTGAGAGTCAGGTGGGACACTGTTACTGGAGCTGCAGGGGAGAGCAATGGCATGAAACAGAATCAGATGAAAACACAAACCAAATCCCCTCCATCCTCCCAGGCTGTGTGGCCCCTTTGCACAGATTACAGCTTCTCCCATTGCTGCCCCTGCTGAGCCTCCAGTACTGCATTCAGCTCATCCTTCTCTGGTGTGCCTGAGGGAAAGCCAGAGATCCAGTAGTAAATCACTGGTGATGGCCAGGGCACTTCAGCTGTAATTTTGTTGTACTTTCGAAACATTATCCACACTCACAGTAGCTCTATTAATGCAGCACCAAAGTGAAGACTTTAAATGCAGAAAGGAATTTCCAAAGTTAGGGCTCCTACAGCAACATGAACACACCCGCACTTAACACCATACGGGTGCAGCTCAGCTCTGACAAGTGACAGTGAAATGCCATTGTGAGACTCCATATTTATCATCTCTCAGTTAGTCCAGGGCAAACGTGCTCTGTTTAGGTGTGAAAACATGACCCTCTAATGCCAGCACCGTGAATTATCCTGGGATCCAAGAGCCAAGCCACACTCTTTCCATATCTCGCATCATAGTTGGTGTAGAAGAGAGTGGTGAGGTGGGAACCTGCAATTGTGAATGTCCTGACTTCAGTGTGTTTAAAGCCTATATTTGCATCAAGATGTTGTTGTTTGTTTGTTGCATGTATCAGGCAGGGAGGTGTCTCACTCTACAGGCCCAGTTCTGCTCTGTTACGTAGGAGCAGGTCCCATCACCTTGCAGCTGTGTAACTGAGAGAAGACTTGGGCCCCGTCATGTCTGCAAAGAGCCTGGTGAACGTACTGATTTTTCTGAACGATTACAGCCACTATTTTGGTTTATAAACAGAACAGGAAAGTGACTGACAAAGACAGTGATAGAGCTGAGATGCCAGAGCTACAGGCACCTTAGAAGAGATTCAGTCAATAGGCAGAAGGCAGGTACCAGGCTGATGGGCGCAGTATAAGGAGAGAGATAAGATGAAGAAGGCTCAGAGACCCACATTGACTCTTCTCTTGCCTCAAAATCGCTCCCCTACCCACCTTGGCGACTCACCTGCATGCCCGACAGAGACCCAGATGGCAGGGGAGGCCCGCTGGGGGAAAGGGCTGACCTCTGAGACACCATTACGTGCCATCACAGTGAAGCTGTAGTTGGTATAAGCCTCTAGACCATTCACATCTATGGATGTATTGTTGAGGCCTGAGGCACTGGGGGAGAAGACCACGCTAGCCTCACATGGCTCACATGCCAGGACAGAGCAGCGCTGGCATGAGACACTGTAGGTCAGATCCTTGCGCCCACCATGGTCGCTGGGTGGCTGCCACCAAAGAGACAGTTGCGTCCCCAACAGGGAGAAGCTGACATTGCGGGGACTAGAAGGGGGGCCTGCAGAGAGTGGAGGAGAGAGAATTAGATCCAGCATACAGGCTCCAATGCACAAACCAGTCTAGTAGTTTCCCTTCCCCTCATGAGGCTCAGGACCTGCCTCTCTCCCCACCGCATAAGGCATTTCCCTCTCCACAGCACCAACATCCCCTCTCTCTGCATCTGGATCTCCCCCTCCTCTCTCCCCCTGACCCTTCCTCCTCTCCACATCCCCTTTCTCTCCTCCCCCAGCACTGACTCACGAGTGCAGGCAACACTTTGACTCTCAGTGGGTGCCCGGTAGAAGCCCAGGTTGCAGGGACAGGCTGTGGCCCCTGTAGCACTGGATGAGCTGTTTGGGGGGCACTTGAGGCAGTGCTCAGTCTCTGGGGAGTGACGGTAGAATCCTCGCTGGCAGGCTGCGGACACACAAACAACAGGGAAGCACAGGATTAGTGGGAAGTAACCAGCCAACCCTGCCTGGCTCCCTCATCTTCCACCTCCACAGCCCTGGTACTCCTCCCTTTCTCCTGCTCCCAGGGATAGGGAATAGAAGATCAGGGCTGCTGGAGACTGCATGTGGGAGGTCCCTGTAAAAATCAACAGAACACTTAGGACTTGGTTAGCCTCAAAGAGACTCTTCCCAACATACATCCAGCACATTCCCTGTCCCTTCAAGATTTACACCAAACCTGGCTGTGCCACCCTGAGCTGCAAACACCAGAGGTGAGTGTGGTGTAGGCAGCTTTGGAACTGCTAGCACTTAGTTTTCTTGCACTACTCCTCTACCTTTCTGGGGCATCTGCCTGTCCCGAAGAGCAACTGTGAGGCAGATCTGATGCAGCTTGGTACCAAAAAAATGCCCACATTCCCATGAAGACCTTCCTTTTGTTCTTTCTTATTTGCTTGTTTCCCTTAATCTAAAATAAAAGTCTCACTGGACATACAGGGTTTCTCTTTGGGCTGGGAAATCCATAACAATGAGGGGTGCCCACTGACACCACAGGTTTAAGTCTAGGGACTGTGAGCATGGGTGGCCTTGCTGATCTTGACTGCTGTAGCAATGCATTGCCTAGCTAGCCTCGGGGCATGTAGGAATTTCTAGATCAATGTCAACATCCTGGACTACACTTGGATGAAGCTGGACACGAAGCCAGTGTAGACTGCAAAAAAGATGTGCCATGCGCTTCCTATGGCCAAAACCACTAAGTCAGAGGGCAGCTGTATTCTGCATTGGTTGTAGCATCTCAGGAGTCTTCTAGGGAAGCCCAAGGAAGAGCACTTGCAGTCACCCAATAGGGAGGTCACAGGCATGGGTTACCGTGGTGAGGTTTGCACCACAGAAATGACTGTAATCATCTGACTCAAAGGAGATGGAAAGAGATGCTCCACACCACCAATGCTATTTGGAAACTGGGGAGCAGTTGAGGGACCCAGCAACGTTTCCAGGATCCAGGAGCTTATTGACAAAGGGCAGGCATACCCCCTTCAACAACAGGGTCAGGCACTCTCTCTGCCACAAATTCAGGCTTCTCCCTAACATCTGACACCGCTGGACTGAGCCTCAGCCTTTTATTTCCATCCACCCATTGTCTTGGCCAGGGAGAGCAGGCAGACAACACTATTCAGGTCTGATGACACAGACTTGCATGTCAGTTGCATAATAATGGTATCATGACCCAAAGAGTATCACAGCCTCATCCATCAGCTGTGGATACACATTGAGCAGGTAAGCCACAAAGAGTGAAGCCTGCAGAGTGCAGGAAGAGGGAACCACTGAGGACGTGCAAGCACTTGCCCAACAGCACTCGCTTGTCATCTTTCAGGAAAAAGCATAACCATTCAAGTGTAAGCCCATCTTTACTGGCCAGGATCTGTAGCTGAATCAACAAAATTACATGCCCCGTGGTATTAAAGAGTACTGACAGATCTAGAGAAGAATTGAGCATGGAACCCTGGCTAGGGCTGAGTGAATAACTGATTTGTCAGTTCAGTCAGTGAACTGAAAAAATATTCAGTTCCAAAAATGTTCTGATTTTGTCAGCAAATTGAAAAAGTCTGCTTCAGGCCAGGAAGCTATCTCTGGGTATGTTTACACGGCAATTAAAATCTTGCGCGTGGCCCATGCCAGCTGACTCAGGCTCATGGGGCTTGGGCTTGGGGGCTGTATCATTACACATCGATGTCTGGGACCACCATGCAGGATCCTAGAGCTCAGGCTCCAGTCCAAGCCCAAAAATCTATACGACAATTAAACCCTTCTAAGCAAACCCTAGTCAGATCACTAACACCGCAAAACGGGCAACCCTCTCAGCATACAACTCTCAACCCAACCCTACAGACCTCCTCTTGTTCGTAGACTGGAAGGACAAAAGCACTTATGTGATGCTCATTCCCCAGGGACCTCAAAACCCTGTACAAACCCGGGGAAGCAGCAGCACTATCACCCCAGATAGACAGGAGGCTGAAGAACAGAAGGGAAGTAACTTTACCAAGGTTGCAAGCAAGTCAGTGGCAGAGTCAGGAATGGAACTCAGGTCTCCTCACGCTTACTGAAGCGCACCACCTGCCAGGTATGTAGAGATGGCATATATACCCAGTCCCTGCTGCTAGGGGGAGCAAGGGCTAAATGGGGAAACCAAGTGAGGAGAACAACCACTTCAGGGGATAGCCACCCTACATCCTGACTTTACCCCAGAAGCCTGACTTTCTCCACCCTGACTTCCTCCTTCCCTCTGAACTCTTACTTATCCAGCAATATCATCTGCATCCTCTCGTCACCTGCAGCAATCCTGCTATCAAGCAGCTTTGGGGGTCTCTCTCCCCCTGCCCCAGGTGGCAAGGACTTTAGGTGGGCTGCCAGGATTGGACAGGGCCTGGTGAAGCAACAGCCTCCAGGGGTTTCCAAGTGCTACAGGCTAGGAGTGGCATGAGTGTGTTTTTATATCCTCCCCTTACGCTGTCCTGATATATTTCCTCACGTACCACTGTTCTCCCCTCTCCTGCCCAGCATGGCTGGTGTTGGTGACAGTTGGCAAGCCCATCAGAAGACAACGGGTGGAGATGAACCATCATTTGGTATGTGGCAGAAAGGGCATTTGATCTTGCCTCCCCCCAGCTCCCAAGACTTTTAGGTTGGTGCTGAGCGCGGCAGATTTGGTCCAGTTGTCCCTGTGTCATGACAGAGGGCATCTGGGCCTGGCCAAACAGGAAGAGGAACAGAGAGTCTCTGCCTTACCAGCCAGACAGGAAGCAGCAGCAACTATGGCCAGAGCTGAGCATGGAGCAAGCTGGACCCTGATCCTTGTGCCAGGCCAACCATTTGTGAGGACCCCCTCCGCCCCATCATTGCCCATTCCTCAGGATAGGACCAGCCAGCTACTTCCCCACTCCCCACCAGGATGGGACCAGCCCACTAACCCCCCACAAGCTGGCACGGCCTCAGCGGGGAGGCGGAAGCAGGGATGCTGGCACTCTCCTCTCCTTCCCTGCGTTTTTCTGAAATGATGGCCCTGGATGAGGACCACCTAGCTAGACAGAGTGGGCTGCTGCTTCTAAAGGTATGAAAACAAGGTGGGAAGTTTTAGTGTGAGCCTGTGGAGGGTATGCTGAAGAGCAGGGGAGGGAACACACCCAGGCTCTAACAGGATAGAGGCATGCCAGACAGACAGGATTATGTCACCACATCGAGCCAGCTGGAGAGAAGGGAATGAACCCAGGTGAGATGGAAGGTGCAATAGTAACAAGTGCCAGCAAGGGGCAGCACCACACCATGAAGGCAGATTCTTACTGCAGCACAGAATGTGGAAGCTTGCTTCCCTTACCGGTGTCCTCAGGGACCCCTGCACACACTGCCCCTGGGGGCTGGGGTGGCTGGATGCCAGGACGGGGTTAAGCAAGGTGGTAGGGGTGGCAGAACTAGGGGAGGAGGACAGGCTAGTGCCACAGCAATGGAAATATTGTGAGACTTGATGTATGTTTTGGTCCCTGCAATATTTCCTCTGTCCCTGGGGAGGATGCATTGTGAGAAGGGGCAGCCTGGGCTCCCTTGGTGCAGAGGAGAGAGGTGGGGGCTGGAGATAGGTTAGGTGGGATGGGGTGGCCAGAGAGAGCCATGTCATTTCAGGGATGTGGTGAGAGCTGTTTCCACTCCAGGGCAGGAACCTCTGCAGGTAGTCTAAAAGCAGCAGGTGGAGTGGGAGCAGGAAGGTGGGTGAGGGGCTGCTCTGGAGGCCTGGGGGGGAGGGATACTGAGCTGCTGCAGCCACCCTAACTGTGCCATTTCCTCGTCCCACCATTTGTATCTGAGGCCCAGGTGAGAGTTTGCCCCACTGCTGCCCTCCCACCCCTATCACCCCAAACTCCCTGGCACACATCCCAGCCCCAAACCTTGCCCCCCATTCAAAGCAAGGTTCCCCTTCCTCTGTCTGGGGGGCAGCTGTGCCAGGTCCCCATCCAGAGCTGAGAATTCTGATTCACATGTGGAAAGAGGATATGAGAAGGGAACAAGTTTCAAATAAATCAGATACAAACTGGGGTGACCCCGCCACATTAGCAGAAAATGAGGCACCCCTCCCCTGTGTGGGCGGTACAGAGTGTGGGACTGGCCCAGAGCGCTGTTGCCATCGCTGCCGCCACGTCCCACCCAGCAATTATCTTTAACAAGGCCTCTGTGGGCTCATCAAACAGGAAGAGGAACAGAGAGTCTCTGCCCTCAGTGCACCCAGAGTGGGACGTGACTCCCCGTTAGAGACGTCAGCTGAGCCATTCCCAGACTTCTTGTACCCTGCCCCTCCTCCCCACCCCCAACTGCCTGTTCTCTCTGCCTTCCCAGTGCACCCCGATAGCGTTTGGGCAGTTTTGTTGTTTGGAATTAAAGTCCGAAGGAATCAAATGGGGAAAACAGGTTCTGGGAAAGGCAAAAGACCAGGACCGCCTTCCTGAGGGCAAAGATCAGAGCCGGCTGCCCTGCCCTTCATTCATCATTATTACAAGTATTTATTTGGTGCATGTCACTAGGGTGACTGGGCACCTTACAAAGATTAAGCTGAGGCAATCAAGAGTTCAGTAATAAGAGACCAACCCACATACTCCCTGCTGCTTTGCCAGCCAGCTAGGAAACCAGGGGACCCAATTGGTTTGGAAGGCTTGGGCAAAGAGAGGCATTCTGCACCTTCATAATTAATTGTATTACCGCAAGGAGCTAATGCCAGAGGTGCAGGCTGGCCACTGGGAAAGCTATGGCACCAGTGCCCACAAGCAACATCTTTGGGATGCAGAGCCGTCTATCTCCACATGAGGATAGATCTATGGTGAGTGCAAGGGGGTGAGGTGCCTGGGTGTAGACCCCTTAAGGCTTTACACTCTGATATCGGTACCTGAAAAGTCACCCAGCAGTTTTCTGAACTAGTGGACAGATGGGATCCCCTCACACTCCAATTGCTATCCCTCCTCATCCTCCTATTCCAAGGCAAAGGTCAGAGATGTCTTCCTTGCGATGCCCTCCTTCCTTATCAGAGGGTACTGGTCACAGTTGGATCTCCCCTCACCCCCATCCCATCCCAGTGAAAGACTCTCCCTGCCTTTTCAGCCCTCTTCCCATCAGAGGACAAAAGCCAGAGCTGAGTCCTCCTCATCCCCATGCCAGGACAGAGCTCTGATCTGGACCCCGTCTCCTTCCAAAGGGAAAGGTCAGAACCATGATCCCTGCCTCTGCCGCACAGGGTGGGTTCAGCGAGAGATCTAGATTAGTTCTGATCCTTTGCATAGCACTTGGCCCCTTGCCACTGGAAATCAGCTGGAATGGAGATGTGGGAAGACAAACAGGTGCCCTAGACTACCCTTCCTTCTTTGCATCCACCAACAAGATGCCACTTCAGGCTTTGCCATTCCCTCATACAAACCCCACCCACCACCCTCCGGGCGACTACCCTGATCCCTGCTGTCCCTTGGGAGGACACATCTGGCTTCAGCTATACTTGGGTTGGGAGGGGGAGTAGCCAGGACCTGGAGGCCATCCCACTTCCTGGTAGCGGTGAGAACCAGCCCAGGCATGATGGATTCCTTGCCCCTTCCCAGGAGAGTGTGCTCAGCTCCCAGGAGGGTGGGGAGAATTCAGCAGCAACAGCTAAGTGGAAAAACTGGCTGGGCCATTGAAGGAGAGCAAAGGGGAGGGGCAGGGATCTCATGCTGGAAGTCTCCCTTAACCCTTCATCAGCTCCCAGAGCAAGACTGGAGCGGAAAGGCAACAGCAATCCAAACAGAGATCAAGTCCCCACAGTGCAGCAAACAGAGGGAGAGCAAGGCAGGGAGACAAAATGGCTCAAGGCCCCTACAGACCCCTAAGAACCCACTGCAGATTGCCTGACTCCCTGTGCACTTAGGCTCCCACCAATTCTCCCTTTCCTCTTCATTCCCTTAGCTGCAACTATGTAGCACATGAGCAGGAATGTATCACTTGTGGGCCCTGTAACTGCCTGGGCACAGTCACCACCCCCATCAGCAATATAGGAACAGCAATGTGCCATCCACATAGGCTCAACACATCCTCTTTCTCTCCCAGCTGCTACAGGCTGGAAGATGGTCTACAAGCACCTTCTCTCCCCTCGTTGCCAAAGGGAGACTCAGTCTACTGCTATGATGGGCCCAATTCAGTCTGCCAAGCGCTCCCCTCCAATACAGCGAGTGTGCCCATGGTCGCTCATGCACTTGTTCTGCCTGAATGCTGAGCTGGGCCGTGCAGGGGCTGCTATACTCATTCCCCAACACAGCAGAATTCTCGCTCACTCAGGGAATGAGTGTGCACAATACAGGAGGAGCTCTGACCCTTCCCACCGATGCACCCAAGTTCCTGGCCATGGGGAATAAAGGTGCTGATCTGTCCATCTGCTCTACCCTGACCTAGCTGCTGCACCCCAGAGAACAAGGCTGCCATTTAAGAGTTGGGAGCCGGCTGCTGAGTGAGTCAGTGTCGATCATATACTTACAGCTCCCAAAAACCAGCTGCAGACCTGAAGCGCTGCTGGAAGGAGACCAAGAGGGAGTGGAAGAGTGTGTGCAACTGTTACTCCTGACAGGGACAGGAATAAAAGAGAGAAATAAAGAGAGAATAACTGAATCACTGAGAGACAGACAGGGCACAGCCAGCAGGGGTGAGAGATGGGGACAGAGAGAGACAGTAGCAAAGTCAAATGCACTTAGAGCAGCTGTTGGTCAGGTGACTATAACTCACCTCTCACCCCCCTGCAAACACTGCTGGATTGTATCACTCCCAGATCTCCATCTCTCCATCGTTCCCCTTGCACCTGACTGCCCCCTTCCACACTTACCTACACAGCTTCTGTCAGCCTCCTCAAACCCAACAGCACACAGGCACCGGCCCATTGGCACCAGCCACTCCCCATCAGCACTGCAATGCATCCTGGGTGGGAAACCTGCTTCTTCGGCTGCGTCCTCTACACAGACCCCTCGCACCTCTGTGAGCCCCTCTGAGCCTGCCAGTGTCTCTGAAAAGTGGGCCAGTCCCACCACTGTTTCTGGGCAGGTCTTGTAATATACCCGGACAGAGACCAGAGCCACACAGGCCCCAGAGTTCTGGAAAGCCAGGTAGAATCCGCGCTGAGACAGCTTCCGTATGGGGCACACTTCCACATTCAGCTGCATAACGCCTGACTCAATGTCCCGGCTTGTGAAACTCCGATCTGCTGCCACTGTGTTGACCTGAAAAGAAGAGGAAGAATCAAGATCTATGGAACCGGAAGATCTTCCTCCAAGGTTACATTTGTCATGCATCTTTCATCCCAAAACCCCTGTGACAAGAGTGCTGATGCCTAATAGATGGGCCAGCACACTGGTCACTGTAGCCTCAATTAGTTTCCCCAGTGACAGTTGATTGAGGAAAATAGAGGAATTAGCTAATTAGATGGGGAATCTGGGTGAGTGAAGGAACTAATTGGCTCATCAGCTGACTCTCTTGATAAAAGGCAGGAAGGAAGCATTAGCAGGAGGGGAGGACAGGCCTAGCTATGCCCAGACTGAAGCTGATCCCAAGAAAAGGAGGTCTCTTGTCCTTTCAGGGCCCTGAAAAACAAGTAATAGGGATATAGGTATTATAATTGCTGTTATTGTACTGCACAAGTGTTGATGGAGGTAACTTGAATAAATTCTATGGAGTGGACACTATAAGAAGAGAGTCTGAAGGGTTTTTGCAGTGATCAAGGATCAGGTGTGGGGGAAGAAAACCTATGCCCTGTTACAGCCTTCACTGTAACTCCTTTCTCTATGGCCTCTCCCTAGCCCTGATGCTCTGGACTCCAGGATCTGCCCATCTTTGCATGTGGATGACTAAGCATGAACACATCAAACCAGTGCACTGGTTCTCCATTGTTTCCCTCATTTTGTATAACTCCTATGGACGTCCCCCATCTGCCTCACAAGCTTAGTTTCTATTCTTTCCTCCCAGCTCTCCACTTAGCTTCTCTTCAAGAGCCGTGTGACTGATTCATTATTTATACAGCACCTAGCATAACAGGCCCTGATCTCAGTTGGCCTTTGGGCACTGCCACAGCACACTTACAAACTACAGCAAGAAGTCATTCTTCTGGGATGGATAGTTTCTTTTTCTGTCATCAATTTGTCTACCAATAAACAGTGATAGTCTTTGGATTTGTTTAGTTGAAATTACATGTTGAATAAACTGCTGCTGACAATTCTCCATCTGTCCAGCGCTTGTGAGTCGTCCTGCATGTGCCTTTGATATTTCCCATCTGTTGATATAATCCATAGGGGACAATGGGTGTGTTTCCAGTCCCTGGCTAGATGGCATCACTCCTGCACACAGGCTTTTGAGGCAAATCTGAAGTCCTTGGGAGTTTGACACCTAACTCCCTTAGGGCTTGTCTCCTCTTACCAGAGGATCAATGTTGCAGCGATCGATGCATCAGCGGTCGATTTAGTGAAGACTCGCTAAATCGACTGCTGATCGCTCTCCCGTTGACTCCTGTACTCCACCTGATAGAGACAAGTAAGGAGAGTCGATGGGAGAGTGTCTCCTATTGCCATCACATAGTGTAAGTAGACCTAAGCTACGTCAATTTGAATTATGCTATTCACGTAACTCAAATTGCGTAGCTTAGATCGACTTTTCCCTTTAGTGTAGACAAGGCCTTAGACTCCTCTGAAAACCCCAGCCTGAAACATCTCTGCAGTTAATTGGTAATCAGCTCACCAGAAACTTCAAGTGGGCTCAACTGCCATCTTTGGATGCAGCAACAGCAGATGTGAGGGGTGGGGAATTGGGACAGCTGTTGCCGTAAAACTGGTTGTAAAGAAGTAGGTGTTAAAATTCCACAAAAAAAATTTGAAATCACTTCTGCCTCTGCCCCAAGGGGGAGGGAAAAAGGAGATGCAGGAAGTGTTGCCTAGTGGATACAAAACTGGACTGGGACTCAAGAGACCTGGATTCTATTCCCAGCTCTGCCACTGGCCTGCTGGGTGACCTTCAGCAACCCTCTTCACCTCTCTGTGCCTCAGTTTCCCCATCTGTAAAATGGGAATATGATACTGTCCTTCTTTTTAAAGTGCTTTGAGATCTACTGATGAAACATGGTAGATATCAAAGAACATAGGCCATACCTACAGGATGTGGGACTCTGATTTGGGAAACAGTGACTCTGAAAAAGATTTGGGGCTTGTGGTAGATAATCAGCTGAACATGAGCTCCCAGTGTGATGCTATGGTTAAAAGAGCTAATGTGTTCCTGGGATGCTTAAACAGGGTAATCTAGAGCAGGGGCAGAGACATTATGTTACCTCTGTATTTGACATTGGTGTGACCACGGCAGAATAGCGTGTACAGTTCTGTGCCAGCAAAAAGAACAGGAGTACTTGTGGCATCTTAGAGACTAACAAATTTATTTCAGCATTAGCTTTCGTGACCTACAGCCCATTTCTTCGGATGCATAGAATGGAACACACAGACAGGAAATATTTATACATACAGAGAACATGAAAAGGTGGAAGTATGCATACCAACTGGAAGAGTCCAATCAATTGAGATGAGCTATCATCAGCAGGAGAAAAAAATCTTTGAAGTGATAATTGAGATGACTCATAGAAGGTGTGAGGGAAATAACATTAGGGAATAGAGTCAATAGGTGTAATGACGCCAACCATCCAGTCTCTGGTTAAACCTGTAATGTATCTAATGTGCATATGATGCGAGGTCCAAGCAGTCGCTCTGGGAGTCGGAAGTGGTGAAATCACTCAAGTCTCATGAGCTGATAGAGAGGTGACAGTGCTCCACTGTTGAATATGTAGGTCCTGATGTCAGAATTGGCCATATGTGCGTAGGGACTGTCCGGTGGAATGTACTAGCAGAGGGGCATGTGGCAACATGAGCATATATGCACGTGTAATGGCTAGCGTGAACGAGCCCTGAGGTGAGTGATTAGTCCTAATGGGTCACTGAATAGATAGTGGACCAGAGCTGGACAGTCGGGCTGCAGGAGTAGGGCTGGGTCAGTGATGATGCGTGTGGCAGTCTGGTGAGTTAGTGCGCAGGTGGGGCTGTCGTAAGTGAGGACAGGCCTGCTCCCAAACGGAGCATGACGCACACACAACCATCAGTGGAAGGACATGTCGTCCAGGATAGTGAGATCTTGATGAGGCGTGGAGAGGTTAGGGGCTGTAGGTGATGTAGGGCTCGTATTCTGGGCCTGTCCTGTAGTAAGTGGCTTCTGGGTACTCTTCTGGCTCTGTCAATCTGTTTTTCACTTCAGCAGGTGGGTATTGTAGTTTTAAGAATGCTTGATAGAGATATTATAAGTGTTTATCTCTGTCTGAGGGATTGGAACAAATATGGTTGTATCTTAGAGCTTGGCTGTAGACAATGGATCGTGTAGTGTGTCCTGGATGGAAGCTGAAGGCATGTAGGTAAGTATAACGGTCAGTGGATTTCCGGTATAGGGTGGTGTTTATGTGACCATCGCTTATTAGCACAGTAGTGTCTAGGAAATGGACCGCTTGTGTGGACTGGTCTAGGCTGGAGTGGATGGTGGGATGGAAATTGTTAAAATCATGGTGGAATTCCTTGAGGGCTTCTTTTCCATGGGTCCAGATGTGCCCACAATTCAAGAAGGATGGTGGTAAATTGGAGAAGATCCAGAGAAGAGCCACAAGAAAGATTAAAGGACTAGAAAACCTGTTTTACAGTGATTGAGCTCTTTGAGTCTATCTATTTAACCAAGAGTTAAGGAGTAATTTGATTACAGTCTATTAGGATCCACATGGGGAATAAATATTTGATAATAGGGTCTTCAATCTAGCAGAGAAAGAGATAATATGATCCAATGACTGGAAGCTGAAACTTGACAAATTCAGACTGGAAATATGATGTAAATTGAACAGTGAGGGTAATTAATCACTGGAACAATTTATCAAGGGTCTTGGTCAATCACTGACAATTTTAAAATCAAGACTAGATGTTTTTTCTAAAAGGTTTGCTCTACAAATTATTTTGGGGATGTTCTAAGGCCTGTGTTATACAGGAGGCCACAACGGTCCCTTCTGCCCTTGTAATCTATGAATAAGAGCTGGGTGATGATGATCTCCTTCTCTTTAGTACTGGAAGTCCCAATTTCCTCTTACCTATCAAAATCCCCAACTGCCTAAATCTCCAGAAAGTGAGGGCAGCGGGAATGAATAGAAAAACATGAATTTAATATCAAAATAAATAACCCAAATTAAGTTACAAGATACTTGCATTTTTCATTTTCCTGTTTAATTCAGTGCAACTTTCTGGGCTTGAGTTTACTAAAAGCTTCTGCAGAAATTTCAAGAAGAATTTATCAACGATGTGTTGCTGAGAATGAAGAGGGGAGGACTGCCAAAGAATATAAGTCTATGGCTTGCCATAAAACACACTGGGCCTTGATTATGCAAGACTGTTTACCAGAAAGCTGAGAGTCTCTTCACTGGAATTCAGCTGCTTTTGGGGCAGAAGGGACAACAAGTACCATATCCAACTGAAACTGCAGGAGAAACATAGGGCGGCAGAGTGTAGTGACACAAATAAGAATTTGGTCCAGCCAGTGAGACCATTGCCTCCACCCTCAAAGAAAATGCCATGCACTCTTTTCTGACCAGTGATGAGAGCAGGAGATTAGGCGTCAGGAGACCTATGTCCTATTTCTTTATCTGTCCTGACTTGTTTTATTACCTTGGGCAAGTCACTTGTTCTCTCTTGGTCTCAGTTTCCCTATTTGTAACATGGGGATGATGATGTTTGTTAGAACCGTTTACAGTCCTTGGATAAGTAAATGGAAAGCACTACGATCAATATTAAATGTTCTCAGTCCCTCTATTCAACAACTTATTTGACAACTGGTACCTCCTGCAGCAAAGAGGGCCCTGACCATCATGCTGGGGCAGCAGCAAAAGAGCATTTCCTGTGCTCCCTAACCCTTGATTTCCTTGGAGGTCTCCCATCCGGCCAGCCCATCTTGTTTAGGTTGGGGCGGAGGGATCAAAAGGATCCCCAACCCCATTGCTACTGACCTTGGTGAACAGGGGGCGACGGAACTGGATGCCGACATCCTGCTCTGACTCCATATAGTAGAGATTGAAGGTCTCTTTGCAGGTCACTACCTCACCCTTGAAGCTCTTGCAGTCACGCACAGTGAACTTTAGCTCCACGTAGATGCGGGAGGCTGCCTCACCCCGGTAGATCCAGTTGGTCCGGAGCCAGTGATCAGTGTCGCCCTCCGAGAGCACGCTGCAGTCCTGGTACATGTAGATGGGGGTGCTGTTTATCATCTGCTGCACCTCGCTCCACTGCTCCCAGGGGAAAAGAAAAGAAATGAAAACACACACAAACGAACTCATGTTATACAGAGACGAGACATATAACACTTAAATATGCAATAAAACAGACCTACAAGATCCAAGTCTCTGCAGACTTGGGACTCAGATCCTGAGTAACCTCAAGGCCTTGAATAATGAACAAAATCTGCTTCTGGTTCAGAGCTTTGAGCCGGCCTTAACACTGTGAGCATGGAGAAATAAATATGATCTGCAATCTGGGTCTGACTCAGGTCTAGCTGACAATGACTCACCACTTCCCCTGAACATGGGCTCCTGATGCAATGCTACCCCAAAAGGGCTAATGTGATCCTTGGATGTATAAGCAGGAGAAGCTCAGGTAGGAGTGGGGAGTTTATATTATCGCTGTATTTGGCACTGGTGCAACCACTGCTGGAATGCTGTGTCCAGTTCTGGTGTCCACAGTTCAAGAAGGATGTTGAGAAATTGGAGAGGGTTTAGAGAAAAGCCATGAGAATTATTAAAGGATTAAACAATATGCCTTCTAGTGAGAGACTGAGCTCCTGGAGTCTATTTAGCTAAACAAAGAGAAGGTTAATGAGTAATGATCACAGTCTAAAAGTACCTACAGATGGGGAACAAATATTTGATAATGGGCTCTTCGATCTAGCATAGAAAGGTGTAACATGATCCAGTGGCTGGAAGTTGAAGCATGACAAATTCAGACGGGAAATAAAACACCAAATTTTAGCAATGAAGGTAATCACCTTTGGAATAATATGGAATACATCTGTGGCGTAATCTCCATCACTGGCAATTTGTAAACCAAGACTGGGTATTGGCTATGTCTACACAACAAGCAAGGGGTGTGATTCCCCTGCTTATGTACACATCTTCATGCTGGCTTTCATTCAGTTAGCATGAGTATAAATAGCAGTGTAGCTGTGGCAGCATGCGTAGCGGCTGCACGGTGCCAAGTACAAACCTGACTGAGACCTATGGGTATGTAGTGAGTATATCTAGTGCCTCCCATCTGCCTCTGAAAATTGTGTCACCTGAAGGTGTATCAGACTCTAGCATATCTCCCCTCGACAAAGGCAACAGCAGCTTGGAGAGTAGAGTGGGTGAGGATATGGGTCTGTCACAGAATCTCATTGTGGGAGGGTCAATCACAGGGCTTTCTTTCTTAATCCTAGTCTAAAATAACTCATTTAAAGTATACGGTTACTCCTTGTGCGTGGAAACACATAGCTGCCACACCATTCAGTTAGCATCTGGGCTCACAGCTAGCTCATGGGGAATTTTAAAGTAAATAAGCATTTTCTATGCTGCAAAAGAAAGCAAAAGATTTACTGGATGGTTTACTAATTGTGTAAATCTGTCAGTGACAATCCAGACTAATGTGTTTAGTTGCATCTTGTAGAAACACTCTCCTCTTGCTTATTGTTTTTCATAAATATGTTTTAATTCTTTTCAGGAAACTGGAAGACTGCTTACATAAATGATTAATGTTTAACCCTTTCAGCCAGCATGGTGCTGCAATGGCACCTACCTGATGAACATCTGGAAACACAGGCAGAGACAAGAGACCCCATAATAGAGAGATGGTTTGGGGACAGTTTTCATACAGCAGGCAGCACAGGAGAGGTTGACCAACCGTTATTTCTTCAGGAGGAAGTTATACTTTGGTAACAGATTCATATTACCTGCAGCAAAGTCTTATCTGAAAGACAAATATTCTGCTGCAGCTGAAACCTGCACAGCCTCATTATACCCAGGGACCTAATTTGGCTATCATTTCCACTGATTTAACTCCATCAATTTCAGGGGAATCATTCCTGATTTACACTGGTGGAATAAAGCTCAGATTCAGCATCATGTTGGCTATTTGAAAGCCACTTTTCCACAGGAAATCATACATTATTTATTCTGATAGTCTGCAGCAGCTATGGGTAGCTTCTTCTTTTAGTCTGGTCTACACTACAGACCTATATCGATATAACTACATCACTCAGATGTGTGAAAAATCCACACCCCCTGAACAACGCACTTATACCCACCCTAACCTCCAGCGCAGAGAGCACTAGGTTGGCAGAAGAGCTTCTCCCATCGACATAGTTAATCCACCTCCCTGAGAGGAGGTAGATAAGTCGGTGGGAGAAGCTGTCCGATCAACTTACAGCACCTTCATTAAAGCACTAAGGCAGTGCAGCTGCATCGCTGCAGAGTTTTAAGTATAGACTTGCCCTTAAGTCTTGTTTATAGAATCAGAGACTATCAGAGTTGACCTATCCCCAACTAAATCATCCCAACTTGACTTTAAAAAACCTCTAAGGAAGGAGATTCCACCACCTCCCTAGGTAACCCATTCCAGTGCTTCACCACCCTCCTAGTGAAAAAGTTTTTCCTAATATCCAACCTAAACCTCCCCCACTGCAACTTGAGACCATTGTCCTTGTCTGTCATCTGCTACTGAGAACAGCAAGCTCATCTTCTTGGAACTCCCTTTCAGGTAGTTGAAGCAGCTATCCTATCCCCGCCCCACATTCTCTCTCTGCAGACTAAATATCCCAGTTCCCTCAGACTCTCCTCAAAAGCATGTGCTCCATCCCCTAATCATTTTGTTTGTCTCTGCTGAACTCTTCCAATTTTCCACATCCTTCTTGTAGTGCGGGCCCAAAATCGAGACAGTAGTCCAGATGAGGCCTCACCAGTGTGTAATAGAGGGGAATGATCAACGTCCCTCGATCTGCTGGCAATGCTCCTACTTATACAGCCCAAAATGCCATTAGCCTTCTTAGCAACAAGGACACACTGTTGACTCATATCCAGCTTCTCACCACTGTAACCCTAGATCCTTTCTGCAGAACTGCTGGCTAACCGCCTGGTCCCTAGTTTGTAGCAGTGCATGGGATTCTTCCACCTAAGTGCAGGACTCTGCACTGTCCTTGCTGAACCTCATCAAGTTTATTTTGGCCCAATCCTCTAATTTGTCTAGGTCCTTTGTATCCTATCCCTACCCTCCATCACATCTACCTCCTCCCAGTTTAGTGTCAGCTGCAAACTTGCTGTATGGTGCATCCACAGCATCCTCCAAATCATTAATGAAGATATTGAAACAAAACCGGCCCCAGGACGACTCTTGGGCACTCCGCTTGATACCGCTCCAACTAGACATGGACCATTGATCACTATCTGTTGAGCCCGACGATCTAGCAGCTTCTATCCATCTTATAGTCCACTCATCCAGTCCAACGTCTTTAACTTGCTGGCAAGAATACTGTGGAGACTGTATCAAAAGCTTTGCTAAAGTCAAGAATAACATGTCCACTGCTTTCAACTCGTCCACAGAGCCAGTTATCTCATCATAGAAGGCAATTAGGTTAGTCAGGACTAATTGCTCTTGGTGAATCCATGCTGACTGTCCTGATCACTTTTCTCTCCTCTAAGTGCTTCAGAATCGATTCCTCGTGGACTGCTCTTGTGATTTTCCAGGGACTGAGGTGAGGCTGACTGGCCTGTAGCCTTTTTCCAGTCATCCAGGACCTCCCGGATCGCCATGGGTTTTCAAAGATAATGCCAATGGCTCTACAATCACACTCTCGGATGCAGTGCATCCGGCCCCATGGACTTATGCTCATCCAGCTTTTCTAATAGTCCTGACCCAGTTCACCTCCTCCATGCTGTGCTGCCCAGTGCAGCAGTCTGGGAGCTGACCTTGAAGAAGACAGAGGCAAAAAAAGCATTGAGTACATTAGCTTTTTCCACATCCTCTGTCACTGGGTTGCCTCCCCATTCAGTAAAGGGCCCATACTTTCCTTGACCTTCTTCTTGTGCTAACATTCCCATAAAAACCTCTTGTTACTCTTAACATCCCTTGCTAGCTGCAATTCCATTTGTGATGTGGTCTTCCTGATTTCACTCCTGCATGCCTGAGCAATATTTTTATACTCCTCCCTGGTTATTTATCCAATCTTCCACTTCTTGTAGGCTTCTTTTTGTGTTTAAGATCAGCAAGATTCACTGTTATGTCCCTTGTCTGTGAAGTGTTCAGCAAGCTGCCTGCTGTTTGTGTGGAATTTACCGGGAATCACCAATCACTAGGCTGAGAGTTTGTCAATGACTGTTTCTCATTGGCATAAACAATCATGTTCCCTGCCACAGAGGTCCAGGAGCAACCATGGGTACCACAGGGTGTGTTTTAGCAATACAGAGACTAAAGTGGATGAAAAGTAGGTTGAGGATCAAGGTAGTGGAGTGGGGAAAGAGAAGACCATAAAGGTTAACTAACTGCAAACCTGACTCATAGACTCATAGACTTTAAGGTCAGAAGGGACATTATGACATCTCTAGTCTGACCTGCTGCACAATGCAGGCCACAGAATCACCCACCTATTCCTGTAACAAACCCTAACCTATGTCTGAGTTACTGAAGTCCTCAAATCGTGGTGAAGACCTCAAGGTGCAGAGATCCTCCAGCAAGTGACCCCTGCCCCATGCTGCAGAAAAGACGAAAAACCTCCAGGGCTCTGCCTATCTGCCCTGGAGGAAATTCATTCCCGACTCCAAATATGGTGATCAGTTAAACCCTGAGCATGTGGGCAAGACTCATCAGCCAGCACCCAGGAAAGAATTCTCAGTAGTAATTCAGATCCCACCCCATCTAACATCCCATCACAGACCATTGGGCATACTTACCTGCTAATAATTATAGATCAATCATTGCCAAAATTAGAACTCCATCATACATCTCCTCCATAAACTTATCAACTTAGTCTTGAACCATATATGTTCTTTTTCCCCCACTACTCCATTGGAAGAATGTTCCAGAACTTCACTCCTCTAATGGTAGAAACCTTCATCGAATTTCGAGTCTAAACTTCCTAGTGTCCAGTTATACCCATTTGTTCTTGTGTCCACATTGTACTAAGCTTAATAATTCCTCTCCCTCCTGATATTTATCCCTCTGATATATTTATAAAGAGGCAATCATATCCCCCTTCAGCCTTCTTTGGTTAGGTCTAACAAGCCAAGCCTTTGAGTCTCCTTTCTAAGACAGTTTCCATTCCTCGATCATCCTAGTAGCCAACTCTGAACCAGGGCACGCGGGCGGGGGGGGGGGGGCGAAGCGGGCAGTTGCCCCAGGCCCCGCAGGGGACCCACGAAAGTTTTTCAGGGGCCCTGAGCAGGGTCCTTCACTTGCTTTGGAGTCCCTAGAAAACTGTTGCAGAGCCTGGGCCCCCAGAGCTTCTTCTGCTCCAGGTCTTCGGCGGCAGTGGCTCCTTCCACTCTGGGGCGGAAGAAACCCCCACCGCCGAATTACCGCTGAAGACACAACTCTTCGGCAGCGGATCCCACTTTGGTGGTAATTTGGCTGCGGGTCTTTGCGGCACTTCGGTGGCGGGTCCCAGAGCAGAAGGACCCCCCCACTGCTGAATTACTGCTGAAGCGGGGGCCCCCCGCCCCCGAAGACCCCAGACCCCCTGAATCCTCTGGGCGGCCCTGCTCTGAACCTGTTCCAGATTGAATTCATCCTTTTTAAACATGGGAGACCAGAACTGCACACAGTATTCTAGATGAGGTCTCACCAGTGACACTGAAAGAGACAGAAGAAACTGAAGCTGGAATACCTTGAAGGCGCAAGAAAATAAAGAATAAAGAGAAACCGCAAAGCCCAGGGAGAGGCAATAACTATAACGTCATATATCAGAGGGGTAACTGTGTCAGTCTGCATCTGCAAAAAGCAGCAAAGAGTCCTGTGGCACCTTATAGACTAACAGACGTATAGGAGCATGAACTTTCACATCCAACGAAGTGGGTATCCGTCCACGAAAGCTCATGCTCCAATACATCTGTTAGTCTATAAGCAGGGCCGGCTCTAGCAATTTCGCCACCCCAGGCACGACACCATGCCGCGGGGGGCGCTCTGCCGCTTGCCGGTCCCGCGGCTCTGGTGGAGCTGCTGCGTCTGTGGGAGGTCCACTGGAGCTGCAGCACCAGCCGACTGTCCGCAGAAAGGCTTGCGGCAGGTCCACCGGAGCCGCCTGCCGTCCTCCCAGCAACCGGCAGAGCGCCCCCCGCGGCGTGCCACCCCAAGCACGCGCTTGGCGCACTGTGGCCCGGAGCCGGCCCTGTCTATAAGGTGCTACAGGACTCTTTGCTGCTTTTTATAACGTCATACACCATTTGAGGCAAACACATCGAGAATGGTATAGATTTGAACTTAACTCTGGAGACATGATGAGATAGAGGACAGGGATGGGTGGGTAGATGGGAGACATGGGAACATTGTGATGTATTTTTCAAGTTCATTACACTGAAATAGGCTTTTGGAAGGTTTTCTGCATACAGCAGGGGTTGGCAATCTATGGCACGTGTGCCAAAGACAGCATGGGAGCCGATTTTAAATGGCACGCTGCTGCCTGCTGGAGCAGTAGCCATTAAAAATCCTGCCCAGCCCAGCCCACTTTTCTCCGCCCTCTGCCTGCCCCCCACAGGGGCAGGAGCATGGGCGTGTGCACGGGGTGTGCTGGGTGTGCCCAGGCACACCCTAATGCAGGGGTGGGCAAATGGCCCACTCTCCTGGCACGGCAAGCTGCGGGGTCCACGCTCCTGGGCTGGAGCACCCAGCTGAGCACAGCAAGCTGCCAGCCCCTCCCTCGCCATTCCCCCTTCCCTGGAGCCATGCCGCTGTGTGCGCAGAGCTCTGGGGGCCGGGGTTGCGTGCTCCTGTGGGGTAGTGTTTGGCTCCACAGGGAGGCAGATAAGCTCCCCCCTCCCCTGGAGCCATGCCGTCCCGTGCACAGTGCTCTGAGGGGTGGGGCTGCCTGCTCCTACGGGGCAGCGTGTCTGGCTTTGCACGGAGCAGAACATGCTGCTTGGAGCCTCATGGTAAGGGGTCCAGGGCCAGGATGGTTGGATAAGGGGCAGGGCAGTCAGGGGTCAGGGAGGGTTGGATAGGGGATGGGATCCAGGGCAGAGTGGTTAGGGGCGGGGGGTCTCTGGAGGGGCCAGTCAAGGAGCAGGGAAGGGTTGGATGGGGCACGGGAGTCCTGGGGTCTGCAGAGAAGAAGTGAGGGCAGGGCCTTGGGAAGGGGGGTGGTGGGTGGAATAGGGGCATATCCCCCCAGCCCTCTGCCCTGACGCCCCCTCACACACACCCAGCCCTCTGCCCTGAGCCCTCTGCCCCACTTACTCTCCAGGCCACTGCCCTGAGCCCTGTACCCTCCTCATATACATCCAGCCCTCTGCTTGACTCCTTTACACCCCCACCTCCACAACCCCAGCCCTGACTCTGGCACCCCCACACACATCCAGCCCAGCCTGCCCTGACTCTTGCACCCCCCACATCCCCACCCCCACCCTGAGCACCAAACAGGGGCCCCTGCACACACACCCTCACATTCCCACCTGCACCCCTCGCACCAAATGGGAGCTGCCCAGGTAAGTGCCGCCACACCCAAATCTCCTGCCCCAACCCTGAGCCTCCTCCTCCATTCTAGCTCCTGGTCAGACCCTTCACCCCCAGCCCTGTGCTCAGTGCACCCTCACCCTCAGCTCAGTGCAGAGAGAGGAAGAGAATGGGCCAGAACCAGGGAGAAGGTAGGTACCCACTGTATGTGGGCAGGGCCAGGACCCCAGACCGGCAGCAGGCTTAGCATGTCCGGCAGCCAGGATCCCAGCTGGCAGGAGCCGGTGGATGGAACCCCTGAGTGGCAGTGGGCTGAGCCACTAAGCCCACTGCTGGTCTGGGGTCCCGGCTGCCAGCCCCGCACAGCCTGCTGCCAGTCTGGGGTTCTGGCTGCTGGACCCTTCCCAGCTGGGGTCCCAGCCACAGGCTCTGCTCAGCCCACTGCCGGCCTAGGTGAACAGAACCCCAGACTAGCAGCGGGCTGAGCGGGCCGGTGGCCAAAGATCAACATTTTAACTTAATTTTAAAAAAGCTTCTTAAACATTTTGAAAACCTTGTTTATTTTACAATACAACAATAGTTTAGTTATATAATATATAGACTTGTAGAGACAGAGCTTCTAAAAAACATTAAAATGTATTACCGGCATGCGAAACCTTAAATTAGAGTGAATAAATGAAGACTCGGCACACCACTTCTGAAAGGTTGCCGACCCCTGCTATACAGTATGGCTGTATGCCTGCATGTGTTGGAAAATACATGAGTATGCTTTATAAAGGAGGTCAGAGTAGATGATCACAATGGTCTCTACTAGCCTGGGAATATGAGGCCCAGCAACTGCGCTGCACTGTTTGCCACAGGCAAGGTATTTAAGTGTAGCATTTCAGATGAGTACCATAAGCTGGCTTAGTGATTTTGTATACATGTTTGAGGGAGGGGAAGGGTGGCAGTGGCTGGAAAGGTTCGGAAAGATATTTTCTAAAGTACAGGAAGTTAGTTACAAGGATAGGTGAAGAAAGGCCATGGTCCAGCTACAGACAACACTCAGCTAAAATGAGATCTATGTAAAGACTCCCATGGACTGGATGGCAGTCCAGTGGAAGATGCTTGGGGGGAGGGGGCAGGGGGCTTCAGTGACAAATATGCTTGGGAAATTCCAAAGCTTTCTATTGTAGCCCAAATGTCGGTGTACACAAAAGGGAACAGTTTCAAATATGACTTAGGCCCTTAGGTGCTTTTGAAAATTTTACCCAAAGTTTGGGACAAAACTACCGAGTTTTCCCCACCTGCAAACAAATAACAATGAAACTGTCAACAGACCCTATACAAGTTAGACTGATGGATAAAGCAAAGCAGAATGAAGTCATCACCTATTAACACCCACGATTTTTCCCATTAATCAGTTCAACATTTACATTCAGCAAACTGTGAAGTATGAAACATTGATTAAAGGGTTAATCAGCTCACTAGTTGCTAGGCAGCAGTGTCATGTCCTTGGAACATCAGCAGCCAATCAGAGTTTGTGCCTCTGATGC
The DNA here is from genome assembly GCF_003597395.2 of Chelonoidis abingdonii. Taxonomy (NCBI): domain Eukaryota; kingdom Metazoa; phylum Chordata; order Testudines; family Testudinidae; genus Chelonoidis; species Chelonoidis abingdonii. The sequence continues at coordinate 151,440,644 of NC_133769.1, read as the reverse complement.
AATGCTTATTAATTCAATGTCCTTGCAGAATTGTGTGGGTGAAATTTGGCTCAATCACTCTAAACTACTTGCCCTTCCAGCTTGCCTTCTGGTGGTATTGAATTAATCTCCTCTAAAACAGTTGTTATCTTTCCATTTTATCTCTACACTCTACCATTGCTCCAATCACCATAGGTTGGCAATGAGGAAAAGAATTGATGCTGCTTTAGGAAGAGAGGGAAAAACAGAGAAAGGGCCATTTTAGCAGTGAGTCTGAATCATGCTTTTGTGATTCTACAGAGAGCATTAGAACTCATGAGAAGCATCTAAGAGTTTTTAGAAGCAGGGCCGAGATTTTCAAGACAGCATCCTAACATTAGGGACCTGGTTTTCAAAGAGGGCTAAGCACCTTATCCACTCCACTTGGGATCAAAAAAAGTGATTGGGTACTCCATACTTTTGAAAAATCAGCCCTCTTATTTAGGCACCTACTTTTAGGCTCCTAATTAAGCAAGTCTTGGCTAAATAACTTAAGAACAATGCAGAAAGAGAGCCAAGTTCTTGCCATTGTTGTGCCCAAAGGCATTTGGTCAGCTAAAGGACAAATCCAGGATAAACCAGGTTTAAGGTTACCATCAGAGTGCTAAGTGAATGAATAGCTCTTAAGAAAGCTATTTTAGCAAAAGTACCATTAGTGCTCATAGACAGGCGGAAGCAGCACAACAGGCTTGGGCTTCCCTGAGCAAGTGTGATTTTATGTCAGGAGAATGGCCGGGAGGTAAATTTGTTCAGGGGATTATTAGCAGTGAGCTGAGCAGTAAATCAGTAAAGGCAGCCTTTGGAGAAGACTGGTCTTGAATCTGAACTCTGGCCATTGCGAATAATTGGGAGAGCCTTAGATATGGTATTTAATGATTTAACTTTGATCACTGGCAATTTTTAAATGGAGAATGGATGTTTTTCTAAAAAAATATGGCTCTAGCCTAGTTCAGAGAGGAATTAATTCAGGGAAGTCCTATGGCCTGTGTTATACAGGAGGTCAAACTAGATCAGGGTTCTCAAACTGGGGGTCAGGACCCCGACTAGTTTGCATCCAGCATTTATAATGGTGTTAAATATGTCAAAAAGTGTTTTTAATTTATAAGGGGGGGGGGGTTGCACTCAGAGGCTTGCTGTGTGAAAAGGATTACCAGTACAAAAGCTTGAAAACTACTGAACTAGATAATCACAGAGGTCTCTTCTGGCCTTAGTGTCTACGAACTGCATAATGCTGCTCTACACAGGCATACTAAAAATTCTGATCATAGAGCAACATGGAGCCAGAAAGCAAGACTTGTAAAGAGATCAGCCCTTTGTTTTCACTGACTGAGGACTAGCACTGGATATATTCAGGTTTAAAGACATTCTAGAATTGGGTATGATCACAGTGGAGGCAGATCAAGAATGGATGTGGGATTAGGATCACCTTTCAAAATATGGGAGTCAGCAGGTCATGGCCCAGATACGGGGCCAGTGTGCTGTAATGCCATTAAGGGGAATTTAGGGCACTATTCTCAAGCTCTGCAGCCCACAATATTCTAAGAGAAGTTAGACAGTTTGCTCTCTGACAGTTCTCTACATTCCCAAGAGCCCACAACATGACCTGTGGAGACCGGGGGTGGAAAGGTAAGGGGGGAGAAAGACTGGTAGGGGAACTACATAAGCACAAGTTGTACAGAATATGTGCAAAAAATCATATCTGGGCAGTTCCCACAAAGGCATAAAGATCCAAATGGAAACAGACACTGGAAATTTTGTTGCCATTTTAAAAAATTTGCAAAACGGTATGTGCAGAAAATGTAAATTGTGTCCTGAGTTCTAGCGTCAGGTAAAGATATAAACAAAGAATCTTAGAAAGAGGCAGTGCTTAATTAGCCCCGGTACCATTGGGCTTGCTGCATCAGTTATGAGTGTAAAAAAATGCTTGAGCCACAGCACTTTTTTTATTATAAATTAAGCACCGGAAAGAGGCAAAGGCTCTGTTCTATCTGGCAAAAATAGGATCGAGAAACCAAATTTCTACCAGACTTGATAATGGACTCAACACTGTTAACTGCCTAGGGAGAGGTCTAGATGAACAATGATAACTTATATAATAGGTCATAGCCCAAGCCTAATGAGTTGTCATGACAAGCCTGAGTTTTCTCAGATCATCTTGACTTTGACCTACAATGTCCCTCACCACCTTCCCACATGATGTCTGTCTCTCTCACACACACATCTACCCCTGCTACATAGATCCACTTTGGCCTACTTTGCAGGCAAAGATCAACCTCCCATTCCCATCAAAAAAACCCAACACACCTCAGAGAGGAGAAAGAGCCTTGCATACATATCCCACTGTGTGCCTTGGTAGCTTCAGAGCCTGAGCTCCAGCCTGAGCCACAATGTCTAAGCAACATTTACCCAGCTGTTTTTGACTTAATAGTAATTATTCACAGTGAAACAGTCACTGGGTCAGAGAGAGACTGTGACTCTGTAGTCCAGTAGTTAGGGCACCCATCTGGGAGGTGGGAGACCCCGTGTTCATTCCGCCTTCTCTAATCATATTTTAATTATTTAACCATGGGAGAACTTCTTTAACAGAAGAGATTGAGGAAATCCCATATCAGAATATCCCATAGCTCAGGGGTTAAAGCACTTGCCTCAAAGGTAGGAGACCCATGTTTCAAATCCCTCTCTCCCCCTCAGGCAGAGGGAGGAATTGAATCCAGATCTCCCACATCCCAGGTGAGTGCTCTAACCTCAGGGATAAAAACTATAAAGTGAGCAGCAGTGCCTCCTGCTGGTGAATTTTGAATGGGACCTGAGCCAGTAGGCAGCATCTCATCAGAACAGAACTCATATGCAAGATGGGCATGTTTTCCCCTGGTTCATGGATTGCTCTGGGGTTCAGAGGGGAGATAGGCGTTCAGATGGCTAAAGCGAGGCAGCATTGCGCATGCCCAGAGGCAAAAACTGAGGCAGCAGGGGAACTTTTACCCTGAAAAGTTAGGTGCCAAGTGAATTTAGGGACCTACTGGTTCAGCAGGGGTAGCCTAAAAGTGGGTCTTAGGCACCTAATCCTAGATTTAGGACCTAACTCTGAGTACCTTTGTGGATCAGCATCCAAGAGGCATTTGTTCACTCTTGCTTTTTCCATCATCTAGACTAGGAGCAAGAGGATATTTTTCCATTTGGTCGTGGGAAAGGTCTCTAATGGACTTGGCCACCATAGTGACCAGTGCAAGTTAAATAAAAAGGTCACCCTATGGTGCAACTAGTGCATTAGCTATTTATGTCTTTACTATGGACCAGCGATCTGAAAGCAGCTAGTGTTCTTGTTATGGTAGTAAGATGGAAGCCTGGAAGTAATACTAGGTAAGTGGTGCCGGGCTGGAGCTCGGATCCCACACCCCTCCTGCACGCAACTCCCTGCTCTGAGCCCCCTGCCGCACCCTGCACCCCTCTTGCACCCAACTCCCTGCCCTGAGCCACCTGCTGCACCCTGCACCCTTACCCCCTTCCGTACACCTCACCCCTCTTGCACCCCACACACCAACTCCCTGCCCTAAGCCGCCTGCCACACCCTGCACACCTCCTGCACTGCAACTCCCTGCCCTGAGCCCCTGCTGCATCCCGCACCCCTCCTGTACCCCCCGGTGACAGGGAAGGGGCAGCGTTGGGTTGGGGACTTTGGGAAAGGGGGTGGAAAGGAGCAAGGAAGGGGTGGGAAGAGGCAGGGCAGGGGCGGGGCCTCATGGAAGGGGTGGAGTGGGGGCAGGGCCTGGGGCAGTGAGGGTGAGGGTGTCAGTGATGCAGCCCTCAGGCCAATGGACTAGACCTCATGTGGCCCTTGTGGTCATTTGAGTTTGAGACCCCTGGTGTAGCCTATGTCAGGAACAGGTTCAATGCTGAAGGAATTAACCACAGAAATCCAACCCTGAAGCTATGAGCAATATCTACGGTTAGCCAGCTGTGACGGTCCTAGCATTTGTAAGCTATTATGGGAAACTCATTTTCACATGTGGCTGCTCTGGTACAACATGACTGACTCAATGCCAAGTGAACATCCTGAGATCTGGTATTTCTGTGGCCAAAGTGGAACATGGAAAGTCTTGTGTGCCCATGTGTTAGAGCATTTTACCTCCACTTTGCCTGTAATTTTAGTTTATGATACTTCTCCTATTGGAGTGGTACTGGGTGCAGCATGTGGAATAATGAAATTCCACATATGCGCTACATAAGAGTTCACTTACAGCCTATCAGACACAGCCTCAAAAGAAGCAAATTCTTCAGGGCAAAGGGTTTCCATGGTGTGTCTCATACAGGGTCAAGCACATTGTCAGCAATTATAAAAGAAAGCAAACACTTTCCAGTACACTTGGAAGAATACAGAGCAGGAGAAGACAGAGGAGTCTGGTTATACAGGAAGTTTAGTGAAATGTGCCATTACAGAGCACTAGTGAGAAGCACGTTGCACAAACATCCATAAAGGGGTTAATCACCTCTCAGAAATTGCTAGACAACATTGTCATCTCCTTTTTAGTACAGGATTAGCTATTGAAATTCTGTGCCAATGGTGAAACACAGTATCCTTGCAGGAGTGCCACTGCAGCTCTTTTCTTCATAGCAATGGATTAATTAGATGATAACTTGAGTGCTTCTTGTTTATGGGGTAATGACTGTATCCTGGGCTTCTAAGTTCATCTCCAAAGTTAGTTAGCCTAGGACACAATAATTACTAATTTACCAGAGAGAACTCAAGTTATGGCTCTTTCATCCACTCCCAACTCGTGCTTCTGTCAATCCTCCTCTCATCCCTACAGTGAGTACCTTAGTGTAGAGAGAATTCTCCCCTCTTGCCTCCCCAGCCCATGGCAAAAGCAGTTCATTTTTCACTGAGCTGAATATTTATTCTGAGGAAGAACATTGGCATTCCCCCACTTGGTGCAGGTGAGCAGCAGCAGGAGTGGAAGAGTGAGAAGGCAGAAGTGTTCCTATTTCCACAGCCAGCTGCTGTTGATTTTGCAAGTCAAACAAAAACCTGCCAGTGTTTTATCCCAGGTTTTGTACCTTCCTTGCAATCTTATTCCAGGTGAAGGAGCTGCCAACCTGAGAAGCCCCGCACATTAACACCAAGTGGAGTCACAGGAGGCAACCTCACCCAGGACTTCTTAGTGAACCCCACACCTACACACACCCCTTGAGCTAGTCCTTCCACACAGAGCCACATGGAGACAGACTCATCAGCTGGGGGACAGACATATATTAGGTATAGAATTTCCATAGGTTATTCCCCCTGCAATTTATCAATATTATCTCAGTCTTATCTGGAATGAGCTTCCAACTGGCCAGCCTCTCAAGCCCTTATTTCAGGAACATACTGAGAAAGCTGATTAATTGCACTGTCTAGGTATGATGAAATAGGCACAGAGCTGGTATTTAGCTGTACAGAGAAGGCAGCACAGCCCACACTGCCTCCCTATCTCCCCTAATGACAGTGTCTACCTATTGAGCAGGAGTGATTATACTGCCCTCCGATATCCTGCTTGAGAGCACCCTCAAGGCAGACGAGAAATCAGTTAACACTACTCTTTGGGACCTCTCAGAAAGGGAAGGATTGACTCACTTTTAGAGGGACACTGTCTATCCTTGTCAAGGTCAGCAGGCATGTAAACAATACCTCATAGTCAATGGAATCAAAGGCTGCTAACAGGTCATGGATCCTTGATCTTCGCCTACCACCAGCAGAAAATAATTGACCAATGCAGTGTCTATGCAATGCCTGGGACTGAACACCAGACTAACAGCAGCAAAGAAAATCTGACAATTCTGTCTACTGCTGAAGTTGTCCTATTCATAGATTCCAAGGCCAGGAGGTACCATTGTGATCATCAAGTCTGATGTCCTGTGTAACACAGGCCAGACAACTTCACACAGTAATTCCTGCATCAAGCCATAACTTTTCACAACAATAATGGCTGGAATGAGCGATAGCGACTTGCTCACCGCCTTGTGACTCTGACCGGGTTCAGGTGACTGGGATGAGGTCCATACCCTTATTACCGGATGTCAAAATGAAACTACAGTAGAACCTCAGAGTTATGAACACCAGAGTTACAACCTGACCAGTCAAACACACACCTTATTTGGAACCAGAAGTGCACAATCAGGCAGCAGAGTCCAAAAAAAAAGAGAGAAGCAAATACAGCATGGTACTGTGTTAAACGTAAACTACTAAAAAAATAAAGGGCAAGTTTAAAAAAAGCTTTGACAAAGTAAGGAAACTGTTTCTGTGCTTGTTTCACTTATATTAAGATGGTTAAAAGTAGTATTTTTCTTCTGCATAATAAAGTTTGAAAGCTGAATTAAGTCAATGTTCAGCTGTAAACTTTTGAAAGAAAAACTATAACCCTTGATCCAAAGTTGATGTAAATCTATTTGTGTTAAAGAAAAAGATTACTGTTGTTTTTAAAATTGTGTTATTCTACAACACACCAAGTAGCAGGATAATAAATGTGTTGTAAATCGGTTTGCTTACTTTTAGGATTCAGGATGAATTCTTAACAGATAAAACAGCACATGACTGGATCAATTCAGTCATTCTTGAAGTATGTCAGTTCAAGTACCCCATGCCAATCTGTACAGTTTAGTGTGTTAGGAGAAAAGTCAAGACAAATAACAAAGGACTTGATTTAAAGAGTCCTAATGAATTCAAGGGATCTGTCTTTAGCATTGTGAGAATATCACAACAGACCTCACAATGCTTTACTGGATTCACTAGCTCAGAAACTCATAGACATGACAAAATACTTCTAAACCCTCTGATAAACTCCTTGAGAAAAGACAATTAACTCTGAAATAGTTACAAGACAGGGGTGATGGTTAGAGAACCTTGTGGTGAAACTGTGGCCTAAGCTAAGTTGACTTGCGGCATAAAGAATGTTTGAAAACTAACATCTATACAGGAGCAAAGAAAGGATTCATTGCCTCCACCCATAAATCAGTCTCATCAGTGGTGGATAACCTGGAGCTTTCAAGTTGTCTTCTGTCTGCTTAGCTATAGAGGCAGCAAGCATTTCTTGCTACTTTATCCACAAAGTAAACTGAAAATTTCTCCCAGCAAGAACAGCCATACTGAGTCAGACCAATGGTCCATATAGCTCAGTATCCTATTTTCCAACAGTGGCTAATGCCAATGCTTCAGAGAATATGAACAAAAACAGGCAATCATCAAGTGATCCATCCCGTCATCCGCTTCCAGCTTCTAGCAATCAGAGGCTAGGGACACCCAAAGCATGGGACTGCATCCCTGACCATCTTGGCTAATAGTCATTGATGGACCTGTCCTACATGAACTTATTTAATTCTATTTTGAACCCTGCTATAGTTTTGGCCTTCACAACGTCCCTTGGCAACAAGTTCCACAGGTTAACTGTGCGTTGTGTGAAGAAATACTTCCTTTTGCTTATTTTAAACCAGCTGCCTATTAATTTCATCGGGTGACCCCTGGTTCTTGTGTTATGTGCAAGTGTAAATAACACTTCCTTGTTCACTTTCTCCACACCATTCATGATTGTATAGCCCTTTGTCATATCCCCTCTTAGTTGTCTCTTTTCCAAACTGAAAAGTCTCAGTTTTTTATTCTCTGCTCATATAGAAGCTGTTCCATACCCTTAATCATTTTTGTTGTTCTTCTCTGTACCTTTTCCAATTTTATTATATCTTTTTTAAGACAGGGTGACCAGAACTGCACACAGTATTCAAGGTGTGGACATACCATGGATTTATATAGTGGCATTATGATATTTTCTGTCTTATCTTCTATCCCTTTCTTAATGGTTTCTAACATTCTGTTAGCTTTTTTGACTGCCGCTGAACATTGAGAAGATGTTTTCAGAGAACTATCCACAAGAACTATCCACAAGATCTCTTCCTTGAGTGGTAATAGATAATTTAGAGCCCATCATTTTGGGATTATGTTTTCTAATGTGCATTACTTCATATATCAACATTGAATTTCATCTGCCATTTTGTTGCCCATTCACCCAGTTTTGTGAGATCCCTTTTTAACTCTGTTTTAAAATTAAATATCGTAAGTAATTTTGTATCATCTCCAAATTTTGCCATCTCATTGTTTATCCCTTTTTTCAGATCATTTATGAGTATGTTGAACAGCACTGGTCCCAGTACACACACCACTATTTACCTCTTTCCGTTCTGAATATTGACCGTTTATTCCTACCCTTTGTTTTCTGTCTTTTAACTAGTTACTAATCCATGAGAGAACCTTCCCTCTTAGACCATGACAGCTTATTTTGCTTATGAGACCTTGATTAGGGACCTTTCAAAGGCTTTCTGAAAGTCCAAATACATTATATCCACTGGTTCACCCTTGTCCACGTTTGTTTATCCCCTCAAATAATTCTAATAGATTGGTGAGGCATGATTTCCCTTTACAAAAGCTATGTTGACTCTTCCCCAACAAACTGGGTTAATCTATGTGCCTGATAATTCTGTTCTTTACAATAGTTATAACCAATTTGCCTGGTACTGGAGTTAGGCTTACCGGCCTATAATTGCCAGAATTGCCTCTGGAGCCTTTTTAAAACTTGGTGTCACATTAGCTATCCTCCAGTCAAGTGATAAAGAAGCTGATTTAAATGATAGGTTAGATATTACAATTAGAAGTTCTGCAGTTTCACATTTGAGTTCCTTCAGAACTCTTGGGTGAATACCATCTGATTTTGATGGCTTATTACTCTTTAATTTATCAATTTGTTCTAAAACCTTCTCTACAGATACCTCAGTCTGAGACAGTTCCTCAGATTTGACACCTAAAAAGAATGGCTCAAGTTTGGGAATCTCCCTCACGTTCTCAGCCATGAAGACTAATGCAAAGAATTTATCTACCTTCTTCGCAACAGCCTGGTCTTCCTTGAGTGTTTCTTTAGCACCTTCATCATCTAGTGGCCCCACTGGCTATTTGGCAGGCTTCCTGCTTCTGATATACTTTAAAAAAATGTATGCTGTTAGTTTTTGAGTCTTTGGCTAGTTGCTCTTCAGATTCTTTTTTGGTCTGACGAATTATACTTTTACACTTGACTTGCCAAAGTTTATGCGCCATTCTATTTTCCTCAGTAGAATTTAACTTCTAATTTTTAAGGGATGCCTTTGCCCATTGTTTTTGTGCTTGTGGCAACTTTTCATCTAATCACATTACAGTTACTGAGAAATAACAGCACAATGATTAAGCAAATCCCTGCAATCTTATTGGTTGAAAACCAATACGAGTCAGAGATCAGGGAGTTCCATAAATGAAAAGTAATCAAACAGTCTGGAGCAGTAACCATAGAGTACCTTGTCTCAGGAAGTCTGAGCTCAATGTCCTTTCAAAATAGCCTCTCACCTCTCCTATCTCACTAGGCCTCTGTTAGTAACTCCAGTACAACCATGGAAGCCTTTTGAATGCACATTGCAGTTAAGTCACTATCAGTCTCTGCTGTACTGTACAGGCCATTTTGCAAGCAGGCAGGCTAAAAATACAGTTTGTGTTTGTTGCCTGTTCTGTAAAAGTCTCCATAAAACCCATCTGGCAACCTGGATCTCTCAGTGCTCCAGGAATATTTGCTGCCCAATATGTACAGATGAACCTATTATTGCCAACCCCTTCTGTTCAAGAATCATGAGTCAGGCCCCAGATATAATAAAATTTCAAAATATATGGTCTTTTCTCTTTGCCTTTGATTTCTGAGCCTTTAGGGTACAAGCGGGTCACATTCTCCAGCATTTCTCTGCAACCACAAGGGCTAGAAACTTTTTTTAAATGGAAGGTGAGCTATTCATGCAATCTCTTGATGCAAGCAGCTGGGGCTTTGGGAAATTCCCCCTCCCACACCAAACATTGTGACACCTACTCAAAAAATTACTTTGCCACTAACAGACAGAGTTTGTTCTCTCTGCACCACTCCATCTCCCCAATCCCCTAACTCAAAACTGGCACTCCTCACTCCCTGCTGCCTGATCCTAGGCTTTTCTTTCAACAGCTGGGGCTGCATACCTTTTCTTCAGTGTACAAGAGTCCAAAGTGGGGTTTATATTGCTACTAATCTACTGGAGTGGAACATTTGGATTCAGTACTCCCCATTAGCCAACTGGGAATACTATATTAGTCAAAGCCACATGATGGTGGCAAGGCAGGGGGAAAGACTGAGAAGTGTTACTGGCATAACTATTTTGGTTAAACGAAATAGTAATACTGGTAAAAGCCCTAGTATGGATGCAGTTCTGCTAGCTTATTGTGCTTCTTAAGCTGGAATAAGTTATACTGACACAAGCACATTTATGCTGATATAACTGTGATCACACTGGTGGGGGTGGGGTTATTGCATAGGAATTGTCATGCCCTGTAACTATTCCCAGCTCCAGAGAAACACAGAGAAGGGACATTATTTTCGTTGCTTCTCTTTGGATAGTCATTACCAAAGCAGGCTATGCAGGCTTATCTTATGCAGATGAAGATATTATCTTGGTGCCAACTAGTGACACCCTTCCTGTGGTAATGGCATGTGGCTATGCAGCACTTCATTTTATGCATAGTGCATCTTTAACTTTCTGGTAGTCTGCTGAAGGCATCTGCTATTTTGTGTTCAGTTCAGACATTATGGAGAAGACAAAAAACCCACGCCATCTTTTCGTAGAGTCTTTATTTTTGTTCTCTTATTTATTTAGTTTTGATCTAAAACAAAAGTCATTTTACAGACAGCACGTGTGGCGTTGTGCAGTCTATATGGTTCACAGAAATTTAATAAGTGAATATAATGTAACTGGAATATGCTTCATGCAAAAGGTCTCTTGTAAGGTATCATTACAAAGCTTAGAATCTACTGAGTGTGATCATCCTATTTGTATAAATGTACCACCCTTGTTTCAGATACAAGAAATATGAAATATAACTCAAGGGCCTATTGTAATTATGTAAAGTGTGAACGATTAATGGTGGTTTGGAATCTTGATGACTCCCATTAACCAGGACAATTGTCTGCAAATGGCTCTGTTTTACCTTCAAGCCTTCCTGTATTCGTGTGTGCTGGCAAGTGGGCAATGACGTCTTGCAGTGACATGTGATCATGTCACCTGAACTGAAATCCATCTTTATCCTAGTGTCTTTCCATTGAGAAGGAGGGGTTGGGAACCCAGAGCGACAAAGTATTCCTGCCTTATGCAAAAGATAAAGGGGTGGAAGAGAACAAAGCGAGAGAGGAGCCATCATGAAGAATCCCCTAGCTACCACCTGAGCTGGAACAAGAACTGTACCAAGGGAAAGAATTGTGCCCAGGCCTGGAAGGTGTCCAATCTGAGGCCTGTCTACACTACGCGTTTAAATCGATTTAAAGAGCGTTAAATTGATTTAACGCTGTACCCGTCCACACTACAACGCCCTTTATATTGATATAAAGGGCTCTTTAAATCGATTTCTGTACTCCTCCCCAACGAGAGGAGTAGCGCTAAAATCGATATTGTTACTTCCAGAATAGTGTTAGTGTGGCACAGAAATCGACGTTTTATTGGCCTCCCGGGAGGCTATCCACAGTGCACCACTGACCGCTCTGCGACAGCAACAGAGAACTCTGAGGCACTGGCCAGGTAAAACAGGAAAATGCCCCGCAAACTTCTTGAATTTCAATTTCCTGTTTGGCCAAGCGTGGAGCCTGATCGCACAGGTGAACACCGCAGAGCTCATTCAGAAGTAACAATGCCAGTCTCCTGAGAATCGAAAAGAGCACCAGCCTGGACCGCACAAGGGTACTGGATCTGATCGCTATATGGGGGAGAGGATTCAGTGCTAAACAGGAACTCCGTTTCGGAAAGACGAAATGAAAAAATATTTGAAGAATTTCCAAAGTTCTACTTGACAGGAAAAAGACCACAGCAGGGATCAGTGCAGTGCAGAGTAAAAGTTAAGGAGCTCAGAGAGGCATACCAGAAAACCAGAGAAAAAGCAACGGAAGGTCTGGATCAGGGCCGAAAACATTGCTTGCTTCCTATGCTGAGCTGCATTGCAATTTAGGGACTGCGCAACCAGTACCCCAACCCCTGGCGTGGATTTCAGAGGTCGGGGTGTAATATCAACCGTGGCTGAGGATTCTTGCGGAGGGGGAAGATGAGGAGGGAAGAGGAAGAGGAGGAAGAGCTTGCTGAGAGCAACTGCCACCCTCCGTTAGCCCAACAGCCAGGAGCTTTTTTGTGACCCCAGGGAATTTTACCGTCCCAGCCCTCCCAAGCCACAAGCCAGACAGTTGAAGCCAACGGTAAGCGACCTCTGGTTGGTGTACCTTTGTAAATTATCTTATGAATCGCTCTTGGAGGTACTCAAAAAGCTTTTTGCAGAACATTTCTGGCAAGGCAGCCCTATTTGGTCCCCCATTTATGACACTTTTTCCACGCCATTGCATGTAGGAAGTAATTCGGAATCATAAGCTTCACAAAGCACAGCCGCTGTATGGCCCAGGTGACCGCTGGCATTCCAGAAACATAGTTCTTCATCCTGCGGTGGTATTTTCAGCGAAGAGTTATATCATTCATTGTAACCTTGGTTGAAATCAGGACTTTTAATTAGGGGGCAGACATTGGCAATTTTTTCCTAACTGGGCAGGCCTCTATTCCTTCCTTGCTCGTAGCCAAAGCGGGGAGCGTGAGGAATATAGCGCTGAGTTTCTCAGCGTTTTTGGCGAGCAGGAATTCTTCCCAGTACCAGCCACGATCATTACCAGTTGATCTTTACATGATAGCAGCCATGCGATGGAGGAGGGGAAAGAGGGGGTTTGGAGTTTGCTGGTTCCTCTAACAGAAACAAGGCATCATAAGATCAACTGTGTGTATTATGACGGCTGGAGAAGTCAAACGGGAAAAGCCTTACCATGGCAGCATGGAAGCTTAATTTGAATGCCTGGACCTGCCGTTTCTGTGCAGTCTGCCAACAGCAGATGCACAGGCACTTCAATATTAAACGATTGCAAAAATGCAGACCTTGTAGTGAAATCACATGTTGCCTATGTAGGTGGATAGTGTTATTCACTGTGAAAGGAGTAAACAAGCATTGTTCTGCTTAAACATGTATCTCTTTACATACTTCTTCCCTCTTTTCCCATCCCCCATGCATCCTGCACAGTTTGTCCGGCCTCCTAACGCCATCCGAAGGCTTAGCTCAGTAAGGCGGAGGAGGAAGAGAACACGAGATGAAATGTTCTCAGAAATCATGGAAGTAACACGCAATGACAGAGCTCATCAGATATGAGTGCGAAGGATGAATGCTAGCAAAGCTACAGGAAAGATGCCAGCTGAACGGGAGGATAGGAGGAGACGGCTCGAGATGAGAGGGTGTAGGCGAAGATTTCAGCGGTGCAGATGCTATTGCTGCAGCTGCTCCGTGCTCCAAAACTGTTTATGTCCAACGCATGGTGATTCTCAGGAAGAAGCAGCGGCGCTTACAGAGTGCCGCTGCAGCCCTGTTTCAACCACCCTCAAAGCTCCCTACGTTTCCATATCCTTCCTCACAGACGTGTTAAGAACGCGTGTGGGAAGGGTTTTCTGCACCCGCCCACTCCACCCCCCTGGACAGTCCAAGGCAAAAGGCTCTCATTACGTTGAAAATGAGCTTAATGGCCTTCCTTCCTCCTATCCCTCCCCAAAGCACAGCAGGCAGGGATACCTTGATAATTCTCTGCCTCTTTTTATAATTACTTTTTAATAAAAGGAATACATCCAAAGGGGGGGTGGGTTGCTTACAGGGAATGACTAGAAAACAATACATGATTTTTTAAAACCAATACTGAATGACTTTTAATAAAAGAATACATGATTTTTTAACGATACTGACTTTAATTTCCTTCAGCCAAGCTGTAAGTAAAGGGGGAAGGGTGGGGTGCTTTACAGGGAATGAGTCAATCAAATGGGGGAGGTGTTCAATCAAGGGGAAACAAACACAGCAGTCACACCCGTACCGGCCCGTGCTGAAACTCGTTTTCAAGGGCTTCTCTGATGGTGCACCGCCTCCTGGTGCCCTGCTTTCTTAATCGCCCTGGTCTCTGACTTGCTTCGTACTCAGCCGGCCCAGGTGATTTGCCCTCAGCTCCCACCTGCCATAAATGTCTTCCTCCTTTTACTCTCACAGAGATTGTTGGAGCACACAGCAAGCAGCAATAACAAACGGGACATTTGGTTGGCTGAGGTTCTTGAGCGAGTATAGTAACGTTTGCCAGCGCCCTTTTAAACGCGGCAAATGCACATTCTACCACCATCCTGCACTTGCTCCAGCCTGTTAGTTGAACAGCATTCCTGACCACTGTCCAGGCTGCCTGTGTATGGCGCTTCATGAGCCATGGCATCAAGGATAGGCTGGGTCACCGGATAACGGACAGGCATTTCAAACATCCCCAACGGTATTTCTGTCTGGGAAGTAATTCCTTTGCTGCAGCCGTTTAAACAGAGTACGTGCTTCTTGAAGACGCGAGCATCATGACCCTTCCTGACCATCCCACGTGGATTGTGGGTTTGAAACGTCCCTTGTGATCCACCAGTGCTTGCAGCACCATTTGGAAAAGGTACCCCTTTGCAGTACTACTGTGGTCCTGGCGCTCTGGCCGGCCCAAAGATAGGGAATATGCGGTTCCATCTATCGCCCCCCCACAGTTAGGAATCCCATTGCAGCAAAAGCCACTTCCACTCACCTGCACGTTTCCAAGAGTCAAACCTTTCGTAGCAGGCAGCTTAACGATTGCTTTGGCTTACTTGCATCACCAGAGGCCCCCACAGTAGATTTTTGCCCACTCCAAATTGCATTCCCGACTGACCGGTAGCTGTCTGGCGTTTGCAAGCTTCAGAAGGGCTATTGCCACTCACTTCTCTCCACTGTGAGGGCTGCTCTCATCTTGTATATATGGCGTTTCAGGGCAGGGGAAAGCATGTCACAAAGTCAAAGAAAGTTCTCTTACGCATGAGAAAGTTTTGCAGCCACTTGGGAATCGTCCACACCTGCAAAACTATGCCGGTCCCACCAGTCTGTGCTTGTTTCCCGGCGCCCAAAAATCGGCGGTTCAATGGGTAGAAACCTGCCCCATTAATCAGCAGTAGCTCCAAACGCAGGGGCCCGCGAGTTAGGGAGGAATTCAGTGTCCATGTCCTTCATCGCTCTCGTTTGCCGCGCTGCGTAGCTGCCTCCTCCTCTTCTCCTGCCTTTGCAGTCATGGTTCAGCATAGACAGCAGTAGAGTGCGCGAGGTCTGTTCGACAACGTTCACGATAGCGCTTACTTGATCTCAGCAGGGTCCATGCTTGCTGTGCTATGGCGTTTGCCTCAGTTCACTCCAGGGAAAAAAGGCGCAAATGGTTGTCTGCTGCTTTCACAAAGGGAGGGGTGAGGCTGTACCAGAACCACCCGCCGACAATGATTTTGCCCCATCAGCACTGGGCATCTCAACCCAGAAATTCAAAGGGGCGGGGAGGACTGAGGGAACTATGGATAGCTACGGAACGGCTACCCACAGTGCCACCGCCTCAGAAATCTACGCTAGCTTGGACCCATGACGCACACCATCGAATTAACGTGCCTAGGTTGGACAACGCACAAATCGACTTTATTAATTATCAGTTTTAGAAACCAATTTTAGCTAATTCGATATCTATCCCGTAGTTGTTAGACGTGGCCTGAGTCCAAAAACTTACTGAAGTATCTCTCAGGGTGAGATTATTTGTAATTCAGTTTGATTAGACATAGATTTTGCATTTTATTTTATTTTGTTTGGTGACTTTACTTTTGGTTCTGTCTGTTACTACTTGGAACCACTTATATCCTACTTTCTGTATTAATAAAATTGCTTTTTACTTATTAATTAACTCAGAGTATTGTATTAATACCTGGGGAGCAAACAACTGTGCATATCTCTATCAGTGTTATAGAGGGCGAACAATTTATGAGTTCACCCTGCATAAGCTTTATACAGGGTAAAACGGATTTATTTGGGTTTAGACCCCATTGGGAGTTGGGCATCTGAGTGCTAAAGACAAGCACACTTCTGTTAGCTGCTTTCAGGTAAACCTGCAGCTTTGGGGCAGGTAATTCAGGCCCTGGGTCTTTGCTGGAGCAGACGGGAGCGTCTGGCTCTGCAAGACAGGGTGCTGGAGTCCTGAGCTGGCAGGGAAAACAGGAGCAGAAGTAGTCTTGGCACATCCAACCCATCACAACATGATTGCTTTGTTTGTACGTAACAGATAAGTGCAGAAGAAAACCAAGCACTCTGTGAGATGTGTAAATGTCAGGACAGAGTTTGTAGTGCTGGCAACTAGAAGAGTCATATTACGATTTGTAATAATACTAGAACTCAAAGCACTTTAAAAATTAGGCCAGTATCACTATTCCCATTTTACAGATAGGGAAACTGAGGCACAGAGCAACATGACTTGCCCAAGGTCACCCAGAAGGCCAGTAGCACAAGCAGAACTAGAACCCCAGTCTCCTGAATTCCAGTCTAAGGCTCTATTCACTAGACCAGTGGTCACCAACCGGTCAGTCATGATTGACTGGTCGATCCTAGAGGATCTCCCAGTCAATCATGATCTCCAGCAGTGCAGTGTGGCTGCAGCTAAGGCCTACCCTGGTCCCACGCTGCTCCTGGAAGCAGCCAGCATGGCCCTGCAGCCAGGGGTCTCCCTCTGCATGCTGCTCCCATTAGTGCTTGCAGAGAGGGGCAGCTCATGGAGCTATGCGCCCTCCATTGCCTCCCCCAGGGACTGCAGGTGTGCATTTGCCCTTCTGAGAGTGTGCGGGGCCAGGGTAGGCATGTACACTGCCTTGGCCTCACTGCTCCTGCCGCCTGTTGGGAGCTGCCAGAAGTAAATGCTGCCTGGCAGGAGGCTGCACCCAAAGCCCCAGCCCTGAGCCCTCTCCATGAACCAGCATCTCAAGTCCCATCTTGCACCCCAAGCCTCAGCCCTGAGCCCCCTCCCTGAGCCAGCACACTGTACCCCCTCTGCACCTCAACACTCTCTCCCAGCCTGGAGCCTCCTTCTGCACCCAAATTCCCTCCCAGATCCTGCATCCCCTCCTGCACCCTAACACTGTCCCAGCCTGGAGCCCCCTCCTGCACCCAAACTCCCTCCTAGAGCTTGCACTTCTCACTCCCTCCTGTACCCCAAAGCCATGACCCAGGCTCAGCCCAGAGCCTCCTCCCACACTGTGAACCCCTCAGCCCCAGCCCAGAGCCTGCACCCCCTCCTGAACCCCAACTCCATACCCCAGTCTAGTGAAAGTGAGTGAGGGTCGGGGAGAGTGAGCAATGGGGGTGGGGAATGAAGTGAGTGGGGTGGAGCTTTGGGGAAGGGGTGGAGCCTCAGGGAAGGGGTGGGGGTAGATTCTTGGTTGCCCTTAGATTCAGAAAGTGATCTTGGGCATAAAAAAAGTTGGAGATCATTGCACTAGACCATACTGCTTCTCCCTGGGGCAGTCTCTCAACTGACTGTTCACAGTCAATTAATGATTCAATATATTCAGTTTACAACCAGTAAGGCCCTGAGAGGGAGTGAACAGAGAGTCCCACTTATTTTCAAATTGTTCAAGATTCTTCAAAATCATTAGGAATGGAAGTAGTACTGTCATGGGTATTTCATTGGGGGTGGGAAGCACACACTGCACTTGCAGCAAGGGACAGAGGAACTCAGGAGACAAGATAGGACATCAGTTTTATTCTTCCTCCTTCTGTATTTAGATTCAACACATGAATCCATTTGAAAGCTTTCTTATTTAAATACCAACTGCCAATAATCACTAAAAAGTAACATTATATTTCCTTTGTAATGGGACCCATGGCAGGAGATTAACAGGGGGGCTGCAGGGCAGGACTGAGGGGCAATGGCAGAGCTGTGTGGAGAGCCCAGCACTGGAATAGCAGGGGGCTGCAGGGCAGGACTGAGGGGCATTGGCAGAGCTGTGTGGGGAGGCCAGGACTGAAACACTATGGGGAGCTGCAAGGTAGGACTAAGGTTAAGACTAAGGGCATGGCTACACTTGCAGATGTAGAGCGCTTTCAGTTAAACCCACCTTCGGAAAGCACAGTAGGGAAAGCGCTGCAGTCTGTCTACACAAGCACACTGGCATGCCTACATTTGCAGCACTTGCAGCAGCATTGGGAGCGGTGCATAATGGCCAGCTATCCCAGCATGCAAGTGACTGCAACTTGCTTTTCAAATGGGGGTTGGGGGTGGGGTGGAATGTGACAGAGTGTGTTGTGTGTATGTGGGGGCAGAGAGTGGGTTTTCAGGGGCTGAGACCATGTCAGCATGCTACCTTGTAAGTTCACACAGCAGCAGACCACCTCTCTCCCCCACCTCTCTCTCTCACTGTCATGGTACAATTCCCCACTCTGAACCTTAGCGTTCAAAAGATGGGGTACCAGCATGAATTCCTCTAAGCTTAATCACCAGCTTAGAACCTGTAGCGCTGCCACCAACCAGGAATTCCAGTGCCTGGTACACTCTGGTCCCCCCAAAACCTTGCCTGGGGAACCCCAAGACCCAGACCCTCTGGATCTTAACCCAA
>NC_133769.1:151364156-151421252 GCF_003597395.2 Chelonoidis abingdonii | reverse complement strand
CACACAGAAACTTCCCTCCCTCAAGATTTGAAAGTATCTTGTCTCCTGATTGGTTCTCTGGTCAGGCGACAGCCAGGCTTACTGAACTTGTTAACCCTTTACAGTCAAAGAGATATAAAGTACTTCTGTGCTATTAACTTTTTTTATCTGTTTATGACACTCGCACACTGCATTTTGCATTCCACACTAATGGTTGATTTGTCTCCAAGCAGATAAGCAGCCAACCCTCAGAAATGGAGCTTTCAAAGGGCATATCCACATTCTTGCAGTGATTCAAAACAATGACAAAGAGTGGCCACTTGACTTAAGGGGATTATGGGATGTTTCTGGAGGCTGATCAGAGTGCAGTAATGCAACACCCTGTTGCAGTGGGGGTGCAGTAATGCAACACTGCAGCGCTCCAATGGGGGCGCATCAAATGTTATTCCTCTCGCTGAGGTGAAGTATCAGGAGCACTCCAGCTGCAGAGTCAGAGCGCTCTACATGCCTTGCCAGTGTGGACGGGTAGTGAGCTAGGGCGCTTCAATGTGCTCTAACTCACAAGTGTAGCCAAGCCCTAAGAGTCCCCTTTTGGAATTAACCCTTGATTTCTCTCCATGGCAGACAATACTCCAGAGTTCTGCCCTTCCTTCCCCAGCATAGTACTCACCCCTGTTTCTGGAGGATCCGGAAGCCAGCCCAGTTCACTCTGTGCAGTGCTTGTGTCCAGGAGATTCACTGCAAGCCAGAAGGAAAGGATGAGAAACTCAAATCCCACGGTTTATGGAATAGGCATAGAGAGCCTTCCCATTCTGTCACTGCTTCTTAGGTCACTACTGCTTTTGACTTTCCCCATTCTATTCACTGTGACCGTATCCAGGTCATTCAGCAATGTCTGCAGTTCTGCCCCACAATTCATAGCCACATCATCTCTCCAGCCAGGAAAAGAACATGAAGAATCTTTGCCTTTGTCCCCAAACCCACACTTTTCCCTCAACCCAGGCAAAAGCACAGCTAGAGAAAAGATAACATAGATCTCAGTAACACTGCAGCTACCCAAAATTCTTTCCAATCCACAAACCCAGGCAGCAAAAATCCAAAGAGGAGCCCTTTGTGAAGCCTCGCAGAGTAGGCTTCCTCTCAGTGCTTCCCCACTCCCTTAAATGGGTACCGGATGCTGGGGTGAATTAAAATGGGAATGCAATGCCCCAAAACTGGCCTGGTAATGGAATCCTCTCCAAGAATCTCCCTTCAGAACAGAACAAGCAAAGACAGAGGGATGAAAAGAGATAAGTGCTGAAGTGACTGAACAAATTACCGCCACAAAAGATCAATCAGTGTTGCCTCAGGGAACTAGCCAGGGCTGGGGAAGGAGAGAAAGGAGGGTCATGGGAAGGTACAGTGTAAAGAGACCACATGAAGAGCGTAACCTCCACTGCATCAGTCACAGCAACCAAGAGCCTTTAGCAGCTAGTTTATAGATGTATCATCTCCCCTACATATGGAGCCATCCAACTGTTACTTTGTTTTTGTATTTAAGTTTCTAGGCGTCTTCCTGTCTGCAGGGGAAGCGGTCATTTTGCATTCAGCCCAGATGTAGCTGGTTGCAGAGAGACAAACACCATTCTCTCTCCCGGTATGGCTACGCTTGAAATTTCAAAGCGCTGCTGCGTGAGTGTGGTCAGAGCACCAGCGCTGGGAGAGAGGTCTCCCAGCGCTGCATGTAAACCACATCCTCTACGGGTGTAGCGTGCAGCGCTGGGAGCCGCACTGATTACACTGAGGCTTTACAGCACTGTATCTTGCAGCGCTCGGGGGGGGGGGGGTGTTTTCACACTCCTGAGCGTGAAAGTTGCAGCGCTGTAAAGTGCCAGTGCAGCCATACCCTCCCTCTTTTGCAGTCTTTATTCTGGTTTTCTTTTCCCTACTGAAATTATAGAGCTTTCTTTCTTTATGGCAAACTATAATAGTGAAAAGAACAGAAGTACTTGTGGCACCTTAGAGACTAACAAATTTATTTGAGCATAAGCTTTTGTGGGCTACAGCCCACTTCATCGGAAGCTTATGCTCAAATAAATTTGTTAGTCTCTAAGGTGCCACAAGTACTCCTGTTCTTTTTGCGGCTACACACTAATATAGCTGCTACTCTGAAACCTATAACAGTGAAACCTTTATCAGTGCTTTGAAGGTGCAAAGGGCTGTACTAACATTAACTAATTAATTTCCAGGACAGATAGAGGACAGTATCAGCCCTAATTTGAGTCTCCAGTGGGAGTGTTTCTGTCAGCTGTGTTTTAGTATCGACTGTCCACAACCACCCAGTTTCTCTCCTTTCCCTCTGTATTTCAATGGGGAGATCTTTAACTCAAAGATCTCCTCCATTTTCAGGGACGGGAATAAGAAAGAAATTTACAAGCTTTGTCTCAGCATGCACTTCCCTCCATATCCCAATATCTCCCTCACTAACCTTCCATCTCCCATCCCTCATACCCCCGGTGTTCAACCTATCTTTTCCCCTTTGACTTTTGCATCCTATGACCACCACCTTTCACCTTTTCCCCTACAAATGCACTGCCTCAACTGCTTCATGCAGTAGTTAACTCAGCAAGTGTGCAAGGGCTGCAGAATGCAGTATTGCCACTTCTCATGGTTTTCTCATGAGTCTCAAGCTGTTTGGTGTTTTTCTTAGTGTCCTGACTCCTGGTGAGCATGTGATTAGGTGAGAATCCTGCTTTCAGTTTAGTTTCTATCCCTCATGGCTGCTGTGAAAAAAATGAAAATGTGATCTGAGTGCACCCTGAAGTCTTGGGATATAGAAGCCAGTCTCATGATTTTTTGAGGCTTGGCTCATGATTGTTGAATGCTTTTGTAGTTGGCAATTCTGAGGCCAGGCCTACACTATAAAACTTTGCTGGCTCTGTTGGCCAAGGTATGAAGAGGAGTGTTCCCTGATCAACAGAGCTGTGCTGACAAAAGCCCCTAGTGTAGATACAGTTATACCAGCAGAACTGCACTCTTCCATGTATTGCTTGTTCTTAGGCTTGGAAGGATTAGATTTTTATTGGTCAATGTTAGTCACAATTCACACAAACTGATGAAAAAATATTTCCATTGATAATCAAAATGTTCAGTTAGGCAAACTAAAAAAATGCTGCTTGAGAATTTACTAGAGTTTGATTTCAGGAGACTTACTTTTTATATTTTGCTATGTGATGTCGACAATTTGTGTTTTAGCAATTATAAAGCTTTAACTTTTTGCATCTCAACATCTATTGTCATTAAATAATTATTGTCTGACCCTCCCCCCCCAATAATTTTCTACTACTGTGAAAATTTAAATTGATAAGCATTGAAAAACTGCTTAAAAATAAACATTGCTATTATCCATCTAAATGATCAAAAAATAAAGCCTGAATCCCGCTAAGTCTACTGGTTTGTCTTGGGGTGTACATTGTGCCAAGGAATAAACTATACCAGCAAAGAATAGTTTTGCTGGCATAAACTGCATCCTCACTATTCCAGGTCAGCTATACCAGCAAAGCTCTCCTAGTATAAACCTGGCCTGAGAATTAAACTTTTGCAGCACAGAGAAAAATCCCTGAAGATGCCCTGTCAATTTCCACTAGCTTCACTCTGAGGGCCATATCCAATTGGACTGGGAAAGATCTGGGGGTGATAAAGTGCCATTTAAAGAGCCGGAATCTCTCTTTTGCTGCCCCTGACTAGATCAGTGTTGCCTGCCAGTTACAGAACAAGGATAGAACAAGGAGCCATGGTCTCAAGTTGCAGTCCGGGAGGTCTAGGTTGGATATTAGGAAACACTTTTTCACTAGAAGGATGGTGTAGCACTGGAATAGGTTACCTAGGGAGGTGGTGGAATCTGCATCCTTAGAAGTTTTTAAGGCCTGGCTTGACACAGCCCTGGCTTTCACAGCTTGACAGAGCCCTGGCTGGGATGATTTAGTTGGGGCTGGTCCTGCTTTGAGGAGGCAATTGGACTAGATACCTCCTGAGGTTCCTTCCAACCCTGATATTCTATGATTCTACAGCCAGCAGAGAGTAAAGTCCGGGAGAAAGGGTGTAAGAGATGCGTGGAATGAGGAGGCAGGGCATGGCCCAGAATCAGAGATAGGGCCATGAATACTTGTACCCCTCCCTTCTTCTTCCCCTCTCCACTCTATTCCCTCTGGGACTTTTGCGGTGATAACACTTCCACAGTACTGGAAGTCCCAAATCCTATCTGCATGAGGTGCTCTTCACTCCAGCCACTTCCTAGAAGACACCATATTTACCCCACACAAATAAGGGGCAGGATAAAGTGAGGGGGAAGAGACAGTTTTTATAAGGGTAGGGTGAGGAGAAAAATACAGTAGTGAGAAAAAGAGATTTAAGAACTTTCTAGGCAAGGAGAGGACCCAGCTGTGTGGAAGCTCATCCTGCCTTGGAGTGCCATCTGGTAGTACAGGTTAGTTGCTGTGAGTTGTGGTGGGAACACATACATGCACTGCCTGCCCCCATGGACGGTGCATCAGCAAGGCAGGTCTCCACTCACAAGACTCACAGTTTGGATGTTGCATAGAGGTGGAGGGAAGGTAGTGTTGAGCCACTGACTTGCAAAGTTAAGATATTAGGGGACAGAGGGCACACTGGTGGGGCAGAGAGCTTGGTTGCCCATGCCCTAACATGTGGAAGTCTTACTGTTATGTGGCATATAGTGAGGAAGAGAATCTCTCTAAAAGAAATAAAGGCTCCATCCACACTGGGACCCAAACAGAGTCAGGGGATATGACCAGTGTGGATGAGTCCTGTTAGGGTATGTCTACTCTTTGGGCTGGGGGCACGATCCCCAGCGCAAGGAGACATACCTGCACAGGCTCTGATTAAAGTAGTGTGCTAAAAAAAAAAAAAAAAAAAAAAAAAAAAAAAAGATAGCTGGCTTGGCTGGCATCTGGAGCTAGCTGACCCAAGTACCTATCCAGCAGAGACTCTAGGCATATACTGTAGCTGCCCTGAGTTCATGCCTGGTGCCTTGGATGGGTACATACTCGAGGAGGCTAGCCCCTTCTGCTGCTGTGGCCTCATTTTATTTTTAGAGCTCTAGTTTGATCAGAAACAGCAGGGGTATGTCTCCTCAAGCTGCAATTTACACCCCAGCTCAAAGCATCTCAGGGCATGTCTACACATGTTCTAGGGTCCGGACTTGAGGAAGGGATCACAGCCACAACCAAACCAAAACAGTCTGAGGCAGGTGAACTGTTAGTGAAGGGAGCATGGGAGATGTATTTGAACAAGTTATCCAGTCCCCAAAATGTTATCACCAACTATTCTTCCAACAAACAAGCCAGTTCCTGGAGTTCACTTGGAGCCCAATTTAGGTTCTAATCCAATCTGGCCCTCTCGGCATCAGATACAGCCAAACCTGTCTAGAAACTTATTTATCCGGAACCCTCTTTAAAGTGTGTCTGAGAACCGCATCCAGTATAAAGCCCAGAGCAGGGCCAGAGAGCGGCCCATACCCTAATCCACACAGAGGTGGACGGCTCTTCTAGTTGAGTGCTAGGGGAAGAGCAACTCCAGTAGGAGAGGAGAACACTGAAGCCCCTCATACAAATGTGCAGAGAAAGGTGACAGAGACAGGTCGTGTAAAGGAGGGTCAGACAGCTCCACAAGCTCTCAGAAAGGTAGAGAATCATCCCCCCCACACCCTGTTCTACGCAGGTTCTGAATCCCTCACAAGCACCGCACTGTCTAGGAGTATCTATCACTACATCCAGCAAAAGGAGCTAAGTGGGACTGGAGGGAGAAGGAGCTAAGCAGGAAAGGGAAGTGGAGCAGAGGCAGGCCAAGGGGTGGAAAGGAAAGAGAAATGGGATGGGGGGAAGACAGGGATCAAAGGGAAGGCACAGGGCAGGGTAGATAAGTTGTGCAGAGTAGATGAACCCCCATATAGGTTCCTCGCCCTGCTACAAGGAAGTGGAAGGGGAGACCAGTACTGATGGGTTTTCTAATGCAGAAATCTCCACAAGAGCTACAAATCAAACAAAAACTGTTATTGCTGAAATGTTAACTCCCCCCAGTCCCCAGAGAGATTCCGCAGGGAGATGGGGAGGGGATTTATTCATTTGGTTTGTGTTTGAACATGTAACCCCAGAGCTTGTGTTAAATGCAAAAGGAGAAAAAATCCTTTCTGGACCTACAAATGCTTTAAGGTGTTGTTCTTAAAACTGACTGGGGGGAGGGAAGGTGCAATTCTCTGAAGTTTGCAGCAACATGACTGTTTCCCCAAGCACCTGGAGTGTGAAAATAGTTTACAGAGTCACAAAGAAAAGTGAGGAGTCAGACGATAGTTTCCTGAGCAAACCCCACCTGTCAGTCTCCCCACACCCCTCCACACACACAATTCCCTGTCTTAATTTTACAACTCCTTCCCTCCCTATTTCGAGGAGCCTCTCCTTCCCATTCCCCACATCCCCAGGTCTCCCAAGGAACCTTCCGTTCCCAGCCCTCTCTCAGCCAAGCTGTAGGGGTTACTGTTGCTGGAGGCAGAGCCTTGCCCAGCTCCCGGGGGATAGAGGAGGCCAGGCACTATCCTTACCTTCTTTCCCAGGTGTCTCAGGAGGCAGGAAAGCACAAAGCAGGAGAAACAGCCCTGTGGAGAGACCTGTCCTGCTGCCAGGGGATCTCAGTTCCATAGTCCCCGGGGAGGAAGCCCTGCTCCCAGCCCCTTGCACCCTGGGTCTCTGCTTCCTTGGCTCAGGCCCTAGACACTTGGCACTTGCTCCCTATGCGTGAACTGCTCCTGGAGCCTCCTGATGAGAGCGCACACATTGCAAAATCTGCCTGCCTGGCCCGGAGTTATGATGAAAGACCAAAGCGAGGGGTGGAGAAGCCAGTTCTTTCCCTACCCACTCGCTGCTTTACCTGCTCTTTAAAGGGGCTGGTTACAGACTTCACATCTGGCAGGCAAATAAATCCACCTTAAAGGCAGCCAGCCACCTATTCCCGGGATCGTTCCTCCACCCGACCTTTGCTCCAATGCTGTGCATGGCTCCTGGGTGCCATCTTCTGGGCTAGCGTTGCCACAGCCCCCATCCGGGATTAAAGCAATGCATCCTGCAACCTGAAAATTGTTCCAGCTGCTTCTTGGTGACCTCAGTGAAAGGGCCTTAGCTGGTCAGTGTACTCCATTCCTTGACAGAGCACTAGGTAGAAAAGACAACGCCACTTTTATGTGGTTTTAATGTGTCCTATAGGAGATACTGGGACTGGAACATCTAAATGAGGAGATAAATCACAGAGGATGACATTGAAACCTTTTGAGTGCCTGGACTGTTTCTAAACACACAAATCACGAATATCATGCAAAACTTTCCTGCACTGTTCATAGGTAATCCACTAGTCAGTAAAAACAAGGAATCCGGTAGCACCTTAAAGACTAGCAGATTTATTTGGGCATAAGCTTTCCTGGGTAAAAAAATACTTCTCCAGATGCAACAAGTCAGTGTCTCTTAGTCAGTGTCTCTTACCATCTCCCCTTATGGCTGAGCCACAGAGAATGTAGCTGTTACAGCTGCAATTACTGAGCCTGATCATTTGCTTTAGCTAGGGTGACCAGACAGCAAATGTGAAAAAATCAAGACAGAGGGTGGGGAGTAATAGGAGCCTATATGAGAAAAAGACCAAAAATCAGGACTGTCCCTATAAAATCAGGACATCTGGTCACCCTAACTCTAGCTGTCAATATATGTGCTTTAATCTTTGCAAGTCCCAGGTTTAGGCCCTGGCATTGGCCAAGACGGCAAATGTCGTACATGGCTGGAATCTGGTATCAGCAAAAGCAGCAGATGGGGCTGGTATCTCAGTAAGAAAGGCCAAAAAGCAGGAGGGAATAGCAACAATCTTGGCAGATAGGCTGAATGAAGGGGGTGGTGGAGAACTCTCTCCCGGCCTAGTTTTATCAGAGTGTTTGCTCTCTTAGGCCTTGACTCCATTGCGGTTTGCCACATTCCAACTATTGTTGCAGCTGCACCAGTGTAAAACCAAAGTGTAGACAAGAAGAGCTGCAGTTTACACCAGTGGAGCGTACCCATTTCAAGTTCCATCAAATCAAATATTGCACCTTGCCTTCTTACTCTAGGGGTTTGCACTGGTGCAGCTACACCAAAGGTGGGTAATCAGTATCTGAAATTGGGGCAACCCCTATAGAGGAGGCCTGTGACAGAGATTGTGCTGAGGAGATGGACAGAACCAGCACTGGGAGAGGGGGATTGCACTGGGGATGACAATTCTAGTTGGGTTCAACAGTTGGAAGAAGTCACAGCAGGAGGAGAAGAAGAGAGAGAGCTGAGGACTCACTTTCAGGTCCTTAGCGCTGTAAGAAGTGTGTCTGTGTATGTGGTGTTTTCACAGCTTCAGAAGGACACTCCAGAAATTCTAGAAGCAAGTTTATCAAACAACCACCCCCCTGATATGACCTGTTCAGGAATTTCCTGTCCACGGCTCCTGTACAAGGCTGTCATTTCTCTATGTTGCCATTTCATCAGCCATAGCCAGCCAACAATTGGGAGTCTGAACAACAGGGTTTTTGGGTCTTAGCTAGTTAGCGCATGTGGCATAATGCCAGGAATAGCATCAAGTGGCTTTACTGTTGCTTTAAGTGCTGGAATTTGCTAGCTCTTTGTATATATTTTCTACCAGTAGCTCACTATCTTAGGGTGTGCCCAGATAGTGAAACAAAACACTCTGTGACTCCACATTAAGACCTGGGCTGAGGGCAAATAGTTTAATATAAAACAGGAAATGAAGCCAACCATCCAAAACTCAAACCCAAATCCCTCAAACGATCTTTGATGGTTGGAGGGAAAAGTTCAGTTATGTTTCCTTATCATCCATCCTGTTCACTGAATGAAGCAGGACCTGTGGAAAATAGAATATGCAATCATGCAAATAAAGACTGTGCCAAAATACATACACACATGAGCCAAAATAAGGTTGCACAGGAAAGCTTAATTCTGGCATTTCCTAATTTGAGTGCCTGACTGTGAAGCCTCAATAGTCTTTTAAACATAGTTAGCATGTCATAGACATATATTCAGCAATTTTTTTCAGTCTTCCCTCACTCACTTCCTCCAGGCACATGATCACTTTGTGGCTGTTCTTTGAACACCCTGATTTGTCAGTATCTTTGTGGGAAAAGTAGTGCCCAGAATCAGGGATTGTATTCTAGATGCAGGTGTATCACAGCCATATAGACATGAAGCCTTTGCATATGCAGCTCAGAACAGGATTGTCTGTCTGCAGTTGTATCATATTGCTAAGTCATGTCTATCTGGTGTCTAGTACTTTTCTGGATAATCAAAAATAAAATCTATTTGGTGTCTTATCACCTCTAGGTCTTTCTCAGTATCACAGCTTTGCACATTCCTTCCTTCCACTGTGTATCTCCCAACCCCATTCAAATGTATTAATTTCATATTTCCAATTTGCTTCTTAGTCTGTTGTTTTCTGCCCAGGTTCCTGTGCTCTCTAGGTCTCTTCTAAATTATTTTTGCAGTCCTTGTTAGTGTTTGCTGTTCCTCCTGATCTGAGTAACACTTGTGAATTTCAGTGTTCTGTTTGCTCACCCTTCCAGATCATGACTGATGATAAACAAGACAGGGCCCAATACTGCTCCCTGTGGTTCCTCTTCCATACTATGCTCCACATTGATACACTGCCATTTATCACAGCTCTTTCTTTGCAATCATTTAGCCAATTCTCAAACCCTGTGACTGCAAGTTGGAATTCATTGTTCAGTTAAGATTTTATGGCAGACAGCATTAAATGATCCAGACATCCAAGGGCCCAATTCTCCCCTGCAGAATACCAATATTCCTACTTAAGTCTAAGGCATTTACCAATATCATGGGGAAGGGGAAGGTAGGGGGAGGAAGAACAAGACCCCAGCTGTAGGATCTGTCATGCCTTCCCCTCATCTGCTAATTTTGTCACTGACAGGAAAACAAGACAGTTTTCCTTGTAATTTCTCTCTGTCAACCCTCACTGCTGTCTATTTCAGGAAAGTTTCTGTCCTTCCTTATGTCCCTGCCCTTCCCGCACCCACATACCCCACAAAGTTTCCTAGCTGTTTGCCCAGCAGGACCTTAGTAATTTTACTGTCCTTCTGCAGAGGATGGACTCTTGGCGCCATCAAGTGGCTTTAAATTCTCACTGCTGTTCGCCTACTTTGGCCTGAAGGTCCCACATTATTTAAGGTAAGTGAATTTCAAACAGAGGCAGATTCTTTGCCTTGTTTTGCTCTCCAGAGAGCAGGAGAGAAAAGTACAATGGGATAAATCCACAGGGTGAGTGTGTGACACCCGGCCCGCACACTGACATAGATGTGACTGTGTGTGACACCCAGCACGTACGATCTCACAGCTGTGACTGTGCGATACCTGACACTCACACCCATACAACTGACTGTGTGACACCCAACCCTCACACCCACACAGCCATGAATGTGTGACACCCAACCTACACAGCTGTGACTCAGACACCCAACACTGACACTGACACAGCCATCACCGTGTGTCACCTGACCCTTACTCTCACATAGCTGTGACTGAGTGACACTTGACTCATGCCCACACGGCTGTGACAACCAACCCTTGTTCCCACATAGCTGCCACTTTGTTTACAACCAACCCTCATGTCCACACAGCCATGACTGTGAGATATCTGACTCTCACATCCACACAGCAGACTGTGTGATACCTGACTCTCATGCCCACAGAGCAGTGACTGTGTGTGACACTGGAGTCTCTCATCCAAACAGTCATTATTGTGTGTGAGCTCAAAACCAGGGAAACACAGGCAGTTGTAAGAGCCGACTGTGTTCTTGCATGTGCCGTTTCCACAGGGCTGCAGATCGCAATCATTGATATCTGAAAAGGGAAAATCAGTGCAGATCAGGGGCTGAGTCTTCGCTTGCCTGGGACAAGGCTGTCAGTCAGTGCTGCTCATGGTGTGGGCAGCAGTCTGGTGCTGCTTAGGTGAGCATGAGTACTCAGAAACCTGGGGCTGAGGAGATGCAATGTCCCAGCTCTCTCCCTGCCTTACAATGTGCCATGGCCCACCCTCACCATGCAAACTCACCCGCCAGCTGCCCAGGGAACTCTCACTTCCTTTGGAAAGGGCTTAAATCTATTGCCAAGCAATAGGGAGCAGCCCATGGGGCTGCCAAGCCATCTGCACTGACCCATGCACATGGTCTACTCTCCTGTGGTCTTGAACCCATTGTGACTGATGCAGATATAGCTGCCCTCAGTGTCCACACGGTCCCCGTGGCTGCAGACATTGGGGAGTTCCTGGCATTCATTGCAACCTATATCAAAAGAACCCAGAAAGCAGTGAATAGGAAAGATCCCGACCAAAGTGGAAACAGATCCCCTCTCCAGCGTGGCCACATGGCTTCCATGCCTGTGGATACCAGCTGGTAGCAGTCTCGCTGAGCAGCAGTGCTGCCAACACCCACGATTGTACCTCAAATCTCACACTATCTGGTGTTTTAATGAAAGCCCCAGATCCTGGAGCTCTGAAAAGCATAGGTCTTGTTTCTAAAAATGGCAAGTTGCTAGCTCTCCTGGCTGCAGAAAAGCATGTGACAGCAGAACCCCTCGAGCAAGGCCTCTAACCATTCAGAACGTAGGAGGCAAAGAAAAAGAACCCAGAATTTATTATTTTTTGAAATCTCCTGATTTTTTTAGCCAGTCACATGATTTTACAGGTCCTGATTCATGGACTGAATGGATATGAAGGTAGAACATAGGAATGACTATAATGGGTCTGACCAATGGTCCATCTAGCCCAGTATCCTGTCTTCCGATAGTGGCCAATGCCAGGTGTTCCAGAGGGAATGAACAGAACATGGCAATTATCAAATGATCTAACCCATCACGCAGTCCCAGCTTCTGGCAGTCAGAGGTTTAGGGACACCCAGAGCAGCATAGGGCTGCATCCCTGACCATCTGGGCTACTAGCCACTCTTCCCCAACACATTGTGTTCGTTTGTGTGTTTGATAAATCTGTTCTTTACTATCGTTTCAACCAATTTGCCTGGCACTGAAGTTAGACTTCCCAGCCTGTAATTGCCAGGAATGCCTCTGGAGCCCTTTTCAAAAATAGGCATCACATTAGCTACCAGCCAGTCATGTGATAAAGAGGTATGCTTCAGCAATAGGTTACATACCACAGCTAGTAATTCTGCAACTTTATATCTGAGTTCGTTCAGAACTTCTGGGTGAATACCATCTGATCCTGGTGACTCATTGCTGTTCAATTTATCAATTTGTTCCCAAACCTCCTTTATCGATGTCTCAGTCTGAGACAGTTCCTCGGACTTGTAACCTAAAACAAATGGCTCAGGTGTGGAAATCTCCCTCACAACCTCTGCGGTGAAGACCAAATGCAAAGAATTCATTTAACTTCTCCTAAATGACCTTGTCTTACCTGAGTGCTCCTTTAGACCTTGATTGTTCAGTGTCCCCACTGATTGTTTGACAGGCTTCCTGCTTCTGATGTACTTACACAAAATTTTGCTATTAGTTTTTGTGTCTTTTGCTCCTCAAATTCTTTTTTGGCCTGCCTGATTATACTTTTACACTTGAATTGCAAGAGTTTATGTTCCTTTCTATTTTCCTCTGTAGATTTTTACTTCCAGTTTTAAAAGGATGCCCGTTTACCTCTAACTGCCTCTTTTACTCTATTGTTTAGCCATGGTGGCATTTTTTGGTCCTTTTACTGTTTTTATTAAAATTTGGGGTATACATTTAGTTTGAGCCTCTATTATGGTGTTTTTAAATAGTTTCCATGCAGCTTTCTCATTTTTGTGTATTCCCCTTTTTGAAGTTAAATGCTACTGTGGTGGGCTTCTTTGGTATTTTTGCTCCCACAAGGATGTTAGATTACATTATAGTCACTATTACTGAGCAATTCAGCTATATTCACCTATTAGACTAGATTCTGTGCCCCACTTAGGACTAAATCAAGAATTGGTTTTCCCCTTCTGGGTTCCAGGACTAGCTGCTCCAAGAAGTGGTCATTAATTGTGTTTAGAAACTTTATTTCAGCATCCCATCCTGAAGTGACATATATCCTGCTGTAACGAGGCGGTGTGGCTCCCCTCCTTCCCAGGGAGGGTTGAGCCCCGTCAATCATCCCCCAAGGCGGAATCGCTGGGCGGAAGTCCCGCCCCTCAGAGGGTCAGGCGGCAACCCGGAAGGATGAAAGCCAGGCCCCAGCCTTCAGTCAGAGCCCAGCCGCTGGCAGGAGCAGACGTGCCTGCTGACCCTCATCACTGGGAAGCCACGGAGGCCAGAGGCCGGTACCAGGAGCTGCCAGATCTACCCCGCAGTCGCTACGACGAGGAGCTGCCAGAGCTGCCCAGCAGTCGTTACGACGAGGAGCTGCCCGAGCTGCCCAGCAATCGCTACGACGAGGAGCTGCCAGAGCTACCTTGTCCCTACTACAGCCCCGAGGAGCCCCCAGATCAGACCTGGCCCGCCGTCCCAGAGGTATTCCCGGACCTGCCGCCCAGCCCTGACTGGGAAGAGCCCATGGTGCTGGACGCCCCGGCAGACCAGGTAGGAACCGAGGGGGAAATTGGAAGTAGCCCGGGGGCAGCTGACTACAGTCAGGCTGCAGAGGGCCCTGTGCCTATGTTAGTGTGTTTCGGTCCGGATGCCCACTGACCGCCACTAGCGGCGACTGCCGCTACTAGGGCCCCGGGCTGGAACGCAGAGGAGTGGGTGGGCCTGTGTTCCCCCTGCCACCCGTAACTGGGTGGCAGAACCCCCTTCACCCTGACCTAAAGAGGCCATTGTAGTTGCCACTGCTCTGCCCTGCCCCAAAGGGCCAGAGCTGATACGCTGCTACTGTGTTTGTTGGTGCCCCGCCCGACCCAAGGGCTGGGCCTCTATTGACTTTGCCGCTACTCTGCCCTGCCCCAGAGGGCCAGAGCTGGACAAACTATTGTAACGGTTTGCTGGGCGCCCCGCCTGAACCAGAGGCTGGGCCCTGTTTAACTGTGCCACTGTTCGGTCCCGCCCACAGGGCCCGAACCGCCGGAGCAGACTGCAGTCCCGAGGGCAGAGGCCCTCGGACGACAAGACGAGGCCGGTGTGGCTCCCCTTCTTCCCAGGGAGGGTTGAGCCCCGGCACCCGCTCGTCCACACCAGCCAATATGGGAATAGTTGAAATCCCCCATTATTATTGAATTTTCTATTTTTATAGCGTCTCTAATCTGGAGCATTTCACAATCACCATCCTGGTCAGGTGGTCGGTAGTATATTCCTACTGCTATATTCTTATTATTCCACTAATGACAGGTTTCAGAGTAGCAGCCGTGTTAGTCTGTATCCTCAAAAAGAACAGAAGTTTGTTAGTCTCTAAGGTGCCACAAGTACTCCTGTTCATTATACCACTAAAAGGTTCCATCTAATTCAGAGATGGCATATTGTGGCCCATTGTCAGTGATTATTTCCTCCATAATACCAAAATGAGAGGAGACGGCTTTTAATGTTTGTATGACCTATTGACAATGGTGCTGCAAATCTAGAACATTAATGATTATTAGGCTCAGGCATATCCCTTTTTCTCATACAAGTCTAATTAGAGATGATTGAATTGTTTGTGTGGAAAGTTTTCCCTTGAAAACAGATGGTTGTGTCAAAAACATTTTTTTTACAGAAAAATGTCAATTCTGATGAAAAATTTGTTTTCCCACAGAAAATATAAAATTGACAATTTTCATTTCATCTTGACTTAATGTTGTTCTATTTCAGTATTTTGGTTTAAAAAATCAAAACAAAAGGACAAATTTTCATTTTGTTTCAAATTGATTGGAAACAAGCACATTTGCCTTCACATCAGTTCAAAATTTTCCTCAGAAAACCAATATTTTTTTACTGAAAAATTTAGAAGGAAGACTTCTTGCTCAAAAATTTTCACCAGAAATTTGTTGGTTTTCCAATCAGCTCTTGTTCTGTTTCATAGCTAACGAGTAACACAATAGGTAGGGAAGTGTTAAATTAAAATAGCAATTAATACATTTATGTTATGGAAAAGCATGGTCCAATTCAGACCCTCGATTTGGCCTGACCATTAGAAAGAAATATGTCTCTCAGTCAGCCTGCTAAGGCTGTGTTAATTGGAGCCTGCCAGCTTACAAGGCCTATGTTAATTGTGGAGCACATCCAGAGGCAAAAGGTGTTCTAAAAGCGATAAAATTACAGCTGCTTTTACAAATGTTTCTCTGAATTCAAGAACAAGATTTATTAGTTCTCCACTCTTGAATTCCTATCTTTCTTGTTTTCTTTTCATATGTAATAAGTGGCATGGATAAATTCATTGGAGTCTGTCATGCCCCAATGATTTTAAAATAGTTATGTTAAAAAATGCGTAGATAATAAAGTGTAAAAGGTATGTTACGTGAAATAAAATGTAATTGAGAATGTTTGTTTAAATGTTTAAATAAGTAATAAAAGGTTAAAGTGCCAGCCTAATAAATAACACTACATCTAAAAAAAACCTCCAACAGGCCAAAAATGCGTTGGGTAAAATAACCAAATAACCCCAACGGCAAACCAGAATCCACTCCAACTGCCCCAACGACAGGGGGGCCAAAAAACCAAAAACCAAAATAATAACAAGCCATCACTGCTGTGCCATCCACATGATGGACTATCTCTTCAAACATAAAAACAGTGATTAATTATCACTTCAAATGTAAAAACATCATAACAAAGAAAACCCTATAGACTTAAATAAAAATAAGTCCCTATAAAAACAGACCCTGGAAAGTAAGAATTTTGGGTCTAATTCTGCGACCAACCTCCAGGAGCATTGGATGCGCATCTGACAAGGCTCTGCTGCACCCTTGTGTCGACGCCGCCTAGCCAATGACTTGGCATGAGCAACCTCTAGGCTGGTAACTATAACAACCTTGCAAAACATTGTGTGTAAGTAAGTAAATGTGGGAGTGAGAGAAATGTTATAGCTATAACTGATTGCATTGCTTACTCTAATTCTTTCTGTATTCATAATAAATGCAGCATACTACCTTATACTTTAAATAAAATCCTGCTGGTTTATTTTGTAAGTATAATGGAAGGATCTTTGAGTTGTATCTTGCATGACTCTCCCTGTGCCACCAAACCAACATGCAGGCTCTTTCCTGGCATTTTGTGAGGCCCTGGTTGTCTCTCTTATTTCCATCCTGTAAGGATTGAGTAGCACAACACGAATGTCATAGGTAACCAGAATTTACCGTTTGAGAGCTCCTGTCACTGCACAAAAGTCACAGGTTGGACAGGAAACCCCTGAGAAGTAGTTGGGCCAAGCAAGTCTGGTGAATTTGCATGTAATCTGCAGTTGTATATCAGCACTAGTGCCTTTTAAATCAGTTCTAATTATGGCCTGAGGCTGGCAGGGCACTCAAAATGGCACCCATGTGTCCTTGTATATCAGCCCAAGCCTTTGGACAACCTGTGTGATCAGTAAGGATCATTTAGAATGTGTCTTTCCTTATGCGGTGTACAGAAAACTGTTAAAGTTACAAACTACAACCTTAACTTGTAAGGGGGTTCCAGGTCCTGTTTTTAGGATAGGGACTGTGATGTTGTACTCTATATGATTTTATAAATATATGCTAATAAGTTAATATAATATAACTGGAATATGCTTCATGCAAAAGGTCTCTTGTAAGGTATCATTACATAGCTTATAATCTACTGAATGTGGTCATCCTATTTGTATAAATCTATCACTCTTGTATCTGAAACTAGAAATATGAAATATAACTCTGAGGGCCTATTGTAATTATGCAAAGTGTGGGCCATTAATGGTAGTTTTGAATCTTGATGGCTCCCATTAACCAGGACAATTGATTGTGGATGGCTCTGTTTGCAGGCACGCCTTCCTGTGAGTCAGGCTGGGAGGAATGAAGGCTTGGGGTCTTACAGTGACATGTGATCATGTCACCTGAACGGGAACCCATCTTTAACCTGGTGTCTTTCCATTGAGAAGGAGGGGTTGGGACCCCAGAGAGGGACAAAGGATTCCTGCCTTATGCAAAAGATATATAAAGAGGTGGAACAGAATAAAGAAGAGAGCCATCATGAGAGAGCCCTAGCTACCACTTGAGCTGGAACAAGAGCTGTACCAGGGGGAAGAATTGTGCCCAGGCCTGGAAAGTGTCCAGTCTGAGGAAAAAAATTACTGAAGCATCATTAAGGGTGAGATTATCTGTATTCAGTTTGATTAGACATAGATTTATGTGTTTTATTTTATTTTATTTTGCTGGGTGACTTACTTTGTTCTGTCTGTTACTACTTGGAACCATTTAAATCCTACTTTCTGTATTTAATAAAATCACTTTTTACTTATTAATTAACTCAGAGTATGTGTTAATAGCTGGGCGGGCAAACAGCCTCTATCAATGTTACAGAGGGCAAGCAATTTATGTGTTTACCCTGCATAAGCTTTATACAGGGTAAAACGGATTTATTTGGGTT
The DNA here is from genome assembly GCF_003597395.2 of Chelonoidis abingdonii. Lineage (NCBI taxonomy): Eukaryota > Metazoa > Chordata > Testudines > Testudinidae > Chelonoidis > Chelonoidis abingdonii. Next base: position 151,403,721 of record NC_133769.1, on the reverse strand, counting down.
TAGACCCCATTGGGAGTTGGGCATCTGAGGCCAGGTCTACACTGCGACTTTAAATCGGTTTTATGGCCGATATACCGATTTAACCTGTATCCGTTCACATGACGTCATCATTAATATCGAGTTAAACGGCTCCTTAAATCGATTTCAGAACTCTCCCAAACGAGAGGAGTAGAGCTAAATTCGATACGCGATAACTCGGATAGGGTTCGTGTGGACGGAAATCGACGTTATTGGCCTCCGGGCGGCATCCCAGAGTGCACATGACCACTCTGACAGCAATCTGAACTCGGATGCAGCGGCAGGTAAACAGGAAAAGCCCCGCGAACTTTTGAATTACATTTCCTGCTTGCCCAGCATGGAGCTCTTGATCAGCACAGCTGGCGATGCAGTCTGAAATTGAAAAGAGCTCCAGCATAGACCGTACGGGAGATACTAGGTCTGATCGCTGTATGGGGAGACAAATCTGTTGTATCCAGCTCCGTTACAGAACACGAAATGCCAAAGCGTTTGAAAAAATTCTCCAGGATACACAGCGCTGCGTGGCAGCGTAACGGGACCAGAGACTCAATGGACGCTCATGAAGGGAGGGAGGGGTACTGAGGACTCCAGCTATCCACAGTCCACAGCAGTCTCTGAAAATTATTTGCATTCTTGGCTGAGCTCCCAATGTCTGTAGGTTCAAACACAGTGTCTGGCGTGGTTCAGGGAAACAGCCTCTCAGTTTATTTCCCCCACCACCACGTGAAAAAGGGAAAGATTGCTGTGTATGGCGTTCCTAATTCACTCCGCGAAAAAGGTGCCAAGGGTTGTCTGCTGCCTTCCAAAGAGGAGGGTGAGGCTGTATACCAGCACCACCGGGGAAATGTTTTCTGCCCCATCCAGGCACTGTCTCTCAACACGGAAGTGGGAACTATGGATAGCTGAGGAACAGCTACCCACAGTGCACCGCTCCTGAAATCGATGGTAGCTTTGGACCATGGACGCAAACAATCGATTTCGGATCCCACTGGTGGACGCGCTAAACGATTTTATTAGATCTGTTTTGTAATATCGGTTTAAGCTAATTCGAAATAATCGTGCAGTGTAGACGTACCCTGAGTGTTAAAGACAGGACACTTCTGTAAGATTGCTTTTAGTCAAGCCTACAGCTGTTAGGGGACATGATTCAGACTGGGTCTGGGTTTGCAGCAGGCTAGTGAGTCTGGCTCAAACCAGGCAGGGCACTGAAGTCCTAAGCTGATGGGGCAGGAAAGCAGGGGCAGAAGTAGTCTTGGCACATCAGTTGGCAGCTCCCAAGGGGGTTTCTGTGATCTAACCCATCACAGGGACCTCTGAAGCAAACCGTCTGATACCCTCTTGCCTATTGGTCACTCTGCAAAGAGCCAGTCTTGAGCAAGGTGGGTGGAGTTGTGCATCTCTGTTTTAGGGAGCATTATGCTTGCATTATCTCTGTTTTTGGGGTTTTGTGGCTTGTTAGGAGATAGAGTCAGGTATTTCTTTGATACATTCCTGTTTATTTACAAGGAATGTACAAAGTCCTTTTTCCCTGAAAATGGCAGGAATAAAACAAGAGACAATTTCTTTGCTCACAACTCCAAGCCTCCTTTCCAGTCAGCACTTAGCCTCAAAACTCTCTCTCTCTAGGGTTTTCTCAGGACCATGTTCCCAGTGCTTATTCTGGCTGTGTCCTTGGCTTTGCTACTGCTTCTGCTCTCTGGTGTTTTCTCCTGAAGTTCTGCTTATCTCAAAAACACAGTCACTCACAAAGTGCCACCAATCAATGCCCCAGCCCCTGCGTTTGCTATATCAACACTTCAGGCCGTATCATACAGCTTCTTTCCAGCCTTGCCATGTGGGCTTTTGTTTTGGGGAGTGGCTTCTATTGTTTCAGCTATTGCTGAACAAAGGGCCATTTAAATTCTTGGTCTTGGGTTCTTCTGATCTCAAAGGATCAGCCACATACCCAGGTCAATATATAACTCAGATCTTATCCTAAAATTGCACTGTTGCCAATCCTGTAGTCTCTAACATCTAAAAGTTTATTTATAAAAAGAAAGAACAAAAGGTGAGAGTTAAAATTGGTTAAAGAAATCAAATGCATACAATAATTGCAAGGTTCTTGGATCAGGTTTGAAACAATGATGGCATAAACTGCTGTCTTGTTAAGTCTCTGGTTGCTCCCAAATCATTGGAAAGTCTTCATTAGTAAAAGTTTATAGTCCAGAGGTTTGAGCAGGAAAAAGGACAAAGGGAGATGTTTATAGGGTCTTTTATAGCTTCTGCCATGTCAAGGGAAACCCATTGTTCTAGTTTGTGGAAAATTATAGATAACAAGATGGAGTTTAGAGTCACATGGACAAGTCACATATCCATGCATACTTCGCTGAGTCATAGCAGAAGTCATTATCCATATTCTAGCTAGAACGTCCACAGCTCAGGAAAGTCCATCAGGTGTGAGTAGGCTTCTTCCATAGTCCATTGTGAGTTGTGTTCTTTGATGGGACATTCAACTTGAATAGTCCCTTCACAATGTGCTGGCTAAATACCTTGTGGATGTTATCCAGAAGCAAACATACTTGAAATACAGGTATACAGTCAATATTCATAACATTAGTTATAAAAGTGATACGTGCATACAAACAGGATAATCATATTCAGCAAACTATAACTTTTTCATAGATACCTTACATGACATACTTTGCAAAAGCTTTGTTTCAATCATATAAAAATGTTAGCAACAATGATCTACATGGTCATATTTTAATCAGATAATGTCACTGGAAGCCCAAGCCAGAAGCCTAACTACTCACTGCTAGTATGGCTCATGGGCCCCCAGTAACAGACTATGGATGTGTGTGATGATGAAGACAATGCAGGCTGAATTAGAACACAAAGACAGTTGTTGAGTGATTTAATTGCACACTCCACTTATATGTTATTGTTATACTCGTCTAATCAGGAAAAAGGAAGACATAACACTTAACAATGTGTGACCGAGCTGGCCAATTCAAAATTCTCAAAGTGTGAAAGTAGAATTAATTATATTGTAAAAATAAGAATGGATTAAAGAAATGTGTACGTATCTTTAAGCAGAAATAAGAAATATTGAAATACAGGTGCCAGGAAAAGAAACATTAGGCATAAACAAGGGTGCTAATGACGAAACATTAACAGAAGATTGGTATAGTTAGTAGGAAATAAGTATGCATGGCTAGCCTAGGTAAGCTTATCAGATTCTGCTTCCTTTGTAATCTTGTTAAGTGCTCGCCCTTTTATCTGTATAAATAAGATAGTTTGTGTCTTGCCATGGTGCCACTTATCTGGGTGTTTATTGCGAGCCGTATGACTTAAAACAGAGTGGTCTGACAAACTGAGCTCTGAGTCTAATTTGACAATTTGGAGGTTCCCAAAGGGCAACCGTCTTCACTGAGAGGCTTGTGATTCCTGACCATTTTGTAAGTGATTGTTGAGCAGCACTAGGGTTGGCCCGAGTGGTTCTCCACCCAGAACGAAAAGTGCACGACCACAGTGAAGTCTACGCCATTGAACCTGTTGGTTCCCACTTCTGTTTCTGGTAGGGATCCCGGATCTACATCAGGACTGCTAGGAGGTAATATATTTCTGTGTTTGTCCTGACTGAGGTCTGTCTGTCTCTGTGTCTATCCGTCCTCCTGTGGAGTGTTTGGTCTGGGTTGCCGTCCCGTCGGAGGGATCAGCGACCAAGGGGTTCCTGTCCCGCGGTCTGAGTGAGTGGAATCTTGCACAATCGCAGCCGCACTGGCATTTGGGTAAAACCCTTGTGTGAAAGCAAGGGCTAATGAGGCAGTAGCCTGTGGGCTCCTTTTGTGTGTTGCACTGGCATCGCTCTGACGAACGCAGAATTCCTTCTTGTGTGAAGTCCTCCTGTATAGGTAACCAGACATCTAAGTCGGGGCCGTTCCCAAACGAACGCGCCGGCTGATTTTTAGGTATCTTTTACGTATTTTTAGAATGGGTCCACGATCCTGGAAAAAGGGTCTGAGACTCCCGTAAATTTTCTGGAAAAGGTCTAGGCTAACTCAGGGGGATCCCAAAAATCAGTGGCCACTGCTTAAAACTTGGAACAAATGACCGATTGGACGTCTTAAAGGACAAACTCGTCCAACCTAAAACTAAATTGGCAAAGAGAGGTTAATTGTTTCATGCAGTGGTGGGAAGAGGCAATTGTAGGTGGACAAATCAAAACTCGCCTCTCTCAATTATTTCAAATAATAAGTTAAAAGCTTATATTAAAAGCCTCCTCTCCACATCAGACTGAGTTCTCCCCTTTACCCCGTTCTCAAAAAAAACCCATCCCGGATTGATCCAACCCCTTCATACTCCCATCTCATTGTAAAAAGGACAACAAGCCCTTTGTTGTCTGCCTCAGAAACTGATTCTTTAGTGTTCACTCCAATTCAGCAAGGGAGGGGGGGCTCCTCAACTAGCCCCACCCTTCCTGGTCCCTTTCCTTGAAACTTTGTTTCAGAATTGTGAAGTGACACAATGCACTCAGAAATGGTTCATTGGAAAAAAGCAGCTCGGCCCAAGACAAGCAGGCAAGCAACAGATAAAGAAAACTGAAAACACAGGTTTGAAAGCCCTAAGGGCATAGTTGTAGGAGTAAGAAGAGCAGTAGTGCAGGCATGAACCCCTGGACAATACTTAAAATGGTGAAATTGAAAATATGTAAATTCTAAGATCTTAAACAACACATCTGTTGTGTTAAAACTCCTATTTTCTAGGTGTGAGATAAATTGGTTTTGTTTTGTTTTAATGCCACTAAAAATTCATTTGACTCTTTAATTCCAAAGTTGCAAAACTGACAGACGTTTTTGCAAGACAAGGTAATTAGTGTTGTTTGGCTTGGATTTGCATTTAACCCTTAATGGGTAACTTGATTCTTTACAAAATTTAAAATGTTTTTAAATAAGGACCAAGTCATGGCTGCAATAGGGTAGTCAAAAATCAGGAGAATGGGAGAGATTCTGAAGTCTTTTTGGTTCTGTTTGGTTGGGTTTTTTTGTAACAAAGTAGCAGATAGGCTGTAGTGAAAGAAATAAAAATTAACCCAGTGACCCTCTGAGAACTACCGAAGAGGTGAGGGGCACAAAACAAAAAGAAAGTATGTTAATAACACACTGAGCCTTAAAATGCTCTGTGTAATCGAGACTGTCACTTTGATAAGGGTACATGAAAACTCTGGTTTCTTTTGTTTACAATTACACCTTATGTAAAATGGTACGGCTAATGTAAAAAAAAGTTGCAGTATAGAAGGAATGTGCATTTTCCCTAGACATGTGCAGTATATTGTAGAAGGGGGTAAAGAAATGCAAATGAAATCATGCTACTGAATTAAAATCTATAGGCTCCAAAAGAGCCATAAAATGTGTTTTTCCTTATTCAAAAAAAGATCTCGTGTTTTTGTAAGCACGGAACAGGAGTTGAAGGTGAGTTGAAAGAAATCAGACTCTGGTGAAGTTGATTGTGTCCCTTTTAAGAGCAGGAGTCTTGAGCTCTCTGCTATGGCTTTGAATCCAAAGCCGCCTGTGCTGATGCAAATTACTCATAATGATAAAGGAAGGTGAGAACTGCCAGCTACAAAAAGAAATTGCCTAAATAAAGACAGTATACAATAGATCCTTTAAGAATTGAGCCTCAAATATTATTGTTAATGATTAAACATTGAAATGAAATGAAATGTAGTAATTACCCCTTACACAATGTTAAGTGCGGTATGATTTTTGGAACAATCCGTTGAGTAAGTATGTGTACAGCTAGTGCCTTACTCCAGCTATACCTTGAAAACTAAAGCTTAACACAGCACGAAAACATTACAAACTTGATCTGCTAATATAAGAAGAAACTTAGATACACCACCTCATTAATTAATAACTAACGTGAATAACTTTCCCAACATACCGCCTTAAAAAGTTAGAACCAATTAAAACCTTGGACCTACGATAGAACAAACAACAACAGGAAGAAGTTATGGGGTAATCCTCTGTTTTTGCCTGTAGTACAGCAAGGGTATTTGTAAAAAGGAATCTTTTAAGCCAGATAATCAATGCACCACGCTTAACTATGAAAGGGGAAAGAAAATAGTTATATTTATTGCATTTCAGAAAATCGAAAAAGGCTAATACCAGCTACAGAACAACCTATTACAAAAACAAATGAAAGTAAAAAAACATACTGCAATAGCTATGGAATGTACTGAATGCAGATATTTAGAGAAATAAGATGTTTTGGTATATCAGAAAAATATTAAGGTTTTGAATCATTGCTACAAGCAAAAAAGAATCATTGTTAATCTATCAATACAATAAATGACAGTATTGTCTCCAGTACGGAGACAAAATTTGTTAAGTGAAGAAATTGTAAATTGCACACACACATCAGCCTTGGAAGCGAAGAGATATGGAAGAGGTTAAGCCCACTCTCCAAGTCACCTGGGATCTTTCTGGATGTCCATGAACCTCAACCAGTGGCTGTGGAGAAAGGGAAACTATTGAACACCGAGAGTTGTACAAAGTGAGACATCTTCAAATAGTGGTGTATGTTTTCCCCATTCTGTGGTCTCAAACCCTGTAAATAAGACATCTCACATAGATCGCTGTATGCTGAATAGACAATTAATAATGCGACAAATACTGTATAGATGGCTATGTGATAGGGTGTAATTCTTGGGAAAAGTGTTATAAAAAAGTGTTAGCAACCACCAGAGGCAACTATTCTCGTGCAATAACAGAGAAGGTCAAATGTAACTGTAATATAAGTACTCGTTTTACCAAGTATTCAATTTACTATTTGCCTACAACAACAACAACAGAAAGTCCACTTACAGTAAGCAGTGATCTGGCTAGAGTCTCTATCAATCTTGGACTGAATGCACAAGTTACCACATCATCTGTTAAAAGTAAAAAGGAACATAGTTCCTAGAAAAAAAATGTGGAAAACAGACCTTTTCAATTATACCCAAGAAATGAGTACATGTTAGAATTGCCATCTGCAGAAAAACATAACAGCTTACCATTGCTATATACATTTTCGGATGGTCTCCACAACTATCGCATACAATGTTACTACCTGTAAGCTGGTCAGTCGGGCCCTCGTCCCCTCAAGGTGCGGCGGGCGAGCCAGGGCGCCTCCTTTCTCGCAGCGGGCGGGTTCACACGCCGGTCCTGTACTAAGGGTCAAGCAAACGAGTCTTGGCCCTGGCCCTCTAGGCAGGGTGGGGACAACAAACAGGTCGGCTCAGCTCCTGTCACAGGCTGAGCAACAAAGCTAAAAGGCCCTGGCCCTTATCACGGGCGGACACCACAACAGTTCAGGCTCTGGTCCTTTGGGGCAGGGCAGATGCGGAGAGCAAAGTCTAGGGCCCTGGCTTCGGCAGGGCGGGGCACCAAACAAACATAGCACAGCTCAGGTCGGGTGAAGGGGATTGCCATGCCACCCTTACAGGTGGCAGGGGGAACGCAGACCCACCCACTCCTCTGTGTTCCAGCCCGGGCCCCTGGTAGCGCGGCGCGCGCTAAGGCGGTCAGTGGGATCCGGACCGAAACACACTGAGACAGGGTGATCAGTAGGGGTCCAACACGAAACACACTGACAGGTGGTCAGTGGGGATCCTGGCCGATACACGACGGCCATAAGGCTCGGGCCTTCTGTGACTTGACTGTCGTCAGCTGCCCCGGTACTTCCAATTCCCCTCCCTGGTACCTGTCCTCCGTCGGCGTAATCGGTGGGTCCAGACCAGGTTCCTTGGGGAATGGGGGAGAGGCAGGCCTCTGGCGGCTCTCCGGCCAGCGGGCGCGAGGGTAGTTCAGGCTGAAGGTCCTCAGGTAACAGTGTCCCGCAGGGCAGGCGGCCAGCGCTCCTCTGATATCTGGTCTCGAGTAGGTCTCGGCCAGCCTCTCTGGATACTGCCCAAAGGTAGGTCGCTGGCCAGCGCTCCTCTGGATACTTGCCCGTGGTAGGTCTGGCCAGCGCTCCTAGGGATAGTGAGACAAGCAAGCTGGGCCGAGCGGGGAGTCAGGCCTCCACGTCTGTATCTCGGCGTCCTGGCTCAACTGAGCTCTGGACTCTGGCTTTAACCTTCCTGTCCCGCCCCTGACTTCCGGGGGGCGGACAGGCGTACTAGCTCTGCCACGGAAGTGTCTGCCTGGGCTCTTCCCCCTCTAGAAGTGCGGTCGGGGAGCCAGGGCACCTCCTTACACACTACCTATTGTTTGTTTTAAATTGTGTTTAATTGAAATGTTTAAAATGTGCTGGTGGATAAAAAAATGTATCAAGCTAAAGACCAGCCAGGCCAAATCACTCCCAGATATTTCTATACTCTGGAATAATAAGAGTGACATGGCGATTCATAATCTTCATAGTCAAAGGGGGATATGTAGGAGCAGGATTTTATAATGTCCATAAGATTATGTATGATTGATGAATTTCACTGCTAGCCACCCTTTTTGAAATAGCAGATAAAGAAGACCTCTTCTGAGACTATAAGATTCTTATTCTCCATCTGCATTACAATTGGGGCCCTTTCTACTGCTTTGTCTTAGATTTGGGTAGCAAGGATAGTTTCTCTTATTGTGTCTATGTTAAGTAAATAGAGAACATTGAGGCCTGGATCTCAATGTAAATTGTCTTTGGTTATTAATTGTAAACTTAGCAGGTTTAATTGCAATGCTTTTTTGCTCATATAAAATACTAACCTAGTTGTAATTCTCAATCTGTTTGTGTGAATGAGGAATGTATGCATCAGGAAAAGATAAGGTGTGAAGGCCATTGTTATAGCCAGAATCAAGGAAGAAGTAGTAAAGAGACTTAAAGAACATCAAAGAATCATCAGGCTGTTAAACTGTCTGGCATCTCAGAGTGGATACATGCTTCGCAGTGTAAGAATGCACCACCCCCAGAGAACCAATCATCACCTCAGGACCATGCAGAGTCAATTGTGACCCCAGAAGAAGACGTAGGGGAACAGCCTGCAATACCTGACAATCTATTCTTTCGTAAGGGTTGCCAGAAGCAGACAACAACCTAAAGAAAGGCTCAAGAAGAAGCAGTAGTGAGCCTAGTGCCTGCTGCCTGGCGGACATAAAACCGTGACTGCGGTTTCCTCAGTTGAGGTTGTCAGAACCAGAAGGGCCCTGCCTCCAACATTTGCCTCTGGTGGTGCCTGTTCCTCGGCTGCTGGTATCTTAAGATCTGGGGAGTCCACAATGACAATTCTTTTATCCAGCAGGAGGTGTGGATAGCTCAGACCCTTATTATTTCTAAATGCTGGGTCTGCAGTCATATCCCAGCCCACTCTCAAACTGGTGTTCCTGTCCTGGCGATCCCACTCAATTCCCCAGACCTCACTGGAGGACCTTGTCCGTTTAACACAATATGGAATAGTAATGACACTTGGGAAGAGGCTATTGGCAGTTCCTTTATCCTACTTGGGGGAGTAATACATCAGGCAAAAAGGCTCCTGAGGTTACAAGCAGTAGTTAAAATAATGGCAAATAAAACTGGAGAAAGTTTTAAGAGCCCTGGCCAAAGAAACAGGGGCGATCCGACAGGTGACCCTCCAAAACTGTCAGACATTGGACATAGTGCTGGCGGCCAAAGGAGGGATCTGTGCTCTCATTGGAAAACAATGTTGTGTGTTTATGCCTGATGATACCAGTGAGGTAATAGATCGCGCTAGCCACTTAGAACAAATCGCATATCTTCCCCAAGTAGAGCAGAGTTCTTTATGGAAGTGGCTAAGTAACCTGTTCAATTTCTCTGGTATAGGAAACTGGTTGTTTCAGGGAGCCTTGACTATCCTGTTTGGAATCTTAATAATTTTTGTATGTTTTCAGTTTGTCTCCTGTTGTATCCAAAACCGTGTAAGGCATGCCACCAGGTGACTGCCCCAAAACAGAGTGCTAATATGATGATTTTGAATATTGCTGATGAACAAAGAGATAAAGAACAGTTAATATGTGGAACCCAGTAAAATGTTGGTCATGGCGTGAGCTTGACCAAAAGGAGGGATTGTGAAAGTAGAATGAATTATATTGTAAAAATAAGAATGGATTAAAGAAATGTTGTATGTACCTTTAAGCAGAAATAAGAAATGTTGAAATACAGGTGCCAGGAAAAGAAACATTAGGCATAAACAAGGGTGCTAATGGCGAAACATTAACAGAAGATCGGTAATAGTTAGTAAGGAAATAAGATATGCATGGCTAGCCCAGGTAAACTTATCAGATTCTGCTTCCTTTGTTATCTTGTTAAGTGCTCGCCCTTTTATTTGTATAAATAAGATAGTTTGTGTCTTGCATGGTGCTCACATTATCTGGGTGTTATTAGCAAAGCGCTGTGCTAATAAAACAGAGTGGTCTGACAAACTGTGAGTCCTGAGTCTAACTTTGAGAAAGACAAAAGAGTAATTGAAAGTAAAATGGAAAGTGACCTCTTTTTCACTTAATGGCACTATGCTCAAATCATCATCTCCAGATTTTGTGAAAAAATTGAAAAAACTAAAAATTACAACAAAACTGAAACAGCTTTATGAACATTTGTTTCAGAAAAAATACGTTTCAATTAACATAAGTTTGAAATGTTTTCATCTCTCTTCCTGCTATTGCTGAACCCTAAGTCACAGGAGCAATTTCAGTGAGGCCAGTATAGTTAGTGGGACAACTATACTGGCCTCAGGAGTGTGAGTAAGGGCTCATCAGTGTTGCACAATCTAGGTTTAAATAAAAACGAGCTCAAGGAGGGAGGTAACACGAATACAGCCAGGGCCTGCAACATAAAGGGATTTAAAAACAACAATGGGACCAGTTTAAAATCCACTGATTATGCTAAATGTAAGATTCCATTGAACAAAACACTTAAATACAGGCTTAACTTTAAGTGCATAAGTTAGTTCTCTGTGATGAAGTGCTCTGCTGAATTGGGGCCATGATGTGATGTGATGGTGGTTGCTCAAGTCAGACAGTAAACATGCTACAGCAGAGATGCCCTATTGGGAGCTTCACTAAAAAGAGAACCATAATAACCAGTCCCTAGTCATTACCGTTGTGAAGAATAAACAAGAGCATAGCCAGTGTCATCTATGTAATTTACAGATGGTCATATGTAAAAGTCCTATATTGAGAATCAGGTATGGGGGTGGAGCTGTTCACCACTCTGCCATAGATTTACTGTGTGACCTTGAGCAACTAATTTCACTTCTCTTACTTCAGATTCCTATCCTTTAAAAAGGGGAACACATTTCCTTGCTTCACAGGGGGCTTGTGGAACTATAAAGCACCACAGGAAAGCTTTTACATTTAAATTTTTTTTTTTGTCCCAAGCCTGACACATGGGTTCCCACAGAGAGAAGATGGGTCAGAAGAGACATCAATGTGTCTTAATTTGACTCAAAGCTAAAGAATGAATCATCTCAACAAGAGTGACATAGAAGTGGGTCTGGAGCTTCTGGACTCCCCATAAAAGTCACTGTGCCATGGGGAGGAGGTTTTCACCATGAATAATATTCAACAGCGCCCTCCCCATGCACCCCACACCATGCACACCAATGTACAGCTGTAACTGCATCTTTGCTCTGAGGGCTCTAATGTCTCATGACTTCTATGGTGGAGTGGGCAATGGCATCAGTGATGGGTTCAAGCCTAGACATATGGGCATTCGGGAGTGTGGACATGGTAGTCCAGCTGCCAGGTCAGCTGGAGTCATAGAAGGCAGGTGGACCTGATGCCCGAGCCGAGAGGGAGGCGGCAAACAGGGACGGGACCCTGCTGCCTCTTTAAAAGGGGAGTGAGAACCTCTCCCAGCTGGAGAAGGTTCTCAGCAAGGTGGGATATATCCTCTGGGGTTCCGTGATGGAGCTTCAGAGCAGTGTGCATTCTTGGCAGGATTTGTTAGACTTGTATGCCGAGTATGAAAAGCAGAAGGGCAAAAAACTTGGGGTAGCTGTGGGATTAATTTGGACCACAGCAGCCATGTGGTATCAGATGTTGTCAGGACAGAAAGAGGAGTTGGGAAGAAGGGAAGAGGTGTGTACCCGACAGCCGGGAGGTGAAGGGGAAAGGGGGAAATTGAGCAATTGAAAGTGCAGATCACTAACCAGGCAGCAACTCAGGCCTATGCCCAGGACAAGTTGCAAGCCTTGAGACATGACTTCGAGGCGGAAAAGGCAGAACACACCCACCTGGAAGCACTGGCTGAACAAGTACCAGTCCTTCAGAGGCTTGTCAAAGATTTGATCATGCGGGCTCAGCAGACACCCCAACGGCAGTGTGCTTGACACGAAAAGAAAATTGAGCAGTTAGAACGTCAATTGGCTGTGCATTCGGTCCAGGTGGCAAGCCTTACGGGGGATGATTCGGGTGACCCTTGTGAGGGCTTTCAGCTCTCCCTTTGTGAGAATCCTCAATTTTGGGCAGAACCTTGTTGCACCCCTATAGTGGCCCTCATTAAGACTGATGATAGGTCCAGTGGGTGAAGGGGGTGGGAAGGTCATATGTATGGCACCCCCAACTACGAGGAGAGCACCACATGGGGTAATTATGAAAAGGAAAGGGACCAGGAGGGATGGGGGCTAGTTAAAGAGACCAACCTCCTTGCTAAATTGGTAGTGGAACAAACCTGTGCCTATTGGAAAGAAACGGTTGAATGAGAAAAATAGGATCGGGCCCAGACAAGTAGGCAGACAACAGTTAAAGAAATGGGAAAAGAGAGAGTGAGATGTTAACTCTGAAGAGGCGGGAGGGAATTAAGCAGTGAAACTTTGTAAAAATGTTAAAAAGGAAAGGTGTTATGAAAAGAAAATTCTTGGTTTCTTTGCAGCCATGCTGAAGCGAAAATGGGCCCTTTTCTAAAAGAATGTCTGTAAATAATCCAGACAAAGAGGTTATCTAAGTGAAATCATTTGACTATGAACAAGTTAGTCAAATTTGCTAAAAGAACACTCCCGGTATTTTACAGGTTTAAGATAAATTGGTGTTGTTTAAAATAATACCACTAAAATCCATTTGAATCTTCCATTCAAAGTTGCAAAACCAAGAAACGCTTTTGCCAGACACAGGTAACTAGTGTTGTTCAACTTTGGTACTGTATTTAGCATTTAACCCTTAAGGTAACTCAATACTTTACAAAAATTTAAAATGTTTTAAATAAAGAACAAAGTCCTGGTTGCAGCAGGGCAGTCAAAGCCAGGAAAATGGGAAAAGATTTTAAATCTGCTTTTTGGTAACAAAATAGCACATAAGCGTAGTAAAAGAGAGAAAGACTGTGCCCCACACTAAGCCTTAAAGTGGCTCTGTGTAATCAAACTGTCACTTTGCCAAAGGAAGCCACAAAAGGTTGTTTTCTCTTTCAAATAATGTGTTTTGGAAGCAGGAGTTAAAAGTTAAAAGTAATCAAAACTCTGGTGAATGTTGAATGTGTCCCTTTTAAGACAGAGTCTCTGAGGTGCTGATAGCTTTAAATCCAAATGCAAGCTAAAAAGCGTTTGTGTTAATGCAAATTACCTAACTGATAAAGTTAAAAGCCATTGAAATGCGTCCTGCCTATAGAACAAACACAGGAAAATATGAGGGTGATTCCTCTGTTATGCCTGCAATCAGCAAAGGTATTTGTAAAAGAAAGGAATCTTTTAAGTAATAATCAATGCCACCCCAAAAAGGGTAGAATCCAGGGCTGCCCAGAGGAGAGGGCAACTGGGGCAATTTGCCCCAGGCCCTGGAGGGGCTCCCACGAGAGTTTTTCGGGGCCCCTGGGGTGGGGTCCTTCTCTCGCGCCTGGGGCCCCGGAAAACTCTTGCAGGGCCCAGGCCCCTGGAGCTTCTTTGGCGCTAATTCGGTAGCGGGGGGCCCCACCGCGGGTCTTTGGGAAACTTTGGCGCCGGGTGCCAGAGTGGAAGGACCCTCTGCCGCTGAATTATCGCCGAAGTAGGGGCCCCTCACCGCCGAAGACCCCAGGCCCCCTGAATCCTCTGGGTGGCCCTGGTAGAATCATATTCTTTTTGTCTTCCAGAAAATCAGAAGAAGCTGATACCAGCTGAAAAGCAATCCAAAATACCATAAATCTATGGTCACAATAGAAATTGTGTTTTGTGTTCTCTGTGTTGTCTTATGTTATTTATTGTATTGCAAGCACAGGTGTATATCAAATGCTTCAAGGAAACATCCTCAGGCAGCAGACAGCATATCAGGAGAAATTGGTTTTGGAGCAAGGATTATAAATACTGTAGACTTGGAAGTAATTAAGAATAAATTAAGCTCTCTGTCCCAGCTACAGGACAGCCTAATACAGAAGCAAAAGGAAATGAAAAACCATACTTCTATAGCTATGGGAGGTACTGAAATGCAGATACTTGTCCACCTTGGAACACGTAATGTTTTGGGTAATATTAGGGAACACTAAGGTTTCAATACACTTGCTAAAAAAACAAAACAAAAGTCATCATTTAATACTTATCAGTATAAATGAATGTAGTATGTTTCTAGCATAGTAAGGCCAGCCCTTTTAATTGGGGGAAATTGTTGTTAAAATCGCACACCCTAACAGACTCTGGAAGCAAACATAAGGAAAGTAAGCCCACTCCCCATATTGCACATGGGATCCTTCTGGCTACCCCGGACCTCAAGCCAGTGGGCTGGGGAGGGAGGGAAGCGATTGGTCACCAGAGGTGGTACCAAGTGGACTTCTCAAAAGTGGGTGTGCTTGTCCTTGCCTGTTTGTTGCTCCAAAGCCCTGTAGTAAGACATTTCAGTAGGATCCTGTATGTGGGATGAATTGGATAATGAGATCAAATTACTGTACAATGGATATGTGTTAATTCCTGGGAAAAAGTGGATGGAAATGTTAGCAACCCACTAATAGACAAATGTAAATGTAATGTAAGTACTGTGTTTACCAATTATCACATTTATTGTTTGCCACTACTAAAAACTCTCACCTTTGCTCAGCTGAGGCAGGAGCTATGTGAAATCCATGAAGCTGTAGAGGCCGCTTTAGATAAGGAAAATGCCAAGTGTAAGGGGATCGTCATTAAAGACATCCGGGGATGGCAAATTGAAAACAAGGTAATATTGCAAAAACTGGGAAAAGCATCCCACATCACAGAACTTAAGTGGGTGGGTCCGTACTCCATTGTGAATCGCCTCTCCCCGGTAAGGTACCAGCTTCAGATACGTGGCAAATTGAAAGGGGTGCATGCCAATCAGCTCAAAACATAAGTTTCTCCCTAGGTTTCTGGTTATGGCATCGTAGGCCTCGGTTGTCGACCAGCCACCTGCCTGGACCATCTGGGATTCCAGCTGGCCATGGGATTATCCGAATAATCATAATTATGAGGAAGAGAAATACCTCCAAAGGCTCTCCCTAGATCAAGCTTCTGATGGGGCCCGAGCCATAGTGTGGCGGGATGTTGGAGGGGAATGAGCCTTGGAAATAGTGCATAGTCCGGATAGACACAGCAGGGCCACAGCAAAATACCTGGTGGGTGGCCCCAAGCCTCCCCTGGATCCCGTTGGGACAAACCCTGTTCCTCCTGTGGTGGCCTGGAGTGGAAGTGGAATGGTAAGTTGTGAGGTTCCTTCCCCACTCTGAACTCTAGGGTACAGATGCGGGGACCCGCATGAAAGACCCCCAAGCTTATTTCTACCAGCTTAGGTTAAAAACTCCCCAAGGCACAATTTCTCTCTTATACCTTGGATTAAGTAACGCTTACACCACCAAGTGATTTAAACAAACATTTAGGGAGGGCCACTTGGAGCCCTACCTTCTCCAAATATCCCTCCAAGTTCCTACACCCCTTTCCTGGGCAGGCTTGAGAATAATCCCCCAAACCCCTACACACCCTTTCATGGGGAGGCTTGAGAATAATATCCTCACCAGTTGGTACAAGTGAACACAGACCCAAACCCTTGGATCTTAAAACAATGAAAAATCAACCAGGTTCTTAAAAGAAGAATTTTAATTAAAGAAAAGGTAAAAGAATTACCTCTGTAAAATTGGGATGGTAAGTACTTTACAGAATAACAAAAGACTCAAGAACACAGAGGATCTCCCGTCCAGGCAAAATCTTAAAGTTACAAAAGCATAAACCTTCCTCTTACACAAAGGAAAACACAAGCCAAAATAAAAGTAAACTAACGCATTTCC
The DNA here is from genome assembly GCF_003597395.2 of Chelonoidis abingdonii. Taxonomy (NCBI): domain Eukaryota; kingdom Metazoa; phylum Chordata; order Testudines; family Testudinidae; genus Chelonoidis; species Chelonoidis abingdonii. The sequence goes on along the minus strand of NC_133769.1, from coordinate 151,387,548 downwards.
TTGCTAAATACTAACTTTATAGGAGCTGGATTGCTTGCTTCCTTGATCTGTGTCCGGCAAACACACAGAACAGACAGACAAAGCCTGTTTCCCTGCCCCGCTCCCCAGATTTGAAAGTATCTTGTCCCCTCATTGGTACTTTTGGTCAGGTGTCAGCTAGGTTACCTGAGCTTCTTAACCCTTTACAGGTAAAAGAGGAATTAACCCCTTACAGAGTAAAGAGGGATTTTATGCTACCCTTAGCTGTATGTTTATGAGAGAAGCCCTTTTGGCAAGCAATAGCAATTACTGATCTTGGGTTGTAATATGGTTGTTGTAACCTCCTAAACCAGGCAAACAACATTCTTAATGAACGCCAGGGCTGTAATGGGACAACTAATAATTTAGGGAGTTTTCATCTGTGCCTCAGTTTCCCCAACAGGTGCATTTGTGTTGTTTTTTTATTTCCATCTTGCTTTGTTAACAGGATAAGGCAATAACAGCAAGACCCCAGGAACAGCCCAAACAGGAGTGGTGGGACCGCTCTTGCTGCTTCAGGCCTGCAAAATTTGTTAGGGTAAAACAATGTATGTATGATGACACATCTCTATGGGAATCCTTGAGTCTCCATTGTTTTTGGCCTCCTTTGTTAATGTTACCAGTGTCCAAAATTGGCCCTGGTAAAAGAAAGGGTCAGTTATTCATTGGCGGGGGGAGGGGGGGGAGGGAGAGAAATGTGGCTTAGCATCCTAGGAAGGTGGCATCACATATTATCTGGGATCTGGGATTGGTCCATTGTGACGTGTGGTAGATGGGTTCCCCCCCCCCCGACAACATCCTCTATCAGCACATATGGATTGCAGAGGGCAACACTTGGCAGTTGTGGCCTATGGAGGCCCCTCAAATGGTGTATAAAGGGAAGGTAGTGCCAGGCCACTTTTATGAGGTGGGTCAACACATCTACTGGGAAGGGGAGTGTCATAAACAGATAGCTAAGGGTTAATGTTTCTTTTACCTGTAAAGGGTTAACAAAGGGAACCAAACACCTGACCAGAGGACCAATCAGAAAACCGGATTTTTTCAAAGCTCAGGGGAGGGAATGTTTGGGTCTTGGTCTTTGTCTGTCTCTCGGCTATGAGAGGCTTCTTTCTATCTTCAGGCTTCTAATCTTCAGTTTCAAAGTTGTGAGTACAAAGGTAGCAAAACAATAGGCTTTTATATGTTTTGTTATTATTTACTGTGTGTAATCTGTGAATGTTTAAATTATCTCTTTTAGAGAAGACTGTTTATCATTTTTTTAACATTTGATCCTGTATATTATCTTGATAGCGGAGATTTTTGATGTCTTTTTCTTCTTTTTTTATATATAGCTTTCTTTTCTAACACTGGTTGGTTTTTCTCTGCGTTAGAGCTAGAGAGAAGGGGGACATCCTTCTGTGTTAGCTTGACTAGGTTTAATACATAGCCCACGTGAAGTAAAATTCCGTCTCTGTTTTGCATTCAAGGAGTTAAGTACAGTATCGCCAGGATAACCCAGGGAGGGGGAGCTGGGGATGAGATAAAGAGGAGACAAGGGGAGGGGGTTTACTTCAGGGCTTCTGAGTCTTGGGGTCTCCCAGAGAAGGTTTTGGGAGACCAGAGAGGGAGCCAAGTCCTGGAAATCACTTGGCTGGTGGCAGCGAGATCAGATCTAAGCTGGTAATTAAGTTTAGAAGGGTTCATGCTAGCTTCTCAGTTTATGAACGCTAAGGTTCAAATCTGAGTAAGAAGTTATGATAGGGAGGCATTGGAATATGCCCCATGCAGCACATGTGTCCACCAATACCTCTCTGTGTGTTTGGAGAACCACAAAGCCCAGAGTGCTGTTCCATTTGTGACAGCAGGGGGATGTGTTATGTCATTATTGGCTGGTGTATGCAATTGTTGCTGCCCTAATAATTTTATGTGTGCTATATTACTGTTTACGTAGAAGACCCACAGTAATCCTTGCCACTGTACCCAGAGGAGGATGGAAACCTCAGTGGTGACCCCTCCCAACAAAATGTTGATTCAGGTCAAGGGTCGGGTCACACCCCAAGGCCCCCTCCCTCAGGGGGTCCTGTCGGAAGGCAGATCAGTATTGTATATTGCTAACGCTGTTGCTAGCATCGCAAAGCATTTTGGGACGTGAGTGGGGAGTGGAACTTTCCTTTGCAGGTAGAAGAGGTGGGGACGGGGGGGAGGAGAGAAAGAAGAAAGCAAAGAATGGGTTAATTCAACACTGCAGCTGGCAAGCTCAGTCTGAAGATAAGATTAATCACTGGAACAAACTACCAAGTGAAATGATGGATTCTCCATCTCTTGATGTCTTCAAATCAAGAATGAATGCTATGGCAGATATGACAATTTCCTATATGTCATTGGGAGGCCTTATTGAATTAAATTTAAATATGTTTGGAGTCCATTGTATTAAATGCAAAGGTTATGTATTACCATGAGCCGGGATTGCATATAAGCTATTTGAGGGGAAGTGTGATATGAGTTCTGGGAGTTCAAAGGACTATACTGAAAATTTGCTAGACAAGAATGGACTTTTGGCAAAATAAGTGTGAGGTGGATTTTCTGGGGAATCCCTAAAGAGTGGTTAATGCAAATTACACCACCTTCAGTTATGTAAAAATCCAATCTTTTAAAGCTATGCCCTGAGGAGTAGGTCATTGTCTGTGGATTACTTGTGTAAAGAAATAGCTGTACCACCCAACCTGGATTCGGGTTCTGAATCTGAGACAGTTGTGAACTTGTAACTCTGGAGAAAACCCATTTGTGGGTTGTGAAGGACTGGCACCTACAAGAGCTTGAGGTCTGAGTTGGGGTGGTCTCCGGTAAGCTTTTTAGCTTATGTGTAGGTTCTTTTATTGCTCTAATGTGTTTTCTTTGTAATGCTTTTACCTTAAGAATAAATGCACTTGCTTGGAAGGAGGTGAATGGCAACTTACAGCTGCAGGTAATATACTGGGAATAACCTCCAGAGAGAAAGTGAAGCATACACAATGGCCTTTAAGCAGTCTGACTTGCTGGGAATATCACCAAGTAGCCAGAGAACTGTGAAGCCTGGAAAAATCCCAGTCAGAAGGGATGGAGGTATCTGCCCAAGAGAAGTGACAGCTGAGGAGCCAGGGGCCTTGAGTGGGTGCCCTTGGTGGCCCACAGAGGGAGAATACTAGTACAGTTGTCCTGTGGGGCCATGCGGGTACAAAGTCACAAAGATGGACTACAAGCCATCAGGAATAGTATCCTTGATAATATCATGGCTAACCTGGTGGCTGAACTTTGTGACTTTGTCCTCACCCACAACTATTTCACATTTGGGGACAATATATTCCTTCAAGTCAGCGGCACTGCTATGGGTACCTGCATGGCCCCACAGTATGCCAACATCTTTATGGCTGACTTAGAACAACACTTTCTTAGCTCTCATCCCTTAACGCCCCTACTCTACTTGTGCTACATTGATGACATCTTCATCATCTCACAGACTCATAGACTCGTAAGTCAGAAGGGACCAATATGATCATCTAGTCTGACCTCCTGCACAAAGCAGGCCACAGAACCCTACCCATCCACTTTTATAACAACCTCTAACCCATGACTGAGTTATTGAAGTCCTCAAAATTGTGGTTTGAAGACCTCAAGCTGCAGAGAATCCACCAGCAACTCCAGCCCCACGCTGCAGAGAAGCGAAAACCTCCAGGGCCCCTGTCCAATCGCTCCGGAGAAAATTCCTTCCCGACCCCAAATATGGCGATCAGCTAAACCCGTGATCATGTGAGCAAGACTTCCCACCAAGCCAGCAACCAGAAAGAATTCTCTGCAGTAACTCAGATCCATCCCATCCAACATCCCCACAGACCATGAGCAGACTACTCTGATAATCGAAGATGCAAACCCAATTAAACTCCATCAATAATAAATCCCCTCCATATATTATCAGGGCTTATCTTAAAGTCCAAGAAGCTCTTTTTTGCCCCCACTACTTCCCGAAGGCTGTTCAGATACTTCACTCCCTAATGGTTAAACTACGTCCAATTTAAGTCTAAACTCCTAATATCCTTTGTACCCATTCGTCCTGTGCTACATAGACTAATCTTAAAATAATCCTCTCCCTCCCTAACGTAATCCCTGATATATATATAGAGCAAGCAATCCCCCCACAGCCTCTTTGGCCACGGCTAAACAAGCCAAGCCTCTTTGAGCTCCTTTCATAAGCAGATTTTCCATTCCTCGGACATCCTAGTAGCCCGCTCGAACTTTCCATTTGAATTCATCCTTCTAAACATGGACATCCAAACTGGCACAAATATTCCAGGTGGGTCCACCAGCTCCTTGTAAACGTACTCAACATCCCCTACCTGCGGAAATACCTCGCGATCATCCCTTATAAACCCATGGCTTTTTAACGGCCATGACGCATGCCTCATAGACATACTGCTATCAATCCAGATACCACAAGGTCCTTCTCCTCCTCTGTCCGCTTCCAACGAGCGTCCCCAACGAACTAAAATTCTTATTATAATCCAAGTGCATGACCTTGGCACTTTTCACTATATATTTTCATCCTATTACTATTACTCCAGTTTACAAGGTGATCCATGATCTTCCTGTATAGTATCGAGGTCCTTCTCCGTGTTAGCAAATACCCCCCAGCTTGTGTCATCCGCAAACTTTTTAGCACATCCAGGCTCTTGTCCATAGTCCAATAATAAAAAGTTAAATAAGTATCGGTCCCAAAACCGATCCTTGAGACTCCACTAGTAACCTCCTCCACCTGACAGTCACACCTTCAGTACGACCTGCTGAATCTCCCCTTTAACCAGTGTCCTTATCCGCCTTACAGCACTTTCATACCATCACCCCAATCTTTTTCCAATTAAGCTAACAGTTCCCCATCATGAAACCGTGCCAAACGCCCTTACACTGAAATCAAGGTAAATTAGTATCTAACCGCATTTCCTTTGTCTAAGTAATTTCTGTCACCTTCTCAAAGAAGGAGATCAGGTTGGTTTAGCAGACGATCTATACCCTTTATAAAACCAATGTTGCAATTTCATCCCAATTACCATTGACCTCAAATGTCCTTAACTACTTTTTCCTTAATTTTTTCCAAGACCTTACATACTGCAGACGTCAAGCTAACAGGCCATCTACACTCTCACATGGAAAATTCCTGTCTAGCCCAGTACATACACCAAAGGCCTAGTGTCACTTTTTTTCCCTTCTGCAGCAATATAGGTACACCGTAGTTGATTAAAATCCGCTACGCCTTGCAAATTCATGCGCACAGTTCCTTTGTATCAGGTGTGTTGTCAGGCGGACGACACAGCTTATGCAAGCTGTTGGTTACTCAGATGCGTATATCTATATCCTCATTCCCGTTTATCCATCCTTTTACCTACCTCCTTAAGCTGAGCAAAGTCTATTTAGACTATTGGGCCATGCTGGTTTATCCTTAACTCCATATCCATCCGCAGTGATAGCGCGCCCACTTCTCTTTCGTTTGTTTTCTTCTACTATCGGGCCGTAGAATTATGGTCTGCAGCTTTGCCCAGTTCACGGTTAGCCTTCTCAACTTTATCCCTACCTCTGACCCTGCACTTCCTTGCTAATCCCACATTTCTTCACTCCCTGTAAGCTTCTCGCTTTCCTAATCCCCTCTTGAGTTGCTTGCGCCATCACCTTGGCCTGTCAATCCTGCCATGGTTTTTTCCCCTTTCTGACCCAGAAAATGTTACGTGCCTGAGGGCTCTGGAAGGACGGCCCACACACACGTGAGTTATTTGGCTTAATGAGGTAGTGACACTTTGCTGGCCCCCGGGCTTGCGGTTGTCACGGCGAGGACCCAGCACCGAAGTCAGCACGGCTGGGCAGTCCAAAGGGCACCGGGAGATACAGTCTAATATACACAAATACAAAGCAACTTACATATTCAAAGCGACTATCCACAAGTTGCCTGCCTTTGGCCCAAGGCCATACAAACTGTTTCAACATTAAAGCAAGTTCTAACTGGCCGCAGGCCGGTCCCACCAATGCCCGCTACAAGAGGTTGCCATCAAGGCCCGCCGAGAAACGGAGAACACCTCACGCGCTGGGCCGTGCACACAGTCTTCGACATCCCCCCTACAAGAACAAACTCCAAGAATTCCACCAGATTTTTAACATTCCATCCACACTTCATCCTACAGCCTAAGCTATCCACCACGGTTTCATAGCACTCTGTTTCTGCTAATCAAGCGACGCGTCACATAACACACCCTATACTGGAAACCCACTGACCGCTATACTTACCTACATGCTTCCAGCTTCCATCCAGGACACATCACTTGATCCGCTTGTCTACGCCCAGCTCTAAGATAGCAACCACATTTGCTCCAAATCCCAGACAGAAGATAAACACCTACAAGATCTTTATCAGCATTCTTAAACCACAATACCTCGTCGTGAAGTGAAAAACAGATTGACCAGAGCAGAAGAGTCCAGAAAGACCCTTACTACAGACAGGCCAACAAAGAAATAACAGAAAGCAATCTAGCCTCACCTACACCCCCAACTAACCTTCAGTGCATCATAAAGATCTACACTACATATCTGAAAGATGATCCCGTCCACTCTCCACAGATCTTGGGAGACAGGCCGTGTCCCGCTTACAGACAGCCTCCCCACTGAAGGCAGAATCTCACCAGCAAACCACACACCAGTACGAACATAACACTAACCCAGGAACCTATCCTTGCAACCAAAGCCGCATGCCAGCTCTGTCCACATATCGATTCCAAGGACACCAGCATATGACTAATCACACATCAGCCACGCCATCATGGGCTCGTTCACCTGCACATCTACCAATATAATATATGCCATCATGTGCCAGCAATGCCCCTCTGCCATGTACATTGGCCAAACCAGACAGTCTCTACGCAAAAGAATAAATGGACCCAAATCTGACATCAGGAATCATAACATTCAAAAACCAGTGGGAGAACACTTCAACCTCTCTAACCACTCTGACAGACTTGAAGGTGACTATTTTGCAACAAAAAGCTTCAAAAACAGACTCCAAAGACAGACTGCTGGACTCGAATTAATATGCAAATTAGATACAATTAACTTAGGTTTAAACAGAGACTGGGAATGGTTGGGTCATTAGATTAATTGAATCTATTTCCCTATACTAAGTTCTCCTCACACGTTCTATGGGTCATCTCAATTATCACTTCAAAGGTTTTTTTTCTCCTGCTGACGATAGCTCATCTCGATTGGACTCTTCCAGTTGGTATGTGTACTTCCACCTTTTCATGTCTTCTGTATGTATAAAAATCTCCTGTCTGTGTGTTCCATTCTATGCATCTGAAGAAGTGAGCTGTAGCCCACGAAAGCTTATGCTGAAATAAATTTGTTAATTTCTAAAGTGTCACAAGTACTCCTGTTCTTCATGCCTGAAATGAGCATCTAAAATTCCAAAAAATGTAAGTAAGGAAAGGAAATGAGTTAAATTATCTTTTGTTTTAGCTTGTGAATTTTCCCTATGCTAAGAAGTAATTTCACTCATGTGAAATAAACCCCACTGCCAGCCACCTCTTCTCAAATCTCCCACAACCTTCATTTGAGTTTCTGTTTGAGGCTCCTTTGAGCAATTGACAGTTATATCAGGTCCTTGAAATGTGTCAGACAAATGTCACATGAATCAAATTCCTCTGACACTAAGTTTGGGGGGGAGGGACTTTTGGTTTCTCATCCTCCTTGGGGTGTCAGTACCTCAGGCTGTTTGTGCATTGTGTATAATTTATTTCTCTATTCAGTGGAAGGTCTCTCCTCATTACCATTAATTCTTGCCTCTTTTTCAGAGGCTCCTGCACTGGCTGAAGATGTCACACAGGACGATTAAGATGATGTCAAAGAAGTTTCTGACCCCAATGATGACCATGACCCTGTGTGCCCGGGAAGTCATTGGAGCCATAGGAGAAAGTGACAGGAACAGAGATTCACAGACAGGTGAGTGGGGAAATGCACTTTTGCCAATCCTTGCAGTTTATTGCTAGTCTAGTTCAAACTCCAGGAGACATAAGAATCTCTGCTTTAATTTTTAAAAAAGCAACTTTTCTAGTCCTGATGGCTGCAGAAAGAAGCTTCAGAACAGGGCCGTCTCTAAGTTTTTTGCTGCCCCAAGCAAAAAAGTTTTGGCTGCCCTCCACCCCAGGCCTGGGTTCCCCCCCACAACCCTGCCACCCCAGTTCTGCCCCCCCCCCCATACCTAGGTCCTGGTCACTAGTAACTCGCTCCCAGGGTGGGTCATTCAGCAGGAATTTTGGATGTGCACAGAACACAGACAGGTTCCCATACGGTTACAGAACTGCAGTAAAGTGGAACAATATTCAGCTTGCGTGATTGAAGGATATCTGGATGCACATTATAAGACTGTCCTACATAAATGAGGAAAAGTTGAGGCGCCTTTATTATTCTTTAGTTCCACTCTTTGTTTCTATGAGGAATTTGCCAATGGAATATGACTGTCTTTCCTTTAAACAAATAAAACTTAAAAAAGAGAGACAAATATGGCAATGGCTGTTGAAAATAGCAATTCCAGTCCTAATAACCACTGGGAAGCATTTCTTGCTCAATTTTATCCTACTTTTTCTACAGCAAGTGACCGTGGATAAGTATATTTGATTTGGGAGAAATGAAGTAACAGCTGCCCAAATTGAGCTTGAATTGTGAGGGTGTTCTAGCAGTGATCTCTTCACTCACAGCAAGTGGCAGCATGAGGTCTCAGCTACCTCACCCTCCCTTTCCTGTTGATCACAACCAAGGGAATTCTGGGAAATGTAGTTCTTTCCCTGCTCCAGGGCTGGCTCTATAGGCAGGGAGCTGGCTAAGAACTACAGCTCCCAGGGCCCCTTGGGTTCTCAGCACTCATGCTGGATCCCTGCCACCCCTACAAATGTGCCGCCCCAAGGACCTGCTTGCTTTGCTGGTGTCTAGAGCTGGCTCTGCCTCAGAACATGAACTGTGTTTCACCTAAAGGCTCAGAAACCAGAGGACAAAAAAAAAAAAAAAAGACCAAAAAAAGTATTTTTAATCTAATGATTTTTAAGCCAGTCTCATGATATGTTGAGGCCTGAGTCCTGTCAGTGACTGAGACATAGGTAGTCGTGTCCAATAGTTATAGCCAGAATCAGGCCCAGTGGTTAGAGCTGGACTCAGAGCTAAAATCAGAAATTGGAGCCCCGGGGCAGAACTGGAGTCAGCAATTGGAGCTGAGGGTCAAGACCAAGTAACCTGGAAGGAAGCAAGGCAGGGGTAAGGCTGAGGTAAAGTAGGAACAGGAGTGGGAACAAGGCAGGAACTTTGGCAGCCATGAGTGAATTCTATGAGTAGCTGCTGGATTGCAGCTCTGCTGGACTAATGAGCCACTCTGAGGACTCTTTTTCAGCCAGTCAGGCAGATTATTAGGGTCTCTGGAGATTGGCTTTGCTGCAGGCCCCACATCCTGTCAACTCCTAATTTTTGAACGCTTGGGGTTGGCAAAGCTGGAAATGTCTGTGTTTCCCAGTGATCCGTGGGACCAGTGTCTGGGTGGGAATATAGATTATGCAGCAAGGAAGTGACCCTGGGCAAAGTTCTTGTTGTGAGGACAAAGTTACACGGGTGCGTTTGCAGGATCACAGCCTGGGAGTCTTACCCCAAACAAGGTGTCAGTGCCCTGGATGGTAATGGGAAGAACAGGATCCTGCAGTGGGGTTAGTTAGAGACCTGGTATCAGGTTTGAAATCACTCTCTTCAGTATGTAAATTGCTCCATTAGTCTTTTATGAGAGCAACTCACAGTATGGGGCTGAGGGCTGAGCTCCCACTTTGCACCTCAGAGGAAGTGGGTTAGGATGAAATGTGCATTTCATTGTTCTTGTTGAGAGAAACATTCAAACACATATTGTGGGGCAGTTGAGATCTATGATGTCCCCTGCTTTTTAGCTTCTTGCCCTTGAATGTCCTGTGAGATAGAAGCCCCAGTCTGCTCCACCCCACCTGGTTTCAGCTGGTGTATGTACCCTTAGGGACTAAACCAACCATCAGAAGTTAAAGCAGCCCCTACGGGAGCATCAGGGAGGTGACACCAGCTCCCTGACATCCCCACGCTACTCCTGCAACAGGCAGATCTCAGCGCAGAGTGAATACACTCCCAGATATTTTCTTTGTAGGCTATAGTGAGATAATGGATTAAACTTGTCAGGGCCCCAGTCACAGGAACGGAAGGGATAAGTCACAGCTTATACCATAGGGAGCTCACTCATGTGATATGAATGCACATGGGTGTAGAATAGTTACATTGACTGTAATATGCCCCCTTGTTTATTTTCAGATTGGAGTCTGCACTCGCTAAGAAGTGAAGAGGTCTCTGAAGCTGAGAGAGATGCCCTGTCCCTGCTTCCTGGAGACCCAGGTTATGGTGACATTGAAGATGGGGTCTCTGGGACATCACTATAAGAATGCTGAGTACAGATCAAATGTCCTGTGAGGACATAAATGTTGTATGATTGGGCTATTCTGTTCTCAAATGCTCTCTGGGCCCTGAGGGCATCAGAAACAATCCCTACCTGGGACTAGTTCAGACAGCTTTTATACTGGAGTTTTGTCTGCTGGCAAGAAATAGGTGTGACTGAGACAGGGTCTGTGGTTTCCCTTGTAACTCCCTATTGATCAGACTGTCTGGAGCTGTCCTGCTTTTTTATTCCTGCTCTTTTATTTCTAACATTTCTTCCTTGTGAATTTTTACTTTTTCTTAGTAAACAATTTTTGAAAGACTGTTCCAGGGCTGATGCTTCTCTGACGAGGTGTATTAGGCAGCTCCCTGAGACCTCTGGGAGAAAGATTGAGACTGAACCACCAAAAATTATAATGGTAAAATGTCACCCCTTGGGTATTGCAGGCTTTTGGACAGGGTGTTGCATTGAGAATGAACATTCTGCCAGGTGTGTGGTAATGGTGAGACACCTAGCAACAGAATATTCCTCACTCCAGATATGGCCCTAACCCCCAGTCCAGACTTTCCTTTGAAATTCAGGAAGATAAATAGGATGCTATTTACAGATATCTTAATGCCCATACGCACACAATTAGATAGCAGTGAAAATATGCCCCTATCCGTTCCTCTTCTCTTCTATACAAATTCATTGCCATGCCCATCATTCTGGCATCAGAGCACCTTCCAATGATTTACTTTCAGTGTAGGTCGTCCATTCTTTATTCCTCTCCTGGGACAAAAGCACATGGATTTTTTATGGAGGGTCATGGATGGTTATTGGTGAGTTTATTTTATGATATGATATGAGCTTATATTAGCAAAAGCAGACTGAGGAACCCCACAAGTGGATCGGAAAGAAGTTTCAGGTGATTTTTTAGTTTTTGTGGGATTTTGTTCTTGAGTCTTTGATCAGCCCCCAAGAAAACTGTCTCCTGCACAAATGAGTTTTCCCCTTGCAGGAGACAGCTCCTTTGTGTCTAAGGGACAAAGCCGATGGGCGCAGTCCTGGAATGAGTGGGAATCTCTTAGGGTCCGAGGCCCAAATCATGATGTGCCTTGAATGACTGAGACATTAAATTAGACATAATGTTCTGTGGGAAGCCAGTGTAGTGAGCCCAGGACAGGTTTAGTGTGCTCTGGTGACCTGGGTTGCCAGGAGGTGCTCTGTTGCATTCTACACCAGTGGTTGTTTCCTCAGGACTGGGCACTACATGCCCAGGCAGAGTCCAATTAACCATTGGAACAACTCATCTAAGAACATGGTGGTTTTTCCATCTTTTGCAGTGTTCAGACTGGATATTAGAGCTGTTCGAAAAACAGAATTCCCATCCCATTGGAAAAACTGACATTTCAAAGTGTTGTTTCATCTCAAATCATTCAGAGTGGAATTTGTAGTCATTCATAATAAGACTGGATAGTCATTGGGTCAAGGACGACAGCAGATGTCTCTATAGCAGTGGTCCCCAACGTGGTGCCCGTGGGCACCATGGCGTCCACTTGGGCATTTATGTGTGCCCGCCTAGTGCCCAGCAGGGGAGAGAAGCCGCGGCCCCTTGCCTGCTGGGGACAGAGAACTCCAGGGCCCACAGTCTGCGGGCACCAGTGTTCTCTGTCCCTGGCAGGCGTGGGGCTGTGGCTTCTCCCTGGGGCTGCGGGTGCCGGTGTTCTCGGTCCCCGGCAGGCGCCAGGCCACAGCTTCTCTCTGGCTTCTCCGGGGTTCCAGGCTGTGGGCGCTGGTGTTCTTGGTCACCAGTAGGCATGGGGCTGCTGCTTAAGCTGGAGAGAAAACGCGGCCCTGCACCTGCCGGGGACAGAGAATTCTGGGGCTGCAGGCTTCATTCTATGTTAAAGTAAGAATAATAAATATATTTGGACCAGCAATTCAACAATGTTTTACTTTTTTAAAATAAATAAGATGAAAGCTGTTTATGATATTTATTTTGTAAAAACACTTTCATTTTTCTTACAGGTAGATTAAAAAAAAGCAAATTCACATGGTAAGGTGAAAAAGTAATTACCGAATAATTTAATTAATACCTTTTACATGTAAAATTACCCTTTTTATCTTATGGATTCACATATTATGTAATATTAAATATGATGGTTTTCATATTATTTAATATACAAATACAAAATAACCCTTGAAAAATTGTTGGCGCCCGCCACACTCTTCTGAAAACATGAATGTGCTACTGGCCACAAAAAGGTTGGAGACCACTGCCTTATGGCTATCTGGTGGTGGATTTAAATGCTTCCACACCAGAAGCTTATAGTCTAAGAACTGGTCTTTTCCCTCCAGACTGGGTAGTGGTTTATACTTTGAAAAGAACAACAGCTGGGTATAAAAAGAAATGAATTATTGGCAGGCCCCTTTTTAACTGCCAGGGTTGCTGACCGAAAACATGTCTAGTTGTGTGAAGAGAAACCTGGTCCTTTTAAAATTACTTAGCAAATCGTCCCGCAGCAAAGGAGGGCTATCCTGTGTTCTGCTTCTGACGATTTAGTAGCGGCCATCTCAGAAATATTGCTCAATACCTGAAAAGGAAACATACCTTTGACACAAAATTCAAGTGTGCATGCTGAAAAAGAGACGCACACTTATAAAAACTTTGTAGAATAAAAGAGTTTCACTTAAAAAAAAGAAACATCCGGCAAAACAGTCGAGGGGGTTTATCAGACCTCTGTTAAGTTTTGCTGTCCCTCTGATAACAGGGCTTTCGACTAATCGATAATGGAGTTTGCAGAAAAAAATGTACCTGGTGCCCAGTCGCCAGTTGGAGCAATTAAGGGCTCCCCCTCCAGCAGAGGAAAATATCAGAACAACCGAACTCCCTTACTGGATGCGAAAATGAAGTCTGTACTTCAAAGAACCGACTTAACCGAATACAAAAAGGCTAAACGTTACAGCACCGTGCTTCAAAGGTACTTAATGTATGTGAGGCAGAGTGATGCGGATAAAGGGAAAATAAGTCTGTTTCTACCAGAACAGGAACAGAGTGTGACTGCCAACCCCCCAGAAACACCAAAGCCCTCAGACTCTGTTGCTCAGGAGGTGGTGCATAACGTGAATAAGCATTATAAGAACAATGCATTAGTATTGCTAAATAAGCTGAGACAGGATAAAAATGTCTCTTCATGGAACGATAAAGGGGCTTTTGTGTACAAAGGCTCTGTGATTAATGGTTCTAACATGCTCGACTTAGACAGGGCCGTCACCCAGATGCCCTCTGTTCCTAGCAGACATGTACTTAAAGGATGGGATGTGTTTTTTGGAACAAGTCTAGTTTGGATTTGGTGCACTCTTCAGACCCACAGTGAACAAAAGCTATGTTGATTGAAATATATCTCTTACCAGGCAGAAAGCGTCTCCTCTTTCGCCCAGGCTTCCTCTTGGACTTTCGTTTACGGCCAGCCCTGCATGTCAAAGCCCTTCTTTTAAAGGGTTTTGGGGGACCTGTGCATCGTGGGTATGACACATTTCTCTTTCTCTTCCTCCTTTTAATGTACATCAGCCCCAATCCTTCCTGTGAAGCTGTATTCGCCACCTTCTCCAGAACAGCGCGGGAGACATGACATTTAGCTATGTTTTGAGCTGCGGTTTTTACGTGGGGTTTAATAATCTCTAGCTCCCTTCTGAAAAGCAGTTTGGCTTTTCAAAAGAGGCTACAAAATATTCCACCCACACCAGCCCTGTACGTCACGGGGGCCCCATGATATCCAGGAAGGGCGTATCCAGCCTAGGCTTGTAATAGTTCCTGTAGATGGTAGGATGGCCATAATTTTTTAGGATCGCCATAATAGTGTTTTGCTTATTAGAAACCTCACTCTCTCTGCGGATGCAGATGCAGCTTGAGATCACCTTGCCAAAGCGAAATAAGACATGTCTCTTCTGATCTGTCTTTATTTCGATGGTGATGGTGTCGATGTGGTGTTTACTGACAGGGACGTAATGAAGTTTATCATAGATGATGGTGACAAAGTCGTTGTTCCTTCCTCGGACAGGGACCCAGCATAACAGGGGGACAGAAAAGTCCCCCACAAACTGATGTTCTATGATATCTACATACAAATACAAGGAGTTAAACTCCCTGTGATGTCTGCCGAGAAGGGGAATTTTTGGACGCTGCCCTTGAGGCCCAAACCCAGAATGTTAGCTAGCTCCCCACTGGCAGAAAACATATACATAAAATTGGCAGTTTTAAGTCTAACTTTTCTACCCACAGAGTCGTAGTTCATGACCACCTCAGGTGGTCTGGGATGATGAGCCACGGTGCTGTTCATATGATCCAGTAATTTGGGTATGGTTGAGTAATAACCTCATCATAGGATGAAATTCCACATCTTATCTCCAAAGATGATTTCAAAAGGGGTGTATTCATTGATAGTATTCCAGCCGTGTGGGTATTGTATTTCCACTAACTCCACCTCCCAGGCACCCAGGAGATCCAAGGGCTTAATTAGCCATATTGTAGAGTTTGAACTGGTGTTTTCGGGAAAAACTGCAGAGCTGGCATTGCTGGGCAAACTAATGTAAAACCCGCCATCGCTCATTTTTCTCTCTCTGTCTTTGCAGGAAGGATCTTTTTTGTTCATGTCTAAATGTCACAGAGTTGAGAAGCTTCCACCCAGCTGTTAAACTTATTGAGCCACCTCAACTGTTTCACCAGTAGTTGCTTTTTACTCCCTTTTCCTTTCTCCACTAGAACTTTTTCAATGGGGGAAAGGGGGAGGCAAGTGGGGCAATTTGCCCCAGGCCCCGAGCTCCACAGGGGCCCCCACGAGAATGGCTGAGGCTCCCTCCCCGACCCCAGTCCAACCTGACCCCGACCCCGCCTCCGCCCCTCTCCTGGAGCCTCAGTGCGTCCAGGAGCTTCCCTCGACAGAGAGAGCGGCTCTGAGGGGCCCCTGAGCTTCTCCCCGCTCAGAGTCTTGTGGTAAGGGGGTGGGGCTGTGAGCTCCAGGCTGAGCTCAGCTCCCTTCGCTCGCTCTGGAGCTCGCAGCCCCACCCCCTTACCACATGGCTCTGAGCGAGGAGGGGCTCAGGCCCCGCTGGAGCCATGCTGCAGCTGTACAGGGACGCTCCTGGATGTGCTGAGGCTCCGGGTGAGGGGGAAGCTGGGGGTAAGGGGCCAGGGTCGGGGTGATTGGCTAAGGGGCAGGGAGTTCCGGGGACAGTCAGGGCACAGTGAGGGGGCAGAGGTTGGGGGGACAGTCAGGGGACAGGGATTCGGGGGGTTGGATTGTGGGCATTCTGGGGGTGTGTCAGTACTCAGTGGGGGGATGGATAGGGGTCAGGGAAGTCTGGGGACAGGGAGCAGGGATCGGGTCCCGGGGTGGTGGTTGAGGGTGGGATCTCTGGGGGATGGTGAGGGGACAAGGAGCAGAATGGGTCAGGGATTCTGAGGGGGGCGGGCAGTCAGAGGGCAGGAATTGGGTGGGGGTCGGATAGCGGGTAGGGCCAGGCTGTTTCGGAGGCACAGCCTTCCCTACCCTAAAGCTCATTCAGCAGTTTGAGGCTTGCAGAAGAGCCAAGCTGTTAGCTTTTCCATGGGGCTACCCATCCCCCCTTCTCAAATGCCAAATTATAGCTATATATTAATTTCAGTGCCCATAGGGGTCATGTGGGAAGGGTAGCTCATTTAAAAATTACCACTGGGGAGGGATCAATGAGAAACGCAAATATCCTCCCTAACCTACCAGGAGACCCCCCCCCTGCATTTCTCTTGGCTTCGGGGGTTAATTCAGTGGTTCTCAATGTTTATACTTGAGTGACCCCTCAGATAGCAACCTCTGAGTGCAACCCCCAATAAAT
Source organism: Chelonoidis abingdonii (assembly GCF_003597395.2). Classification (NCBI taxonomy): domain Eukaryota; kingdom Metazoa; phylum Chordata; order Testudines; family Testudinidae; genus Chelonoidis; species Chelonoidis abingdonii. The sequence goes on along the minus strand of NC_133769.1, from coordinate 151,371,206 downwards.
TAAAAAAACTTTTTTCTTTTTCACTATTATAATGCTGGAGCAAAGTGGGGTTTGAGGTGGGAGGCTGACAGCTTGCGACCCCCAGTACATAACCTCGTGACCCCGAGGGTCCTTGACCCCCAGTTTGAGACCCTGGTAATTTATTTTAGCACCTGTGTCCATTCACAGTGCAGGTTGCTATTTTGTCATTTCAGTTTCCGCACATGGCTCACTCAGATTCTGGAACAAAGCTCAAATGCTGAGTTCGTGGAGTATGTACACAAGCTGTTACTAAAGACACCACCACAGTACTGTCTCCAGTGTTGTGTGGGTACCCTATGGACCAGTCTTAGGAAAGATAAATGCTGAGTGAGTTAAGATCATACTGGCTATTACCAGGATGGTAAGGCAATGGATTCTCCTACCTCTGTTGTCAGGACAGTGGAGAGAGCAAATGGCAGGAGGAAATCATTTGATCATTACCTGGTTAGGTTTACTCATCGGGGCACGTGGCATTGGCATTGTCAGTAGACAGGATACTGGCTGGATGGACCTTTGGTTTGACTAGTATGGCTGTTTTTATGTTCTAACCTAAGTGAACGCAAGTTATGGAGACAGATATGAGTCAAGGAAGCCAGCAGAGTATCAGAAACCTGGAAAAATCTCTGACTGGATGGGCTCAGGTGTGGTCACAGCTTGAAGGCTGGTTCAAAAAGTTTGAATTTTTTTAAGGCAGAATTTTTGTATTGTTTATTTAAACAATCAAACACAGCAAGCAGCAAATATTTGGCCACACACTTCTGAACCCAAAATCATATTCAGGTTTTGGCAGACTAATTTCAGCTTTTCAATTAAAAAAAACACAATAAATTTTGAAGGAAAGCAGACATTGTTTGTGATTTTTTTTCTGCTTTTAACCCCCACTAGTTTTCGATCCAGAAAAAGTTTTGATGGAAAATATTTGTCCAACACTTTTAGTGAGCTTTAGTGCCTTTTAGCACTAGCTGATGCTGAGAACCAGTGCTACCTTGTAAAGAAGTTTTCTCAAAACTGGGTTTGTGCCGAGATACAGAAGGTGTGGAGCAAGTGGGGCAATTTGCGCCGGGCCCTGCAGGGGTCCCCATGAGAACATAGCATTGTATAGTATTGCAATTTTTTTTATGGAAGGGGCCCCAAAATTGCTTTGCTCCAGGCCCCCTGAATCCTTTGCGTGGCCCTGTTTCAATCCTGTAAATCCTGTCTCGTTTGGGGTTTACTTTTTGTAATTCTTCAGGGTACAAGGATCCAGTAACTGCCTCAACCTCGTAATCTTTTAATCAGTGTACAGGTCTCTGGCCCCTGGTAAAGGCTTCATCCACTATGAATATCTCATCGGTAAACATCTGTTCATAACCTTTTTCAAAAGCTCCTTTGGTTTTAGGATAGTCTCATGTAGTCACCTTTTCTAAAAGGGGCAACAACCGGTTTTATTTTAAAACCATCTCCTTAAGCCATTTTCCCCATACCTTCAAAGAATTTGAAGGGTTAACATCAGCGGGTCTGGTACGTATAGTTCTGTGAAAGCTCTGGTTGTAACTCTTTATAAAGTCAGGTAACACGTCTATCATAGTATAATTCCCCACCCTGAACCTTAGCGTCCAAAAGGTGGGGTACCAGCATAAATTCCACTAAGCTCAATTACCAGCTTAATACTTGTAGCACTGCCACCAACCAGGAATTCCAGTGCCTGGTACACTCTGGTCCTACCAAAACCTTGCCCGGGGACCCCCAAGATCCAGACCCTCTGGATCTTAACACAAGGAAAGTAAACCCTTTCCCCCACCGTTGCTTCTCCCAGGCTTCCCCTCCCTGGGTTACCCAGGAAGATCACTGTGATTCAAATTCTTTGAATCTCAGAACAGAGAGGAAAATTCACCTTCCCCCCTCCTTCTCTCTTCCCCTCCCAGACTCTCCCTGAGAGAGAAGTGTAATTCCTTATCATGGGAGAGAAATTAACCTTTCTCCCCCTTTCCCTCCTTTCTCCCCACATTCCACTGGTGAATCCAAACCAGTTCCCTGGGTTCTCTACCGAATAAAATCCATCAGATTTCTTAAACAAAAACTTTAATTAGACGGAGAACAGCTAAAAAAATATCTTTGTAATTTAAGTGGATAAGTTACATGTTTTTCAGCTATAGACACTGGGACTCCCTCCAGCCTAAGTATACAAGTACAATAATCCTTCAGCAAATACACATTTGAGCTCTCTTCAGATAACATTTCTTCGGCAAATCCAATTAGAACTCTTCCATCCAGAATGCACATTTGCAGATAAGAACAAACATAGCCTAACTCGCCTTATCTATCTTAGTATTACTATTCAAACTTTAAGAGCCTGTATTGGAGAGATTGGAGAGAAACCTGTTTGCACATCTGGCACTTTAGAACCCAGATCAGAACAACAACAAAACTCACAGCACACACACTAACTTCCCTCCCTCAAATTTGAAGTATCCTGTCCCTGATTAGGTCTTCTGGTCAGGTTTTGACGCCAGGCTCACTTATTTCTTGTTACCCTTTACAGGCAAAGGAATTGAAGTACTTCTGTGCTATTAACTCTTACTTATCTGTTTATGACAACATCAATGTAGCAAAAGGTGTTATGGGCTGTAAAATATCTCCACATCCTAGTTTTTAAAGTTCTATTAAATCGCTCCACAATCCCTGCTTTGAGTTCATTATTAGTAACAAAATGGTGAACTCCATGCTGCTTTAACAATGTGCTTAAAGGTTTGTTTAAAAATTCTTTCCCCCAATGGGTTTGTAATTTTTGTGGCATGTCACCTTTGCTTAAAATAGCTTTAAAGGCCTTGGATACCTCAACACTCGTCTTGTCTTTCAGGTCTAAGGTCCAGGCATATTTGGATAGAAAGTCTATCACTGTTAAGATGTACCTAAAACGTCTGTTGTGTTTGGAGAACCGGTGCATATCCATCAAATCTGCCTGTCATTATGCATCCACATCTGAAATAATGGTCTTATTTCTTTTAAAATGTATTCGAGCCAGTTTGTGTAAAGTGTAAGCATCCTGGTCTGAAAGCAAAGCTGTTACCTGTCTTCTATTTAAAGTTTTACTATGCTTTTTGGCCACTTGAAAAAGAAGGTTCACTCCCAACTTCCCCAGGGGTGTAATATATTTTCTTTAACAGAGCCGTATGTGTAGACATGACTGTTACTGGTACCATCTTTTACTAACACAGTTATGGAGGGGGACACATTCATATTGACACATTTAAATAAGTTTTATTAATTGTCTGGTTTAACACAACCTTTTATAGCCGCCTGTAAAAACAGACGCCATGACCCCTACCATAAGAGAGTCTGAGCTGGTTCATTCTTCCATTTTGTCCTTTTCCAGATTTTCCTCTTGAGATCGGTGTCTCAGACATGAGCAAAAACAGTTGATGCATGATATATTTCCTCCCATGGGGCTACTGATGTGTAAGTTCTCAAAGGCCTCTAGAAAGGCATCATCGAGCTGCTGAGAGATTTTTCAGAAAAGAAACAGTGTAAGCACCCCCACTGCTTGTTTTCAGAATTATGCAATCCCGGGTAGGTTCCTAACCCCATTACATCCCATCCTCAACCATCACTTCTTAATCATTCATTTACTTGAGCGACGTCTTTTCCGTTAACCTTGTCCGCCAGTGACTCCTCCAATTCATGATCACCTTCCACCTCTAAAGGGGTGGACAATGAGAGGCAGTCACACTTATCAGGGTACCTCACAAGGGTTTGGGTTTTGGGGTCGAGTTCCTGCGTATCCATCAACGGTTGAGTCAAAGGGCCCTCGTTGGAAATGTTGCTGATGGAGCACTTTCTCCACACAAGTCCAAAGGTGCTCAGGGCTAAAACAAAGTCTGAAGTTCTCACGGGGATGGTGAAGGAGTCCATGTTTCCACAATTTCTAAAACATGCATTCTTGGTAAAAGATGGCCTCTTCTGCCCGGCACTGGGACTTACGGGGTGACGACACTGCGCTCTGATTGGCAGAGGGCGCTTGGAGGAGTTCTTAGAGAAGTCACACAACCCTCTTCTGGGCGGTTCACCTCGTCCCAGAACCTGCCCTATTTTGGTCAAATCTACTTTTGGGGAAGTCCTGTGTGGCCAAAACCCATTGCAATTGGTAGAGGGTGATGGGAGGAGTTCTTAGAAGAGTCTCACAAAACACTTCTGGATGGGTCACCCCGCCCCCGAATTCTTCCCCAATTGGTCAAATCTCCTCTTGGGGTAGTCCCCAGCAGCTGAAACCCTTACTGATTGGTAGAGGCAGGTGGGAGGAGTTGTTAGAGGGGTCACATGTCCCACTTCTGGATGGGTCACCCCGCCCCAGAACTCCCCTATTGATCAAATCTCCTCTCGGGGTGGTCCTACAGGGGCAAAACCTAGCCTTATTGGTAGAGGGCTGTGGGAGGGGTTCTTAGAAGGGTCAACATGACACACCTTGCTTCCAGTCTTGTGGGCACCTTGACCCCAGAAGTAATACCCATATGGGGCGGGACTTCTGGTGACAGGTGGGCAAGATTTAAGGGGTCAAGGGGTGGGGTTAGGGTTTGATTTATGGTAAGGCCCTTTCTCCTGATTGGTAGAGGGATGTGGGAGGAGTTGTTGGAGGGGTCACATGACCCACTTCCAGACAGGTCACCCCATCCGAGAACTCCCTCTGATTGGTCAAATCTCCTCTCGGGGCAGTCCTATGGGGGAGAAACCCATCCTGATTGGTAGAGGGCGGTGGGAAGAGTTCTTAGAGGGGTCACATGACACACCTTGCTTCCGGTCATGTGGCATCTTGACCCTGGAAGTAATACCCCCATTAGGTGGAACTTTTGGTTACAAGTGGGCAGGGTCAAGGAGTGGGGCTAGGGTTTGATTGATGGTAGGGCCCTTTTACTACTAAGAGGAGGATGAATTCCAGCTCGAAGAAGTGGGGGCGGGGGTTACTTTGTAAATTATCGGCTTGGTCCAGGACCGCTTCTGCTGCTATCTCAAGCCCCGACGGTACCTCTGTTACTAGAAAAGAACTGGTCTGGGACAGATCTCTCTCCAACAGCCTCTGTGATAAAGGCAGAAGATGCACACACAAAAATATTAGCTTCTCAGCAATATCCTTGTCACCACTGATTGTTCTCTTCAATCCACCCATTCTTTCATAGGCTTCTGATCTCCTTGAAGTGTGTTTCAGTGTTTGTCTATATCCCTTCAGTTATCTGCTTTTCACAAGCCATCTTAGCACTTCTACTTTCCCGTATACATGCTGCCTGCTGTAATTTAGGCTTCTGTTTGCTCCCCACCCTGCCTCTTTTAAAGAATTTGTTTAGCTTAAATAACCTCTTGGCTCTTGCTATTATTAGTGGTCTTGCTGGTCAGGAGCTCTCTTCACTACAAAGACAATGTAAAGAGCTCAACTCCCCCTCCCTAAGCAAGACCTGGCCTCCGCAGTTTGTCCTCGTCAGAGTTGCTTGTTAAAGGGAGGTGGGGAGCTTTCCGACAGCCAGGGCCATGTGTTGGGAGAGCCCAGGGCCTGCAGCCAGAGTGAAGAAAATTCTGGCTCCAGCTACCTTTATTCCTCTCTTGCTCTGTGGACTGAGGCTGTGAGAAGTGACACTGGGTGTGCTTGTGACCCACAGTTCAGCCTGCGACTCTGTGCCAACCCCTGCCCACCCTTCTTGGGCTGACTGCAGCCTCTACAGGCATTTAAGCACCAGGCCTAGGACAGCCTGCTCAGCACCTGGCTGGGTTCTGCCTAGTGAGCAGCTGGCAGGGTCAGGCTCTGACAGAAGTAATGCCCATGATGCAGGGGAGGGGTTGGACTACAGACTCTAGCCCTGGGATGTGTTTCCTCAGGACCTGGCTCTGTTTCCTCAGCTCTGGTGCAGCCCTTTGGGGCATGATCAGCTGTTGAAGGCAGTGAGGCTCAGAGCTAGAATTTTGTATCCCAATAAGCAAAGCTGGGGCTGGGATGGAGGTGGGGTTCGGGTGGTGGTCAGCTGCTCCATGCGTGCAGGAGTTCTTGGAGCTGCCACTTGCAGGGGGCTGGCAGCAATCCTTGGGAGAGATGGTTAATGCTGGGTTTGCAACATGCCTTCCTGGTGTATGCTAGGCGGGGTTCTGCAGAGTTAGTACCAAATGAGGCTCGGAGCAATCCCCAGCTTCGCCCTTGGCTGGGGCTGCTGAGTCCCTGCCAGCGCCACCGCAGCTGGTGAGGGATTAGGAGGAAAAGTCTCCTCCAGCAGCTGGGTCTCCCATGGGAGGTTGTTTCCCTCCCTCTTGTGGAGTCCACCCTCTCTCTGCTTGCCACTGCCCCTTGCCTGCTAGGAATGACTCACTTCTGACTTCCAGACCCTGCTGACCAGCCATGGCTCCTGCCTGGGCCAGGATGGGAACACCCCATGGGGCAGGGAATTTCAAACTATGACCAGGGAGAGGATACCCCAGAACCAGCCCCAAGGGCTTTCTCCCTGCTCCTGCGCTCTGCAGGTCACTCCAACTGGGTTCTGGCTCCCAGCCACCGTGCGATGTGGCTGTTGCCCCCTGCCCCTAGAACCCCTCTCCAATTCCCCCCCACCCCTCCCAGCACAGCAATATCCCTGAGCCGTGACTTACAGCAGGCTTCTGTAAGTCTAGGCTTTTCTTTGACTTCAATTGTCCATCATGTATCCTAGGGGAGGCAGATGGGCCTGGTTATTTAACAGCATGCAGGGCACCAGCCACCGCTTGTATTTCTATCCTTCAAGGTGCTTCCTGCCCCCAATCCATCTGGGCAGAGGAGGGGAAGGAGCTGAGTGCAGAGTCAATCCCCAAGATTATTGGGATCATTTTGCCTTTGGCCTCGTACCTCACAAAGGCCAGGAGACGTGTTGTGCACACAAGCCCCACTGGGAGTTGGCATGAAGCACAGTGTGGCAGAGCTGCTGCCCTGGCTCTTTGCCTGCATGCTGGTGGTAGCTGGAGTGGATAGGGCTGGGACTTCCTGTGAATCTCTGCCCTCCCTGTACAGACTGCACAGGGCCCTGGCTGGGGCCAGCACCTCCG
>NC_133769.1:151342390-151361760 GCF_003597395.2 Chelonoidis abingdonii | reverse complement strand
AATTTATCTAGTTCTTTCTATCTTTTGTTTTGGTCTTACCCCCCCGATCCTGCAAAGGTTTGTTGACTGTTATCTGTGTGAGGTATTCCTTTTCTTTTTTAAATGTGCCTAGTAATGTATTGGGGATGCTGTTCTCTGTTTGTGAAGGATTATTAAAATTTCCCTAGTTGCTCCTTTTCGTCCAGGTTCAAGATTTTGTGACCTCTATGCATCCCTTATATCTCTTTTAAGCTGAAATTCCCGCTCTTTTAATTTCTTCTCCTGTGTTACCGCTGATCTTTGATTCCATTTTGTATTTTTCTATCAGATATTTTTTGGGATGGTGACCGTTGACCAGTATTTCAAGTGTGGGTCATGGTTTTGGCATTGATTTTTCTGTTTTATCTTCCCTTTCCTAATGATTCCACGTTGTTTGCTTTTGTGAGCCTGCTGCCATTGATGGATGGTTTCAGGAACTACACAGAATCCCAGCCTTTCATGTGTTCAGCTATCAGTTGCCATCTTTTGTATGTATATTGAGATTGTTCCATGTGCATTATTTGATTTATTCAATATGAATTATTCATTTTGTTGACCAGTCATCGTTTTTGTTGAATCCTTTGTCGTCTTTGCGTCTCTGGGACTTACTCTTGAAAGTTTTGTTCATCTGCATTTTGCACCTCCTGTTTACATTTTTCCCGATGAATGTTGAGAAACATACTGGTCCCTATGAACCTCAGGTCCACTATTATCTCTCCGATTCTGAAAATGTCATTGGTCTACCAATTTGAGATCGTCTGCTTTCAGATAAAATGTGTATTATTATGGTTTTGATGTGTGATTAATTGCATACACTGATGGCATGTTCTAAGATATTCAGTTTTATTTTGTCTTTGTATTTGCTAGTGTGATTTTATCATAAATTGTTAACCTAGTTTTTCTGTGTTTATTGTGTGAATGATATTTTCACTAGTCCGGTGTTTATTACACTTAAATCAGCAAAGAGTATTAATAATTTTTTGAACAAATAGGCAGAAAAACTTTTTACTAGTTTAGTCTTCTGTGCTATTGGCATTTTGGTTGTCTTTGGTATTCATTCATGGGCTTCTTGTCCATTGTTCCAGCATAGTCTGCAGATTGATGGGCTTTTGCCTGTGCTTTCTCCATTTTGCATTCCTGGTGGAAATGTGTCTTCGCTGTGCTGTCGCTTATGCTCCGCGTTGGTGGAAAAACTTCTATGATAAGAGCGCAAATTATCTTTTGACATGTTGCACCAGTTTTGTATGCCTTGAGGGTTTCCCAACAACCTGAGTTGTCTGCTTGTTGTTTCGAGATTTATTTGCCACTAACTGGAAGGCTTTCCATGCCGTTCTTTTCTTGCAAAGTGTGGTCAATGATCTCTCGAGACGATAGTTCCGATTGGGCACAAACACTTCTTATCTTAGCTTACTTCATTGGGATTTTCAGGAGGTACTTGAATGCTTGTTTTTTGTAATGGCCACTTGACAGTTCTTATCAGCCGCTTGTTTGTTTAAGCGGTTGTAACATCTTCCTTGATTTAACAGTGGCGGGATGTTAAACTTTTCTCAGGTCATGATGTCGGAGTGGCATTTTGTGATGTATGGGAATCTCTTGCAGACCGACCATTGCAGAGAAGACAGCAGTCTTTGTGTATCCAGTCTTAGCTAGAATAGGCAACCTTCCCAATCGCCAAGTGAACTGTGCTAGGTCAGTTTATGCACCTCAAAGTTGTTTTATTGCTGTCATAGGTTTCCTTCTATGGATGCTGACCATGCGAATTGATGCACTTTGCGATTTGCAGCAAACAGCTTTAAGATCGTCTTCGATGAATCAGTGAACAGTCTTCCACTCATTGGATGTGAACGATTATTGGGCTAGCCTCACACGTCAGATGTTGTTTGCAGGCTACAAGATCACCTTCCTGAGAGATGGACAGAGGCTTTCGGTCACGGAAATGGACCTAATCACTGCAAGAGATTTCACGCTGTGTCTGGAGCCCAACAGCTGAAGTAGGGCATAATCCCTTTTGCTCATTTTCGGTTTCAGTCCCAATTATTAAAGTTTGACTACATTTATTTCAGAAGTTTGGCGGTAGAGCGTGTAATTTTCCCACCTTTTGTTTCCCTTTTTAACAGTTCTGATCCCTGAGGATGCTCTCTTTCGTGTGCTTACTGTTTCAAGTCATTTATTTAATATTTTTGATTTTTTTTTTTTAATCTAAATCTTATGTGTTTTGTTTGTACTTGCATTTTCCTTTGATAAATTTGCTAATTCTAACAAACTTTACTTTATTCATATTCTTTATAATTGCTCATTGGACCTATCCCCGTTAAGTTCGAACACCCCCCCCATTTCTTCTGGGGTTACTGGCGCTGGGCGGCTTCGTGCTCAGCCTCCTGCGTCCTGTACTGGGAGTCCAAGAACCCAGTTGTTAAGTTCAATCCTGCGGTGGAGGGGGCTGGCCTGCTATGGACGTGAGGGACCCCTGGCTGTCAGAGCCTCTCCTTTGACCCTTGCCATGGGGACAGAGGACTTGTTAGGGGAGCCATCCTCAAGGGCAGGTGGATGGGCGAGTCAGGTGGGGGCTCCACCCTCCTGATCCTGCAGGGTCACGCGCGAGCTCACTCCGGTCCTGGGCTTCACTCAGGAGTGGGTTGGCAGGGGCCGCTCCCTTGCAGGCTGGTCTGCACGAGCGTGACAGGGGGTGTAGCGAGGGAGGTCGCAGCCCCACATGACACCCTGCTGCCTGTTGGGGCCGAGAAGAGGGGGAACTCCTGAGTGCAATGGGCTGCCACTGCAAGGCTTTGTCATTCAGCAGGGCTGCACAAATGGGGGAGGGTATGGCATGGAGAACAGCTGCCTCAGAACTTGCCCTTCCTGAGGCCATGCTTTGGTTAGTCATGTAGGGCCACAGATAGCTGATAGGCCTGGGCCTGGCCACTAAACAGAGCAGGCTGTAAAATGGAGCCACAGCTGCGGAGAGTCTAGCTGGGCAGGCAGGCTGTAGGTGCCTGTGGGGAATGGAGGAGGAGAAGGAAACCCCACAGATCTACCCCACAGCTACACTCTGAGAGCTGGCAGAGCTCTGTGTGGGGGTGGGGGAAGGCTGGATTACTGGGGGGGTCCTGGGTGCCACAGGGCAGCACTGAGGAGATCTGGGGCTTGGAGGGGGCAGTCTGCACCACCCTTGCCATGTTGTTATAATGCCCCCAGCCACCCCTGTGCCTGTGAGCCCTCAGCTGTACTCACCTGCTCACGAGGGGGTCTCTGTCCTGTAGGTAGATGAGCAGCACCTCCATGCTCTTCTCCCCCTCATCTCCAAACAGGGATGACTTATTGAAAACAAATTTTCTGAGATGGCCAAAGAGCTCCATGGAGGCCTACCGCAGGCCGCTGTTCTCCTGCAGACAGGGGGCGCAGGGTGGTTAGGCAGGATGGGCTTAGGCCCTCACATGCTTTGGGAATCAGCATGGCAGCCGCAGAGCCCAGAGAGGTTTCAGCTAGTTCAAATGACAGGACAATTCTCTGCAAACTCCCCTCCTTCCTGCTGGGCCCCAGGGCTGCTGAACAATTGTGGGCCCAGGGCCCAAGAATGATTCTATCCCTGCCTCCCCAGCATAGGAGCTGAGCTGCCCCACAAATCCAGGAATGTGCCTGCATCAGACTCTGAGCCCCCTCCGCGTGAGGGCAGGTCCTGAGCATCTCCCCCTGTGGGGTGCCCTATAGTGCCATGGGGCCTGCCCTGCTTGGTACTTACGTCCTCAAAGAACGTTCTCACCTGCAGGGCCAGTGGGACAGCATCATGATCCTTCAGAGCCCCTTGGGGTCCAGCAGCATCCAGCAGAGCCCTTTCATGGTATCCAGAATGGCGCGGAGTTTTGCACACACCACGGACAAACCTCCCCAGGATCTGGTCTTACTTCTTCCTGACCTGCAGAGAAGGGGTTGGACACCGCTTGGTGAGCAACGCTCTGTCAGCCTGAGTGTAACCACAGTCCAGGCAAGTCAGCCCACAGCCCAGTCTGCTCCACAGGAGCCATGGGCTGGGGACAAGGGGAACCAGGAGCTTTCTACCCAGCCCTCTTTGCCTAGTATCCTGCCATTCCAGATCCACCCTGTCTGGGAACTCGGTCACTGCGTTCCTGAGACCGTGCAGTGCTCTGCCTCGAATGTGGGTGTTGCTGTCCTCTGTCTGCTGCAGCGTGGCCTTCACAACCTACTTCCGCATCGCCTTGGGCTCCTTCTCCATCAGCAGGGGGCTGCCGAGGAACTAAAGGGATGGAAAGGAGCTGTCAGAGAGGGCTGGGCAAGGCCAGTGGGTCCTAGCCCGGCCAGAGCAAGGGGAAGGGAGCATGATGAGGGGCCAGGAGGTGACTTAGTTCCATACCAACTGCTGTTCAGGAGAGGCTGGCTTCAGCTGAGTTTAACAGAAGTGAAATGAGCAGGGCAGAGCTCTCCCTCTGCTTCCAGTGGGGTGCTCCCAAACCCCACCACAGAGCCCCAGCAGAGGGATTAATTTACAAGCAATACACCACCAGGACCATCTCTCATTGGCTGACCAGCTATTGACCCCCTGTTCCATCAGCTTCTGGGCCTGGTTAACCCTCCCCTCTGGTCCTCCAGACTCACCTCTGCGAACAGGGAAGTGCAGGTCATGTGTTCACCCTCCTGGCTGGCCTGGAGGCTGGGAAGGAGGAGTCATGGGATGCTCTTCAGGGCCCGGTTTGGATGGGTCACTGAGGCCCTGGAAGAGAACAAGAGCTTGTGTTGACATGTGCATGACAACCCTGCACATACCGGAATCTGGCCCGGTCCCAGCCATCCCCTCCCATCTCTGCCCCATTGGGCTCCAGAGTGAGAATGTGACTCCTGCAGCCTCTGTCCTCACCTGCTAAGGAGAGCAAACCCCTCAGGTTGGGCCTCCTCTAGCAGCTGCCAGCCTCACTCCTGGTTCATTAGCTCCACAGCTGGCTGACTGCCCTTGAGGTGCAGCACCCACGCCAGGTCCTGCACAGCCATGCTGGGAAGAGAAGGAGGCAGGAGATGGTGATGTGGGGATGCCTGCTCTCTGGGCAGGGTAGGGGGGCAGGACTCCCTTGCTGCAGCATTGAAGGGATCAAGGTGAGAATAGAAGCTGCCCCACTTCTGCCTTTGGTTCTCTCCTCTCCAACTGTGGGGGTAGGGGGGAGTGTCTGCAGATGTGACCTTCCCTGTCCTCCAAAGATGTGAAAATTTCCACCCCCAGGAAACTGACCCTGAGGAGAAAAGTACAGGCAGTGCCCCCCTGAATGCCCTGCTGTCCTGAGCCCTGCCCCCCAGGGTCCACTGCAGAAAAGGGGTGAAGTGGCTCAGTGACAGGCTGGGCCTGTCCCAAAGCCTTCAAAGCAGACAGTAAATAGAGACAACAGCCAGATCCGGCCTGCTCCCCAGCTCTGCTCCCCCTCCTCCCGCCCCCTGGCTCAGCTCCCTCATGACCGTGCTGAGCTGCCCACTCTGAGGAGCTCTCTGGCTCTCTGAGTATCCAGGGACAGCTCTGCCCACTCCTAAGCATAAGAAACCTGGATGATCTGAACCTTTGGTCCCCCAAAAGCATCGGGAGTCCCCGGAAAATGAGGGTCCAAGCAGGAAGCTTCCCCTTCCTAGGGGCTAACACAGACACTTTGTAGGCGTTGGGATCCATCAGCCCCACATATTACCTGCATGGACTGGCATCACTGGGCAGGTCCTGCTGGACTCCCGAGAGGTGCTGTGCCGGGGGCAGGCGATGACGAGGAAGCAAGAGGCGAACAGGTCGTCCTTGCGTCCCTCCAGTGTGTCCGCTTGCCCTGGGGTCCCGATCAGCTCCCACAGGCCGCATGTGGACTGGAAGGGAAAAGACACAATCAGAAGACTGTGGCCATGTGCAGAATGCAGCCGGGAGAGAGTGCTGAATGCCAGTGCTGGGAACAGCCAGGCTGGCTGGGGGCAGCTCCTGTCCTGTGTCTGTCTAGCATTAGCCCGGCCCGTCTTCGGGCTGTGATCCAGCAGGATGTGCAGTACATCCCTGGTCAGCATGGGATCTGCACCTAGGAATCTCCAGATGGCCTTTATGTGGCTGTGATGGACAGAGGGATGGCAGGCAAGGAATTAACACAGAGGACGGGCCCAGTTGGTGCACACCGGGGATGATGCCCTCTGAGGGGTGACAGGTCAGAAGCAGCAGGTTGAGCCTGCTGGTGACTGACCTCAAGGTCTTTCAGGCACTGGCCAGTCCTAAGGGGTTCATAGCCTCCTGCCTGGGCACTGCCAGGAGGCGCTGTGTCACAACAAGGGATGGGTGGAGGTGGCCAGATTCACTTCTCCCAGCTGGCGGGGCCCCCTCCCTCCCTTGCTGCCTTCTCCTGATGAGAACCACGGGGGCTGGGGTTAGAGCCCCCATGGGGGAAAAGCAGTGACTTCAGGCTCAGGTGTGGGGGCTGGTGTGAGGAGGTGGGGCCTCAGGAGGAACAAGGCTCCAGTTCTGGCCACGCCATGGCTCTGGGGTGGGGGGTTTGGGGAAAGCTGTAAAATGGGGTTGTAAAATGGACGCTGTGCTTGTCGGCTCCGGCCACGATGCAGGGAAGGCGCTGCTGGCTCAGGGGAACCTGGCAGGCTGGTGAATTGGAGACCAGCCTCTAGGGGTGGGATGAGGTGTCTAAAAGCGTGCAGCAATGGGGAAGATACCAGGCTGGGATTCCGGGTGGGGACAGGGCATTTCCCAGCTGGGGGGAGGGGGTGCTCCTGCAGGGACATGCTCAGTGTAGGGGTGTCTAGTGGACAGCGATGCAGGTAGGCTGGCCCCTCTCCTGCCTCAGCCTGCAGGGATGCCCTGCCAGGAGAGGGGGGCCATGCTGACAGAGGGGGTGACCCTGCTCACATGGGGTCTTTCCTTTTCTCTCGTAGTCTGTGTTGTGATGTGGGGGCTCTGGAAGATTGGCCTGGCCTCCAGCCAGCCAAGCCATTGCACAGCTGAACCGGGAGGGGTTAGCACACAACGAAGTGGAGGAGGGTGGCAGCTGTGTTAGGAATAGCTCAGCTGGGGGAGCCCTGAGCCTGTGTGCAAGGAGAGGGTCTGTGCTGCGTATAACCATGGTGCTGTGGAGTGACCCCATTAAGGGGGCGTTCAGAGGCTGGAGGGGAGTGTTCTATCCTTTCCCTGGGGCTGGTGCTCACCGTTTGTAAGGCCAGGGCATCTGCAGGAGGATGCTGACCATGGTCTTGGTGTGCTGTGTGGCCAGTTGGTGTAGGATGTCTCTCATCCCATCACTTAGCCGCCGTGCCCTGGGGTGGGCTCAGTGTGTAGGAAAGAGCCGTGTGGAGGTCCTGCACCTGTGGAGACAAAGCAGGGGCTGAGACCCTACCCCCACTGTGGGTGGCTAGCAGGCAAGGGCCAGGAGGAGCTGGGCAGGCTCAGAAACAAGTCAGAAGTCACATGGCTCGGCAAAGGCCACGGATAAACTCTCCTAGCGAGTGACTGAGCAGAGGGGGGTTCTGGGTTCAGTACCTTGAAAACCTCACCCTTGATCCAGCTCCATAGCACTAAGGGTCCCAATCCTGCTGCCCAGTGATACCCCACACCCCAGATATCCAGGCTGTACCTCTCTTTGTGACAGCACACGTGGGTTGCTTCAGCACCAGAGTGGGATCTAAGTGTCTGGGATGCATTTCCATCCTCTGCGTCAATGCATGTCCACTGGGCAAAGAGTCAGTGGAAACGGTGAACCCCACTCTGTTCCCCCAGCTGGGAGAAGGGTCTGGAGACATTTCCCAGGAAGTGAGCCGGGCAAGCCAGACTCCTGTGATCAAAGCCTGCAAATGATTACAGGGCCGTGCCCAGCGGCCACCCTGCAGACAGGGCATGGATGGGTCCCATTGATCAATGATGATGAGAAGGGACGTCTCCCCTCTACATCCTCCTTCATGTCCCAGGAATTCTAGGCACGGGGCAAGATGGAGCTGCCTGAAATGTCAGCATGGTGCCTCCAATGCCCAGCCATTACTTGGCCCTGTAGCTCTGATTCTTGTTCTCTCAGCACCGCCTCCATGGCGCCTGCCAGCTGGTCAGCACATTCTCCCTTCTCCAGCAGGTCCAAGAGCAGAGTGAAGCTGAAGGGCATGAGGTCACGTGAAGGCAGGTGCTTCACAATGAGCTGCAGGGAAAGGCACAGGCTGAGTGTGAGCAGTGAGCCCTGGCCTGAGGAGGTGGGTTTGCTCTTCGGGGAATGGGGACAGAGGCACTGACAGCCAGGGGCGGCTCCAGGCCCCAGCACGCCAAGCGCATGCTTAAGGCAGCAAGCTGCGGGGGTGGGGGGTGCTCTACCGGTCGCCACAAGGGCGGCAGGCAGAGTGCGTTCGGTGGCATGCTTGCTGAGGGTCCGCTGGTCCCGCGGCTTTGGAGGACCTCCTGCAGATGTGCCTGCGCAGGGTCGCTTTGGGAGGTCCACCGAAGCCGCGGGACCAGCGGACCCTCTATGCTTGAGGCGGCAAAATGCCTAGAGCCGCCCCTGCTGACAGCCTGTGCCCAGGGCTATGTGAGTGGGCATTGGAGCCCATACCCAGGAATTTCCATCTGCCGGCTCCTCATTGAGGGAAGGAGACAATAACCTCTCTTTCTTATGTATGTGTCTGTCTCTCCAGCCACAGTCTCTTTTACTCACCATAGCAACATGGGCCGGGTTGTCTCTGCAGCTGGCGTCCTTCTGCGTCTTGCTCAACACTGCCCCTGTCTTGGTGTACATGATGGCTGCACAAGAAACCAGCAGCGCTCAGGCAGAGCTCTCAGGGCCAGATTCTTCCCCCTCCCCATTGAGCCAGGTCAGAGGTGCCAAAGAGCCAGACTCCAGCCGCAGCTGGGAATGCCCAGCTAGGGTAAGCTCTCAGCTGGCTCCTGGGCCAACTGCCCACCCTTCACCCTGATGTAGAAGGTGTGTTTGGGGTGGGGTGGGATCAGGGGAGGTCCCAGATGGTCCCAGACACGTGGTGAAGGGAAGATGCCAGGTCAGCCCGGTATGTACCAACCCACTTCTGCTCCGTGTCCCTTTGGTCAGGGCTGCGATAAAGGCGCCATGTTCTCTCTGCAGCCCTGCTCGCTAGGTAACGGCTGGGGCTGTGAGGGCTGAGAAGTGGCGATGGCTTCTGCTCCATCTTACCTTTGCAAGGTGTGAAGAGCCAGTAGAGAGCCTGAGATGCCCAGTATCTGGTGGCCTCCTGAGCATCGAAGGCCTGGCTTGTCAGCAGCCCAGCCATGTAGCCCTGCTATGTCATGGGTTTCAGGTCCTAGTGGGCCACCAGACAGAAAATCAGGGCATGGGTTAGGGAGAGCCCAACTCTGTCTGTATCAGCACCTTCCCCCTCTGTGAGTGCTGGGGGGATGGGGCAGCAGGGTCTGCTCTGCTCACCTCGGTGATGGCTTTGAAGCGATAGAACATGAAGATCTGGGCGCTGCCTTTCACAGCTCGGCTCCTCTCCTGGGCCTGGGGAGAGCAGATCCATGGCTGCAAGTGCTGGGCAGCAGGGAGAAAGCCGTGTGAGTGGCAGCACTACCGGGGCAACCCCCAGAGCCTGCTTCCCACCCCAGCAGGGAGAGGACATGGAGCATTTAACCCCTTCTCCTCCACTTCCAGACACTGGAACTCAGCACTCCTCTACTGTCGGGGGGTGGGGTGGTGTGTTGGGACAGGTCTGAGGGTCTTGGGCTCAGTGCTTTGAGGATTCTCCCCATTGGATCCTGTGGCATCTCGGGGCTGTTTCCTTCAGGGGCACAGGGGCGCTAGCCCAAATTTAGGAGGGCAAAGTGACACTCCTGGAGCAGGACTACCATTGTCTTGCTAGATCCCAGGGTCAGGCGTATGCCCCTTGGGGACTGGCTAGTTCACAGCAGCTGGGAGGCCTGCTCAGCCCCCTCGGGATCAACTGGAGCCTTCCCTCTTGTGGCTCAGATAGAACCTGACCAGCCGGCCCATCCCCAGATAGCCAGTGTGAACGGGCCCCTCCTCCCCCTGTCATACTAGAAACAGCCGCAGTAGCATGGTGGGGGTCAGGTGCTGCTCCAGGAACGTCTGCAGCACAAGATCCAGGCCCTCCCAGGGCAGTTCTTGGAGAGACTGGAACAGAGAGAAGCAGAGAAGTAAATAGCAAAGGGAGGTGAGGTACACGAGGCAGGGGGATGAGTGGATCCCCCATCTGGAGCCAGGTGCTGTTGGTATTTGGGGTCTCTTTACCCAGGTGATACTGATTCCCCTGCACATTGACATGGGTCTCACCTGGACCACGGGCTGCCCTTCCCCAAAGAATCTTTCCTCCCAACTGGGCTCCCCAACACAAGTACTGAGTGGGGCTCTGGAAGAAGGCCTCCTTCCTCCCCTGGAGGGGCCCCAGCTGCCCCCCAACACCTCGCTGGATCGCCAAGGGCTGAGCTGTTCATCCCCGCTCCAGCCAATCTCTGTTTCTGTGGCAGGGCAAGTCATGGCTTGGCCATATGGCTGTCCCAAATCCATGCTTTGCTCCCTTTCCACCAAATGCTATTTAACACTTTGGGCCAGATCCTCAGCTGGTGTAAACTGAGGGTAGGTTCTAGCTCCCTGTGCCACGAATCCAGGGTAATTCTGTACAGTCTCACAGACACTCACCTCTACAGCTGTCCTCCCTGCCAACCCAACTGCAGAATTAACTGCATAGCCACTTGTCACCAGCCCTTGGAAAATAAACCGAGGGGCTGGATTCAACTGGACACGCAGCTCTCTGCATTGGGCCAGGGTCCAGCTACTCAGCAGGGTGGTAGGTGAGTTTCCCAGCCAAGGAGGCAGGTGGAAGCTGCAGCTTTGTCTCTGCCTCACTAACTTCTGCCACCTCAGTCCCTCTCAGCTTCGCCAGGGCTGGGCACTGAATCATGGCGCTGGCGATAAAAGTGCTGATAGTCTCAGCCTCCTGTTCCTTAGAGAGGCGAGGATCGAATTTCCTGATTGGAAGGAATGGAACAGACGGGGCCATTAGAACGGAGACAGGTCCTGGCATGAGTCAGGTTGGGTTTGATGGCACGAGGGACAGCTCCCTCCCTAAGCAGCAGAGCTCCGAGGGCATTTCCAGCAGAGCCACTACCTAGGGAATGGTCCTGTCTGGAGATGCCTATGCTCCCTGGGCCCGGCAGGGGCTCTGCTGGGGAAGCTGCTTTCAGGGGATGATCCTGGGCCCTGCTCTGTGGCTGCACCCATTCACAGCACTTCATGCTGACGGGAAGGGCTCCCTCTTACCATGCAATATGCAGAGATGGGGGCTGGATAAAGAGACCCGGATGCCAAGGAGGATATTGCCCATTAGTGAGCCACCAGGGAGAAGCATCCTCCCTTTCTTATTGCAGCTTGTCCCTCCCCCACTTCCTCTCCCTTCATCTGCTCCTCCCTGGCTGCTGGGCTCCATAGGTGAGTCAGGCCCCATGGACATACCCTAAGTATGAGATGGCCAGCAGGGCGTGCTGGTGATAGGGGCTCTGCAGCCAGGCCCAGTCCTTGCCTCTGAGGATCTGCTGCAGCACAAAGCAGAGAGTCAAAGGCAAAAGAATTTTGGGGAGCCCGGTTACTCAGCAAGACGTGGACTCCCCAAATGCTGTTTGATGTCCCCACCGACCCTCAGCCCCGGAGTGCAGTGCACTGGGGAACAGAGCTGGGAAGATGGCCTGGGAGTGGCCACATGGCCAGAATGCAGGGGACAGTCACAAGAGCCCCATTCCTGATGGCACATCTGGAAACTTCAGCATCTGCTATGGAGCAGGGAAGTGGGATCTGGGCAGAGGCAATTTTGTGATGGGAAGCATTAGAGTCCTCAATAGCTGAGGTGTGACGTTATTGACATGAACTGGGACCGTATAGATCATTGTTGCAACCAAAGTCCTGTAGTGGCACCAAATCTTGTATAAAGGCAGTCAAATAGGGTGTCTAAGACAAGGTTATAGTTTGCTGGTTATGGTTATGCTATCTGTATATGAGTATCATTTTTGTAATTGAAGTTATGAATATTGGCTCTGTACTGTCTGTATTTGAAACTTCTGCTATACTTCTCGGTGACACCCCAGTCAAGCTAGTGTTAGCTCTGCCTAGCCTGGTTGAAGACCCATTAAGGACCATCATCTATACAACTGATCCACTGAGAGAAACAGATACGCCTTGTGACTCAGCAAAGTATGCAGAGACTTGTCCATATGATCCCAAACTCCATTTTGCTGTAATTTTCCACAGTAAGAACAAAGAGGTGTTCTCACACCTGGAAAAGACCATAAAAGGCTGATGGACTCCTCTGTCTTGTCTTCAATCCTGCTCTTACCTCTGGAGGGACTTTGCTACAAACGGAAGCTCTACACAAAGGACTGATGACCCATCCCAGCTGGGGATGTATTCCAGAGACTGGATTTGAACCTGCAGTTTATTCTATCACTGCTACAAGCCTGAACCATGAACTTTGCCATTATTATATGTAATTGATTCCATTTAACCAATTCAAACTCTCATCTGTATCTTTTTGCTTTTATGAATAAACCTTTAGATTTTAGATTCTAAAGGACTGGCAACAGCGTGATTTGTGGTAAGATCTGATTTGTATATTGACCTGGGCCTGGGGCTTGGTCCTTTGGGATCGGGAGAACCTTTTTTCTTTTATTGGGGCATTGGTTTTCATAACCATTTGTCCCTATAACGAGTGGCACTGGTGGTGATACTGGGAAACTGGAGTGTATAAGGGAATTGCTTAGGTGATTTGGTTAGCCAGTGGGGTAAAACAAGTCTTTTCTGTTTGGCTGGTTTGGTTGCCTTGGTGTGCAAGAACCCCACCCGCGGCTGTAACGCCTGCTTTAAAGCAGTTTGTCCTGAATCAGCACTCTCAGTGGGGTCTCACCAGAACCAGCATCGTTACAAGGTCAATATTTTCCTGCAAACCTAGGGAGGGCTGCGCCTGTTTAACTCCTCAGGATCATGTCCGGAGTGAAAACCCTTGAGTTAACCCCAGGGCAAGTTCTGGGTGCTGAGCAGATCCTCAGAAGTGGATGGGAATCGTCCCAGGTGTAACCAGCATGAATCCGCTATGGAAAATAGTGTCATTAATTCCTGGGCTGGAATCGCAGCAGAGAATCTGCATCAGCACCGGTTTGCAGTGCACATGTAGAGCCGTGGGCACCCGGTCACAAACACAGCACATGGCCTCAACGTCGGATACTCGGCTGTGCATCGGACCTGGACCCCTCCCAGGACCCCGCGTGCTCACTTACCAGCAGAGGGCCACAGCACGGTGTATGTGCTCTGGCTCACCAAGGGAATCCTGCTTACTTGAGTGACAGCTTCACCCACCAGCACGAGCTTCTTACAAACACAGATCTTATCAGAGGGTCCTGGGCTTACAGCGTAGGAGGGAGAAGACAACAATGAGGAAACAGCCACAGCATAAGAGAGTTGAGATGCAAGGCTACAGGGCGAGTCTCTACAAGGGAGCTGCTGTCCTCGGCTGGATTGCCCTCACGCCTAAGGGAAAGGACCTGGCTTGCTGAGTGGAACATCTTTGCATTCCCTAGGGGAACATCTCTGGAGATGGAGGCAAGGAATGGGCTGATATCCAGAGGTGCTTAGCACTTGCAGTTCCCAGAGCTGTCAATGGGCCCTGAGGCTGCTCAGCTCCCCTGACAATCAGGTCGTAATTGTTTGATCTGGGACAGGAATCTGCCACTCTCTGGAGTTGGCTGGGCTCTCCCTACCAAGGCGTCTGTTCTCCAAGGGGAACATTCAGTTCAACCAAACTAACATCCCCTCTCCTGTTCGCTGGGATGCGCATCTAGGCATTGTAACCAGCGTAGGACTGAACGTCGGTCTCAAACCTCCGATGGCAAGAAAACAACCTAGAGTTATCTCAAAATCCCCCTTCAGCACCAGAGCTTGTCAACCGGGCTAGGGGCCTGAATCCCTCAGAGCACCTTTTGTGCCTAACTACACCGTCAACTGCAGTGTGTGGGGAAACAGGCCCTAAATCTTTATCTTCTGATCCCTGAGTGCAGCACAAGCCTAGAGGTACCAAACAGGGCACAGTCATCTGTCGGACAATAGCAGCAAGTGATGCTCAGTTACACTCTAACAAGGCCCAGATGAGAGTCCTTCCATTAGCTTCCATGGGCCTGGAATCAGAGAAGAAGCTAATCGAGATGGGGGAGTCACAGAGAATGGTGCTGTTCCCATGTCTTCTGTCCCTCCTGGGGCAAAGGGCCAGCCCTCGGAGCTGAGTTTATGCAAAGACAGCTCTGTGCTGCTGTGCACAACCCAGGTAGGTGCTGTGTGGGTGGCCAGGGGAGGGCTCTGACTTACGTGTGGGCTTAGAAAATAGTATTGCCCCATGGGAGACAGGATCTTGCAGCCTATGGTCTCTAGGATGAAATCTGTGGGGCCTGAGTGGACCATGTGCTCATACGTGAGGAGGCTTCTCAGCTGCTCGATGGAAGCTGGCTCCTGAGAATTGCAAAGGAAAAAGTGAGGAGAAGGGATGGCCTAAGTTGCTCCTAACTCACAAATGGTTCAGGGGAGGTTTTTTCACTCAGCCGGCTTAGCAATCAAAGGCTACTCTGCTGAGCTGAATTGCCTAGACTCCGAGGCCCTTCCCAACTCCCCAGGATTGGGTGGTTGAGGTGACCCGGCAGCCGAAGAGGACACACTAGCAGCTGCTTTAATTCAGCCTAGCTCCAGAGATGTCACTGGTACTACAGTGGATTGCAGTGGCCCAGAGAGTTACTGGGAATGTCGTGGTGGTGGTGTTGGGGGGAGGGGGGACTGTCTGACATGCCAGCCCTGGTGAGTCCGCCAGGAAGGTCTGTGAAATAGCCCAGTTCAGGGGAAGACCACGGGTCTGTTCTGCTGAGAAGTGTGTCAGCTGGAGCTAATGGCATGGCAGTGTCTTTTGGGCCCTCTCTGATCCTTGTTTACGGGGCTGCGTGGAGCATGTCTGAGCTCCCCAGGAGATACCCTGGAGAGCTTATACAACAGGACCCACCTTTCCCCCTGGATCCACCCCATTTTGCTGTGATTGCAGCTCCGTGGAGGAGTAAGGAAAGGGCTCCCTCCATGGAGGCTGAGCCACTGCTTGGAAATTCAGCTTTTCGCTGAACAGGCTTCTGGGAAGCAGGGTCCTCCCTGGCAGGGCCCTTTACCTGCAAAGGCTGGTGAAGGGATGGATGAAAGAGCAGAGATGCTAGGTGGGACCATACCTCCAGAGAGCCACTGGCAGAAGGCTGGAGCTGCACCCTGCTGACGACCTCTTCCCAGTGCTCCAGGATGGCGAAAATCTCATATAAGTATTGCCTGGCACACAGCCCAAGCGCGTGAGCGAATCCCTGAGAGACAGAAAGATGGGAATGCTGAGCAAGAAGCCAAGGGGCCAGGATGGACTCTCAAAGTAATTGCCATGGGCATGAGAATAAGGAAGATCTTTTCAATCCACTGGACCTTGTCCAAGGCAGAACATACACATGTAGCATCAGGCAATTGACAAGGAATGAGGGATCACTTGACAGTGGAGGAGGAAAGACCTCACCTCTCTTTTCTCTTCTTCTCAGAAATCGACCATCTCCACCAGGAGCCATAGCTGGGGCTTGATGCTCTCTGCTGGAGAAAACATCAGCACGGTGCCCCAGCACTTGTAGAGAAAGCTCTGCGAAATGAGAGGTTGCAGGTTCCTCCTCAGTAGAAGGTCTAAACATAAAGGAAACTGACCTGCTCATCTCTTTCAGATCACAAGACCTGCTTCTGCCTGAAGGAGTGGGAGCAGCAGCTGCTGCAGGTAAGGGTCAGAGAAATGGAGGGCTGGAAAGGAACTCAAGAGGTCATCTAGTCCAACCCCTGCAAACTGTGGCAGGATTAAGAGGCCC
This sequence comes from Chelonoidis abingdonii, assembly GCF_003597395.2. Taxonomy (NCBI): domain Eukaryota; kingdom Metazoa; phylum Chordata; order Testudines; family Testudinidae; genus Chelonoidis; species Chelonoidis abingdonii. The sequence continues at coordinate 151,345,856 of NC_133769.1, read as the reverse complement.
CTCAGCAGCACTGGATTGTGGGACAGAGGAAGCGGCTGAGACCAGCAGATACAATTGGAGAAGCACCAGGGGCAGCTCACAAGGATTCACAGGCATTAAGAGAGATGTGGGGGGGTGACAGTGCACGCTCCCTCTTCCCCTCCCCTCCCAGCTGTGGTGGGTTCCTGGCTGGAGCTATTAAGGGGACCAGTTTCTTGGCCCCTCTCGGTTCTAACTGGCTCTTCTTTCCCTGGCAGTTCCTGGAAGACCTTCTGTTCTTCATCTCGGACCATACTTGGCTGGGCTGTTTCATCGCTAGTATCAGGCGCCAGCTGGGTCACAGTGATAAGCGGCCCGGTGACAAGGTCAGTGTCCTGGAAGGAATTAGGGGTCAGTGCCTCGTTCAGAACAGCAGTGGCTACTCAGGGTATAATTGTCTGTTTCGCTGGCCCAAAGCTGCCCCTGGGTACCGTCAAAGCCTGGGTACGGGCTTTGAAAGGGATTCCACTGGGTTCCCCTCAGCCAGAAGGACGTAACTCATGAGCTGGAGAACCCCAGGGAGCCAGAGACATTGCGAGGTTCACATGGAGGTAGATGCACAGAGCTGCAGCACTGAAATGTGGGATCCCCCTTCCTTGGGGATAAACCCTTTGTGGTACCTCTCCTCTTCTTGAGATTCAGCAAGGCGCTTGTATCACCTAGAGATTGGGATCCATGAGGTATTTGAGATTTATGAGTATTTCTGATAAAAAGTTACCTATTTCTGGCCCACCTCACTGCCACAGCCATCAAACCAGCAGTGCCTGAGACGTTTAGGTTTTGTGTATAGGGATAAGCAGGGTTTTTAATGGGTAATTTTTTGAGAATTGTGACTGTTTTTATTAAAAATTATCTATACTAATAGTATTTTGAGAGGATATTTGGTGGCAAAGTTAATGTAAACCACGTTAATGTAACAGAGTCAAAAGGAGGGAAGGAATATAATTAGGTGTAAGGGGCCGTTGCACTTCAATGTATGAGAATGGCGTCTACGGGAGTTTGTTTTGTTAATTCGGTGAGGATCTCCAATTAGCACCAGGGTACAGTTATGTCCCAGGGTTCTCAGGCTGTTCTTCACAGCTGTTGTCAAGTGACTGACCATGCAGTGACCCAGTAATAAACAGTTATAAACACACTCCAGTGTTGACAGTTAGAGGTAATTGCACATCTGTTTGCTTAATTAATCATTTATTTTGAATGGTTTTATCATTCTCGTGTCACTAATATATTTCCGTAACCGACCTAGATGCTGAACCTGGTTTTGTGCAGCCTTAATCTGTAACAAATTACTATGAATTGGAAACATTTCAACTCAAGGTACAGAAGCTTACGCAGGGAAAGAATGAATCTGAGGAGTCTTACCCCTAATTCCTACTTACCTTGAAGAGCAGGCCCAGACAGGGAGGGCTGCAACTCCCTGTCTGCCTCCGTCTCTAAATCTCTGCCTGTGGTAAGAGCAAAGGGGAGGGTCATCTCCTCCTTTCCTGGTCACTTGACAGGAATCCAGGGGCTTGAAGTAGACCAATACAGCTGTGTGGGAACTAATCACACTGCAGGGCACCTCTGGAAGAGGCCTCCACCAGTCACACCCAGCAGCATTATAATTGACACCATCCCAAGGCCGTATTGAACAAACACCTCACCCAAGGGAGGGATCTGAGATAACATGGTCACCCGCTCCTGGCTGGAAAGGCTTAGAGCAGCCTGATAGAGGGCTGTGGCAGGGGAAAAGCTGGGCTGATTGGGAGGAAACAGGCTCAGCTGGGGCCACGCCCCAATCAGGGCTCAGCTGACCCTATAAAGGCTTGAGCCTGGAGCTCAAGCAAACACTCTCTCTCTGCCTTTAGAGGGAGAAGGGCCTGGTTGCTAGGGAGAGTACCCGGGTACCTAAAGTGGAGCAGGGGTGGGGGAAGGCAAAAGGAGCTGGGGAGCTCCAACCTGGAAACCCACCAGGCTGCAGGCCTAGGCTAAGGCCAACTGGGTACTGGGGTTGCGAAGGGGAGGCCCACGGGTAGCCAGAGGCAGCAGGTCCGAACCCCTTTGCCTATGATGAGTGGCTGACACTGCAGTCTGCCCCAGTGAACGGGCAGTAGACAAGACTGAGGCGAAGTGGGAATAGTGGGTGGGGGTTCCCCTGGGAGAGGGAGACCCAGAACTGTGGGGGTCCTGCCAGGGGCAAGCACCCAGAGAAAGGGGCATTGGGGTCCTGGGAGGGACACGGGGCCAGTGGCAAGCTGGATCACCGGCCTGCAGAGGGCACGCCAAGGCTGGGAGAGCTAATTCCCGAGAACAACCAGCAGGAGGCACCACAGGGGTGAGTCTGCACTGTTACATACAGGCAGGGGCAATAGAGGCCAGTGGGAAATTTTGGGACACTCTGCCCCAAATTCTTCCCAGATCAGCAGGATTTCATTAGAGATTTTAACCCAAGAGGCCAGGACTTTCTCAGCTCTGCTTGCCCTTCTTCTCTAGTTAATAACAGCTCTCCCTCAGGAGACAAGGAGAGTGCAGACAAGGCCGGGATGGCAGTGCTGCATTGGGGTCCCATCAGAGAATTTCCTGCCAGTCCAGAAGGGCTAGAAATGTCTGGGGGTTTCAATAAAGCTAAAATGCTCCAAATCTCCTCCATCCCGAGACCCTGACTCCCCAAGCACATGGAGATTCCATGCAGATCCCCAGTAGTCCCCTGCAGGTAGCTCTGGTGAGGACAGCAATGGTGGGAGAGGAAGGTCCATTTCTGGGGAGAATTCCTACTCCCCTTCAGACTGGACCAGCAGTCGGCAGAGGTGGCCATAAAGATCCATCTTGGCTCCTAAGACAAGAACCAACATGAATGAGTCCCCAGGGCTTTCTTCCCATGACACAGACCCCACCATACTCACACATGCTTCTAAATGGACCAAAGAGACCCAGGCTTAGGATTTTTTGCTGCCTGCTTGGCTGGAGAGAGAAGACTGCTATGAGATGGGGAGATCTTAATATTGACGTAAAAATTATTAATAGCATTATTATAACTTATTTTTCTAATGTTAGGTCATTGCAAACATGTTTGGGCTTTTACTGAACTTTCAAATATACCCAGAAGTATATTATCACCAGGATGCTTGAAAATATAAGAGTAGCTGAGTTTTAGTTAGCTAGGTTATAAAATGTTCACGCTAATCGAAGAAATTGCAGAGGGCTTCAGCTTTCTGTCATCCAGAAACAAGCAAATGTCCGGAAAATAACATCTCCGTGACCATAAAACTGTTTATGTCCTGTAAGAGTGTCTGCACAAACTTTGAAAGGCTGCTGTCCTCATTTCAATCTGCTTTAACTTTTATACTATTTTCTTTCTGTGCTCTGTTTAAAATATGTATTGATTATTGGCATTTGTGCTTTGTACAAAACATTTAATAGAAGTTTAATTGCTATAACAAACCACTTGTAACTCTAAGGAACTCAAGAA
>NC_133769.1:151288213-151342290 GCF_003597395.2 Chelonoidis abingdonii | reverse complement strand
CCAGTTAGGCGAGCTCTGTGTCTGTAAATAAATGGTAGTTTTGTTAGCTGTCTGCTGTCTGGCCTCAAGGATATAACAGTAGGTACAAGTAGGACCCCTCAGTCAAGTCCTTCTGGGGTCCAGAAAGCTTAGTTCCCAGCTTGAGATTCACTGAATTCCAACTACCCAGCCCAAAACCAAAACTGAACTCCCTCCAGCCGACCCCTTCCTTTATCCATCTTCCCAGGCAAAGGTGCTGACACCCCTCCCCAGCTCAGGTTAGAGACTGAGCACCTGTCCCTCACCTAAAGTCACCCCTTGCTCTCCTATCCCTCACATAGACAGTCCCTATACCATCACACTGGCCCCAAGCACCTGCTCTTGTCCAGCAGCCTGCCTTTTCGGGCCCACACAGCTCCTCACACAACACCCGCCTGGGACCTTGACCTCACCTACCAGCTCAGCAGCAAACCTTCCTATAGCAAGCAGAAAGTAGCGAAAGGCTGCTGGCTCTCTTTGCAAATGGACACAATTAGGCTGAGCCACCATGCCAGCTGTAGGATAGCTCCCCGCCACCATCACCACCACCACAAAGAGATGCCATGACCCAGATTTGAACCGAAGTTGCTGTGGCCATGGCACAAAGTACTAACCACTACATGATCACGGCCCGGCTCTGGACCAGGGAACAAATGAGTGCAAAATGTTCAACTCTGCGCTCTCGGGGCAGTCACCTACCTCGCTGGCAGCCACAGCTATTTCTCAAGTCTCCCCATTGCAGTCCCACTTAAAATCGTGACCAAAGGAAAAAAGACAGGAAACCAATCCCATGCATGTCTGTTTTTCTGTCTTCCACCACCCCTTGAGCAAGTCCCTCCCCGTTTGTCTGGGCCATTGTCCTCATGCCCCTGGCCAGCGTATTTCCCTTTACCACTTTGAAATGTGCCCTCTTTCTTTGTCCCCCCTTCAAACGGGGTCTTCTTCTGATGTATGGCCCCAGCAATGAGCTGCCAAAATATTAACAACCAGTTACCTCCTCCTCACCCCATGAGGGGGTTGTGCCTAAGCCCCCCTCTGGGACTCCTGCCCCATCCAACCCCCCACATTCTTTGACAGCCCCCCCTGGAACCCCTGCCTTATCCACCCCACTTTCCTATCCCCTGACTGCCCCCTGCTGCCTCATCCAACCCCTTCTCTCATTCCTGATGGCACCCTGGGACCCCTGCCCCATCAACCACCCCTTCTGTCCCCTTACTTTCCCTGGAATCCATACCCCAGATTACCCCTCACCTCCCCATCCAGCCCCTGCTCCTTCCTGACTGCCCCCCCAGGATCCTTGCCCCCATTCAATTCCGCTGTTCCCTGCCCTCTGACTGCTCCGACAATAATCCAGCCCCCCCAACTCCCCTGCCCTCTATCCAACACTCCCTCCCTGCTCCCTTACCATGCTGCCTGGAGGTTGGAACCGGGCCGGGCCAGGTCTGGGACTGGAGCTGCGATGCCTGGCTGGGGCCAGGTCCCAGGGGCCGGAGCTGCGCCGCCCTTCCGAGGTTGGGGCTGGACCCGGTGGCCGGGCGGAGCTGCGCCACCCTTCTGAGGTCGCGGCCAAAGCTAGGGGCCGGGCTGGAGCCTCGCCCGGACGGGGCCCAGGCCAGAACCGCGTCGCCCGGCCAGCCGGCCAGGAACTCGACTGGACTTGCACCGGGAGGGTTCGGGATCAGGGTTGGGGGCCAGGCTGGAGCTGTGTGGCACCTGGGGCTGTCCTCTCACTTGCGCCCTTGCCCCAGCTCATGTGTGGAATGCTGCTGCTTCCTTCGCAGCCCTACCAGACTTCCCACGCAAACAGCTGATTCGCGGGAAGCTGGAGAGGGAGAGGAGAAGCCGGGGGAGTATTCAGAAGAGGAAGCATAGGCGGAGTGAGGTGAGTTGGGGCTGGGGGAAGGGCAGGGAACTGCTGGAGCTTTTGTTAAATTTAAAAGCCCTTTTCAAACTGGTTGTCCCTTGTGGGACAACCGGTTTGAAAAGGGCTTGTAAATTCAACAACCGGTTCCGTGAACGGTGGGAACAGGCTCCAGCTCACCACTTGAGAGAAGTGTGACTGCTCAGAGCACCGGTATGAAACTGCAGAAAAACCTGAGTCTCTGGATTAAGTTTAGAAGTGTGAGCAACAAGGTGATGTCATGGTGAGAGTCTGCTATAGACCACCAGACCAGGGAGATGAAGTGGACGAGACTTTCTTCCGACAACTAACAGAAGTTACTGGATCACAGGCCCTGGTTCTCATGGGAGACTTCAATCACTCAGATATCTGCTGGGAGAGTAATACAGCAGTGCACAGACAATCCAGGAAGTTTTTGGAAAGTGTAGGGGACAATTTGATGGTACAAGTGCTGGAGGAACCATAGTAGAGGCAGAGTCTCTTGACCGCTGCTCACGAACCAGGAAGAAGTTAAGGGGAGGAAAGTGGATGGGAACCCTGGGAGAGCAGTGACCATAGAGATGGTGAGGTTGAGGATCTTGACACAAAGAAAGGAGAGCAGCAGAAAATGTGGCCCCTACTGAATGAAGGAGGCAACCTAGTGCAGGAGATGTGGAAAAAGCTAATGACTCAGTGCTTTTTGCTTCTGTCTTCACGAACAAGGTCAGCTCGCAGACTACTGCACTGGCAGCACAGCATGGGGAGGAGGTGACCAGCCCTCTGTGGAGAAGTGATTTGGGACTATTTAGAAAAGCTGGACGAGCCCAAGCCCATGGGCCGGATGTGCTGCATCCGAGGGTGCTAAAGGTTGGTGCGAGCCATTGACCATTATCTTGAAAACTCATGGCAAACAAGGGGGGTCCTGGATGGCTGGGGAAGTCTAATGTAGTGCCCATCTTTAAAAAGGAAAGGAGAAAGATCCGGGAAGCTCAGGCAGTCAGCTCTCACCTCAGTGCTGGAAAAATCATGCAGCAGGTCCTGAAGGAATCAGTTTGAAGCACTTAGAGGGAGGAAAGTGATCAGGAACAATCAGCGTGGATTCACCAAGGCAAGTTATGGCTGACTAACCTAATTGCCTTCTGGCTCTGTAGATGAAGGGAAAAGCAGTAGATATGTTATTCCTTGACTTTAGCTAAGATTTGTTACAGTCCCCACAGTATGTGCTTGGTAAGTTAAAGAAGTATGGGGTGAATCAATGGACTATAAGTGGGTAGAAGCTGTCTAGATTCTTGGCTCAATGGGCAATGATCAATGTCTCCATGTTAGTTGGCACCGTATCAAGTGAGTGCCCCAAGGTCGGTCCTTGGGTCGGTTTGTCAATGGCCTCAAGTTGCGGTGGGGGAGGTTTAGGTTGGCTATTAGGAAAACAATTTCACTAGAGGGTGGTGGAAGCACTGGAATGGGTTACTAGGGAAGTTGGTGGATTTCTCCATTCTGAGAGGTTTTTAAGGTCAGGCAAAGCCCTGGCTGGGAGGATTTAGTTGGGGATTGGACTGCTGTTGGAGCAGGGATTGGACTAGATGGCCTCCTGAGGTCCCTTCCAACCGCTTTTTTATGATTCTATGATGGGGAATGGTCACTCGTAATTAATCAGTAAGCATTAAGAAAAAGTTCTAAAGAGCGAACAGGAAGCTCTACAAGACTCTGCTGCCCATTATGGTCACATCTAAGAAGAAAACCCTCCTAATGCCAGTTACCACGCTGTTCCTGTTCCATTCAGGAAGCCCTGAGAAGTCTGGGCTCCACAGAAGAAGCAGGGGTTGTTCCCATGTTTTCTAATACAGCTGCATCCCAGGGGTACTCCAGCTCTGTCGTTAGGGAATGGCTAACAGTGTAAAAAGGGTCGGAATATTCTCCCTGACAGTACCTGACAGGGGGAGAGACTTCAGGAGGAAAATGAGTATTTACCTACTCTGCCAAGATATCAGCAGATGAGCAGTGTTGCTCAAAGTGCTCAAATCTGGCTAGTGTTGGGTGACAAATCACATTAGTACTGAATGCAGGATAGTGAAATGTTACATTCGCTATGCCCCTAAATTCTCCAGCCTAGTTGTCTCTCACAGTGCTTGCTAGTGACAAGCAGCAACCCCTCCAGGTGCTGTTATCACATCAGAACACATGACATGTGAACCCACACCATCGAGATTATGAAGAGATTTGAGTTCCTCATGTTCCGTGGTTAATTAAGTTCCTTCTTCTCTGATCTTTTCCTAGGACAGCACCTTGAAGGGCAGAGGAGCCTGTAGTGACTAGTGAGGACAGCTATGCATAGAGATTAGAGTTGGAAGGGTCTCAAGAGTCATCTATTCCAACCCGGACCAATTCCCAGATAGATTTTGATCCCATTCCCTAAATGGCCCCTGAAGGGAGAACTCATAAGTCTGGGTTGTCCAAACCAATGCTTAAACTATGGTATCCTCCTCCCCCAAGACGAGGAGTGTAATCGTGAAAGCACCCAAGCTGGACAGCGACCACAGACTGCAACCAGATGAAAGCAGTAGACCGTACCAGCTTGAGGGTGAAGTGGTTAGCCAGCAACACCATCCTTGTAAAAATGTTTTATGAAGCATCAGGAGCCATTCCTGAGACAGCATGAGACGGAAAGGTGGAACCTTGTTCTGCTCTAAGCAACATCTAAACAGTTGTGTTTGCTTAGCATCTCTTCCTCCATCTCCTGCTTTGAGGGTTTTGGGTGTGTCCCTGATCATCATTCCTTTGTATGCTCCTAAAGACTTTTTAAGAAACATCTGGAGTCCAGAATTACTCATTGTCAACAAACTTTTGTTTATTGGTAACTGTTGTCAAAACAACACATGGGAAACATTAGCCATCACTTCGACTACCTATCTGTGGGCTAGGTTACAGTAACAGCACAAGTGATCCAAATCCTCACCATGTACTCTCCCCAGATGCCCCATGCATACACTTCACCCACTATTCGGGGCTTCTACTCTGAAACCAGAAGCAGACCAGAGGTGAGAGAGATTCTGAAATCTATGTGTGGAATTATTGCAAACATGAAACACACAGAAGTAAATAAACCACATGTGGTGCCAAACCATTTGTCCAGTTTTTGTGGCGGGGGAGAGGGGAAGTTCAACAGGAAATAAAAGTGTGAGTGGTCTCCTCCTCACACAATTCCTCTCTAAAGTTCCCCTTTCCCACCCCAGCAAATTAACACAGGAAAGACAGGCAGAATATTAGTTCTGTAGACATGAACACACTGAATAAGGTAAATGTGGGGCAAAACCACTTCCTGTTTCACAGAATTTGGAACTGAACAAAGTTAAAGGCAAGAGGTGTGGAAAGGGGGAAAAGGTTTCTTCATGCAACTCCTTCCAGTTCCCCCCACCAATATCAACTTAGCACAGCAGCAATATTTGTTCTGTGGCTGGGATCTACACACAGAAGAGTAAATAAACCAAACATTGTCAGGGGTTGTCAGTAAGAACAGTTGCTTGCTGTTTTTTCCATGTTATTTGGAAGAAAACTAGTTAACTTATGAGACTATCATGTGTGACTGTGTCAAAAGTTGTGCTAAAATTCAGGTATATTATGTTCATCTCCTTCCCCCTATCCACCAAACCACTTACCTTGTCAAAGAAGGAAATGAAGCTTGTTTGGCATGATTTGTTCTTGGTAAAATTACCCTGGCTGCTAGTGATTGCCCCTTTAATTTGCAAATGGAATGTTTTATATATTGATCTAGTAGCTTCCCACTGAAGTCAGGCTGACTACTCCATAGTTCTATCCTTCTATCTTTGCTGTTCTTTCTTCTTCCCTTTTCTCTGTGTGTGGTTTTGTTCTGTCTTCTAGGAAATGGGTTCGGACTTTTACAGCAAAAACAATAACTGCACACTACTTTAATTAACATCTCTTTTCTCCAAAATGGACAGTTATTGTCATCTTTGATACCATCTAAAAGATTATCAGACAACAGGGTTTTTCCTTCTACAAACTCTCTCCAGGAAAAGGAAGAGTGAACAAGGGATGTTGTTAAAATAAAAGCCCCTTATTTAATACTGTGATGGGTTCAGCCACAGAGACCCCCTTGGGACTGTCGCCTGAGGTGCTGGAATTACCTCTGAGCCCATTTTCCCTGCCAGCTTGGGACTCCAGAACGCTGCCTTGTTGACCCAGACACACGAGCCTGCTGCCACACAGACCCAGCTCTTGTCCACGCCCCCAAAGCTGAAGACCGTAACCAAAAACTGCTCAGGAGATCACCTATCTCCATCACCCAGACACCCAGTTCCAATGGGATTCAAACCCCAAATAAATCCATTTTCCTCTGTACAAAGCTTAGACAGGGTTAACTCATAAATTGTCCACCCTCCATAACACTGAGAGAGAGAGAGATGCACAGCTCTTTGCTCCCCCATGGATTAATCACTTACTCTGGCTTAATGAATAAACAAAAGTGATTTTATTCAGTAGAAAAAGTAGGATTTAAGTGGTTTCAAGTAATCCTTTATTCTGTCTGTTATGTCACCAAGCAAAATAAAGCAAAAACATGCAAGTCTAAGGCTAATACAGCCTTACAGATTACATTATTACAGATAAAATCTCACCCTCAGAGATGTTTCAATACGCTTCTTTCACAGACTAGACTCCTTCCTAGTGTGAGCTCAATCCTTTCCCCTGGTACAGACCTTGTTAGTTCTTGCAGACATCTTCGGTGGAAACTAGGGCTTTTCTCATGACTTGCAACGCCCTTGATTCTGTTCCTCCCCCTTTTATAGCTTTGGCACAAGGTGGGAATCTTTTGTCTCTCTGGGTCCCCATCTCTCCTTCTAAATAGAAAAGCACCCAGTTTAAAATGGATTCCAGTATCAGGTGACATGTTCACATGTCCTGCGAGACCCCAGCCTCCATTCTTCCAGGGCTGGCCTGCATAGACCCAGGAAAGTTTGCAGATAAACAGAGCCATTTACAAGCCATTGATTCTGAAGCACCCATAATGGCTTCTACTTAATATGTTTATATCAGTAATACAAGTTTATATCTTATTCTCCTAATTCCAGACATACAAATAATACATGCAAACAAATGGGATGAACACACTCAGTAGATCATAAGCTTTGTAATGATATCTTACAAGAGATGTTTTGCCTAAAGCATATTCCAGTTACATCATATTCATTTTCATAAGCATATTTCCATAAACATATGGAGTGCAACATCACAAATGCTTTACACTTTAAATGCTTTAACTAGTTTTCCTTCTTTTCAATAAAAGGTTAAGAAGGATATTAATGGTGTGTTTGCCATGCTGCTAAGAAAGGTCAGGTCTCTGTATACTCAACCTGAATCTTGTTTAAAGCATCTGACAACGTGGGTATTCACCCATGAAAGTTTATGCTCCAATACATCTGTTAGTCTTTAGGGCATCACAGGACTCTTTGTTGCTTTTTACAGATCCAGACTAACACAACTGCCCCTCTGATACTTGTTTAAAACTGTTTAATGTTGGACTGTGACAGGGTTATGTTAATACCTTTTGTCCACATATTCCAGCTAAATCAGTGGTTCTCAACCCGCGGGCCACTTGTGGTCTAATCAGCGCACAGCTACTATTCTTGTGACATCCTCAGGGCCATACAAGTAGTATATATATTGTGTAGATGTGGCCCAAATAGTGCATAGAGAGCTGCATATGTGGTCCACAATGGTAAACAGGTTGAGAACCACTGATCTACATTCATACAACATGGTTCACCTGCAATGCCAACCTCGGCCACAACGGGGTACACATGGATGGCACAGTCCCTTATGGTTTCCATTTTCACTGCAGGGTTGGAGTGATTCCTGTTAGCTTAAGTGGACAGAACTCAAACCCTGTGGAGACAGAGAGTGGCTGTGGACAATACTGATGAGCATTCTGGTCAGAGTACTAATAGGAACTGGTTACAACCTTGCTTTTCTCGCCTTTAATTTGACTCTGTGTGGAAGAAGAATATCATCATCACACTTGTGTCTGTTTAAAAATTCATAAGGAAACAGACGGTGAGCATGTTTATGAGCCACTATTAAATATGAGCTTAAAATAGCTCATGAGGTTAGCAGGGGGAGGGAGGCAGGAGGTGGTTTCCCTCCTCAAAGGGAGTGTGGATGATCTGTTACTGTAGGAGAGGTCCCAGGTGCTTATGACTCTTTCACAAGCCAAAAAAAGCAAATATCAAAGTCACAGGATGTGGCTTGCATTTCTGGGGTCCTTCTAGATTTCTTATTGTGTGAACAGGGGAAATTATAGAGGGAAGGTGTCGTGTCATTGGACCTCTGTCCACTGTGTTGTTCTTGGTGCTCTGAGAAGTCATCTAGGCTAGGATGCAGGTGATTTCCTCTAAGAAATGAGCAGACAGTTCAGTGTGGCAGATGGTGCTGCATTCTGGAGCTGTGTGGATACATAATGGGTGGATAAAATGATTTGTCTGTCAGCCATACATCTTTTAAGCAGGACACTTGAAGTGGCAGCATTCTGCTCTGTTGACCCGTAAGCATCTGAGCTGAGTTTACTCCAGAGGTTGACATGAGGCTTGCCCTACCCTACAGCTCAGATAAGCTTGTGTGGGGTCTTTTCTTGCAGAATTCTCTTAGCAATGTGTATTGCTCTTTATATAATATCCACTCCCTTGTTGGTGTGGGAAGCTGGAAGTAATATGATTGAAATCACACTATACCCCAAACAGTTTTATTCAGAGCTGGCAAACGGTGCCTCATTGTCAGTGATTATTTCCTCCAGAATGTCGAAGTGCGAGAAGATTCCTTTCAACATGTGTATGGTGGTGGTGTAAATCTAGGACATCCATCGCTGTTATGCCAAGGCATGTCACCTTTCTCCACAGGGCCTAATTAGAGCTGGTTGAAACTGTTTGTGGGGAGAGGTTTCCCTTCAGAATGTATGGTTTTATCAAATAAATTTTTTCTATCATATAATATGAATTCTGATGAAAAATTCTGATGAAAAATTCCACAGAAAAGTTTAAAATGACAATTTTTGTTTCAATTTCATTTCAAATTAAAATGTCTTTTTGTTTTATCATTTTGCCCTTAGAAAATAAAACAAAATGAAAATTGTCAAATGTTGACTCAAAAGAAATATTTTTGCTTCAAATCAGTTTGAAAGTGATGCCCTAGGAGCAGTCTGGGGAAGTGCAAGGTGTCCCAAGGCGTCAGAGAAGCCAACTGCTCCATTTCATTTTGGATAAATTAAATAGAAACATTTTGATTTTTCTGAAACAAATTTTATTCAGAACTTCCTTTCCTTTACACTCTCCTTACAACGGGTCAGATGCCCACACATAGTGCTGTGGCATAATGAGCCCTCTGTGTGCATAGCCCTGCAGTCACTGCTAAGGCTGAACTTTAATCCACACTGGTGACCTGATTATTATCGTCAGTGTCTAAGAGTCCCTCCAAGGATAGGAGGCAGTTCCTCATTCATTGTAACCAAGGCCAGCTCTCCTTACTGCCTGAGGACAGACACATTTGCATGTCAGTCACTGTGGAGTTACATTAAAATCACATAACTCTTGTGTCAAAAGTGACATAATCCCCCTCTACAGAGAGGAGAAAACAAAGGGATGGGGAGAAAAACAAGGAATAAATAAAGCACTTATTTGGGGTGAGGGAAGGGAGAGTTTCAGTCCCTCACCCCAAGCACTGCGTAGGGTGGTGCTGAAAGGGGAGAGCAGAAAAAGCTCTGGGAAGGGGTCAGGAAAAGCCCCAGCCAGGGAAGTGGAGACAAGAAACAATACAGGCAGAGCACAGAAAACTAAACTCACTTCATTGAATCGTTGAATATCAGGGTTGGACGAGATCTCAGGAGGTCATCTAGTCCAACCCCCTGCTCAAAGCAGGACCAACACCAACTAAATCAGGTTGGTCGAGCATGACTTGGCCATGGTGAATCCATGTTGACTGTTCCTGATCACCTTCTGTGATGAACTTGGAATGTTCTTAATGTTCCCTGTGAATACTATGTTGGTGCCTCAGTGTCCCCTCTGCAGTTCTTAATATCTAGGTGGTGGAATAAAGGTGTGTGATTGCTGCAGAGGAAGGGGCCAGTGCCCCTAAATGCCTGGCACTCTGTATCCTAGCAACTGAAGTCCTGGGCCTCTCCCGTGCAAAGTGCCAGCTGAAGGTGTTGGAGACAAAGAGATCAGGTCACCTCCTGGCCCGGGAAAGGAACTGAGTAGAGGAGAAGGGGCTGGAGGGGCTTGAGTCTGGAGCTGGCTGGAGACAAGGAGTGAAGTGAAGACAGAGGGGTCTGGCTCATGGCCCCCTAGAATGGACCCAGCTGAGGTGTCTCATTCTCTGTACCTACAAGCTCTCTTTTAGACCCTGTTCCTGTCATCTAATAAAACTCTGTGTTACTGGCTGGCTGAGAGTCACGTCTGACAGTGAAGAGGAGGGCGCAGGACCCTGTGGCTTCCCTAGGACCATGCCTGGGCAGACTCACAGTGGGAAGCACACGGAGGGGCAGAGGATGCTGAATGCTCCAAGGACAGACTCAGGAGGTGAAGCCGTGTGAGCGTCTTGCCCTGGAGACCATCTGCTCCACGGGAGAGGAGGCTCCCCTGAGTCCTGACTGGCTTGGTGGGGAGCAGTTCCAGAGCATCGCCTGGGGATTCCGTGAAAACTAGTGGCAGCGGTGGGATGTACTGCGGCCCATGACTGGTGCTTCTTGCAGTAAGTAACTGGGGATCAGTAAAACAAAGGAGGGATAATGAGGACCAAGTATGCTGAAGGCTTAGAGAGGGATGGTTTCAAGGGGCAGTTAACCTCTGGGAGTGTGGGACCAGCAAGAAGGACTGTTGGAGTAACAGGGTCCCCCTGAGGACTGCAGTGAGCAGTCTCAGGGGCGGAGGAGCTTGCTGCTCGACCCTGGGAGAAAGAAGGATTTTTGCAGTAGCAGGGTTTCCCTGAGGATTGCAGGAGCAGTCCCAGGGGTGGAGGAGTCTGCAGCTCAACCCTGGCAAAGAGGTGGTGATCACAAGAAGGGCTGGCACACCAGGGGTTCTTCCTGGAAACCATGGGGGAGCCAAGAGCACACAGGCCTTTGAGTCCAGAGCCACTTGGGAACAGTGAAGTGATGGCCTATCACCATCTCCTTAAGAAGGACATTGTGATCCTGTGCATAAAGAGAGGGTTACACATGAGGAAGTTCACCCAGGCACAGTTAATCAAGCAGTTGGAGGAGGAGGACCACTCTGAGGAGCAGATTCCTGACCCAGATGGGGCTACAAGAGGATCTGGGAGCAGCTGGAGCAGCAGCCAGGCATCCCCGGGAGTCTGGTCTCCAACCAGACGAGGGTCTTCATGATCGGGTTCCCCATCAGGAGATTGGAGACGGATGGGATTGGAACAGAGAGCGAGAGAGCGAGAGGACCGTGAGAGAGAGCAAGAGCCTGAGGAAAAACTGCAGGAGAAGCAGCAGCAGTATGGACTGGCGATGGTGGAGCGGAGAGAAATAGGGAGCTGCCCAGGGATCAGTGGGGAGACACCCCTGGGGTGGCGAGACCCTGGGACAGAGAGCACTGTGGTGATGCAGCTGCAGATGCTGAGGGGCTGTGGGACCTGGGTGAAGGTCTCCAGGGTGAAGCCCCTTGCCCTGCCTATGGCCCGGATCCTTGTGCAAACCCAGGAGGGGTCGGGCTGGCTTGTAGTTGGGTTTCTCCAGGATATCAGCTGGGAGGTTCTGTTGGGGGGTGACTGTGTCTCTTTGGGACAGGATCCAGGACCTGCTCCTGTAACAGCCAAGGATTTGAATTTAAATCCAAGGAACCAATTGGCTGGGATGGAAGTCGTCAGTGAAAATGCAAATGACCTGACTGGCAGCGGAGAGGGGCTGCTGGGCTCAGGATACCTGCCTACCTGTAACCAGCCCCCTGGGGCTGAGTGGGAGATAGAGATGCTCCCCGCCCCTCTGCACACCGAAGAGGTGGCTCACACTGGCTCTGATGCTGTGACCAAAGCAAGCAGCTCACTGCCTGTCCCCACTAGGACAGCAAGGGCAGTGTGAGCACAGGGGGAGATGAAACCCCAGCTGAGTGAGGGGACACCCAGGCTGCCAAGCAGGTTTGCCTGGTCCAGACGTGCTGCTGGGAAGTGATTACACAGCAGGGAGGGAGCTACCAGGGACAGGGTTCAGGGGGGCTGTGACCCCAGGGCCAGCCAGCAGGAGGGAGCAGGTCCCACTCCCTGCCCCAGCAGCTGGATTCCAGACTGAGCGGCTAAAGGATCCTTCCTTGGAGAAGCTGAGGGAACTTGCTGGCCACAGCGCTGCAAACTCCCTTGGGGAAGGCTGCAGGGACAGAGTCCTGTGGGAGAAGGGATTCCTGTACCGGGAATGGGCTCCCCAAAGGGAAGCAGAACTGGGGGGAATCGAGAGGCAGCTGGTGGTGCCCCAGGAATCCACAGGCTTTTCCCTTCGAGGCTGCTTCCTCGAGCTGCTGGCTGGAGAGGAGAATGAGGGTACGCCCTGGACTGAAAGGGAGGATTGGAGGAGAAGGGGAAAGACCCGGGGATTCTCGCCTGAGTGTGAGCAATTCCCCCATCAGTGGTTCCCTGTTCAAGTCACTGGGAAAGCAGCCGCGAACACTGGAGAGAGAAGTAAGGACCTGCTGGCTTTAGACTGATCCAGCGTTTACAGCCATGGCTCACCATGGGGCCTGATCCCGCCGGGCAGCAGGTGATCGGGTTTTGGGGGTATTAGAAGCTTAAAGCCGTCACATGTGTTGATGCCCACTCCATGCCTAGGCGGTTAGATCTAGACAAGCTGAAGGGGATGAGAACTGGCTGGCAGCATGAAACATGTGCACTTGCCAGACTGGAGAACAGCGTGTCCCAGTGAAGACGGGGGGTGGCTGCTGAAGGAGGCTGGGACTGATGGTAAAGCTGGGAAAGT
Source organism: Chelonoidis abingdonii (assembly GCF_003597395.2). NCBI lineage: Eukaryota > Metazoa > Chordata > Testudines > Testudinidae > Chelonoidis > Chelonoidis abingdonii. The sequence continues at coordinate 151,329,424 of NC_133769.1, read as the reverse complement.
CTAGGTGGGACGGCAAGAGGTTTGTATCCGGCCACAGGTGGAAGCGGCTGCCCAAGCCAGAGCTGGCCAAGGCAAGATGGGCTCTTAACCAAGAGATCCAACTCGCAGACCAGGTGCTGGGAAGACCCTGTCCGTTGAACCCAGGGTATTGGGGTGCCAAAGGGCACAGTCTGCCATAAACTTCCCACATGCAGCCTGTGGTGCCATCCAGCACACCCAAACTAAGGGAGGGTGTGAGGAGGACTGTCCTGGTGTACTCAAACAAGGAATGGGAGAGATGCTGGAGCATCCATGGAAACATTGGGGGTGACTCCCAAGTATCTGCTGAGTGCCCTGCCCAGTTCGGTCTCGAAGAGGGGAGAGATGTGACAACGGCGATGTTCTTAATGTTCCTTTGAATCTGTGTGTGTGCCTCAGTGTCCCCCTGCGTTCTATATATCTAGAGCTGAAGAAGGGGTGTGATGGCTGCAAGGAACGGGCCAGTGTACTAATGTCGTCATCTCGTTCTAGCAACTGATGGCTGGGCCTCTCCCCTCAAGGGCCAGCCTGAAGTGTTAGAGACAAAGAGACAGGTCACTCCTGGCCGGGAAAGGATGGCAGAGAGGAGGGCCTGGAGGGTTGAGTCTGGAGCTGGCTGGGGACGAAAAGTGATGCAGATTGGGGTCTGGCTCACAGCCCCCCCAGAATGGACCCAGCTGAGGTGTCTCTCGTCTTACATACAAGCTCTCTTTAGACGCACGTTCCTCGTCATCTAATAAACCTTGATTTCTGGCTGGCTGAGAGTCAGCGTCTTGACTGCAAGTGGCGGTGCAGGAACCCTTGCTTCCCAGGACCTGCTGGGTGGCTCGCGTGGGAATGCACAGAGGGGCAGGGATGCTGAATGCCTCGCAAGGAGAGACCCAGGAATGACAGCCGTGTGAGCTTCCTGCCCTGGAAGACGTCTGCTCCAAGGGAGAGGAGGCGTCCCAAATGCTGACTGCTTGATGGGGACAATTCAGACGCATCGCCCAGGGACCGACACTCTTCTCCTCCAATGCTTCAAAATGGATTCCTTGAGGCCCTGCTCCATGATTTTTCATGATAGGTTAAGTCTGTAGTTCCGATGTCTCCTTCCTTTTTTTCAAAAATGGGCACTTTAATTGCCTTTCCTTTTGTAGGGATCCTGCAACTCGACATCTCATGATCCTTGCCAGGTTGCCACCATCTACTTCCTAACAATTCTTCCCTGTTTTGGACAGCAGGTCAAGAAACTCTGCCCCTGGTTGTTCGCTTCCAGCAACTTGCACCAAATAATTGTCGCCACAACAGCTTCATAAACTTCCTAGATTGTCTTTGCACTGCTGTATATTCTTCCGAGGGACTGAGTCCCCTAGAACAGGGCTGATCTGGAATTTCTGTAGTGTCAAGAACGCCTCATCTACCTCATCCTCCTGTTATGTGGTTATAGCTGATGTCACCCAATCACCTTGTTGCTTCGCTCTAACTTAACCAAAGGACTCTAAAACAGTCTTTTTCTCCCAGTTCGATACTGGAACTCTGAGCAGCATACGCTGTCTTACATACGTGGCAACTACTCCAGCTTTTCTCCCTCGCTGTCCCTTCTGAACCGTTTTACCCATTACTGGTGCTCTCGTCATTCTTTTGAGATGTACCACCATCCAAGCTTTGTTTCCAATCACATCATATTGTTCCTGACCTGGCCAAGGATGTCACATTCTTCCTGCTTTGTTGTGTACAGGGACATGTTGAAATGCCAATAGTTATCCTTGGGGACTCAGCCTACCCCTTGCTCCCATGACTCATGAAACCTTACACAGGCAGCCTGGACAGTAGTAAGGAGCAGTTCAACTATAGGCTGAGCAAGTGCAGAATGGTGGTAGAATGTGCATTTGGACGTTCAAAAGCTTGCTGGTGCTGTTTGCTGGCTAGGTCAGACCTCAGCGCAATCAACATTCCCCTTGTTATTGCTGCTTGCAGTGTGCTCCATAATGTCTGTGAGACGTTCATGGTGGGGTGGGAGGTTGAGGCAAATTGCCTGGTGTCCAATTATGAGCAGCCAGACACCAGGGTGATTCGAAGAGCACAGCTAGGTGCTCTGCGCATCAGAGAGGCTTTGAAAACTAGTTTCATGACTGGCCAGGCTACGGTGTGAGAGTTGTGTGTGTTTCTCCTTGACGCAAACTCGCCCCCTTTGTTGATTTTAATTCCTTGTAAGCCAACCGCCCTCCCCCCCTTCAAAATAAAGTAGTTATTGTTTTGAAACCATGCATTCTTTCTTTAATAATTAAAAAAAATAGATAATGGACAAGGTAGCATGGGTAGGATAGGGAAAGAGGGAAGGACAAGGCCACATTGTTTATTGTAGCCACAGTAGGTGCCCGGAGCCTCCTTCCCCCGCCTCCCCGCACTCTCACATTCTTTGGCGTCTGGGTGAGGAGGCTATGGAACATGGGGAGGAGGGTAGGCGGTTATACAGTGGATGCAGGGGGGTCTGTACTCTTGGTGGCCTCCCTGCAGCTCCAACACAAGTTTCATCATGTCTGTTTGTTCCCCTAACAGATGCTTCAGCATGTCTGCTTGCTCCCCCATTAGCCTCAGCATCGTGTCCTGCCTCCGCTCACTCAAGTCTTTCCTGGTCTCTGCCACTGAATGCCTCCGTGCATTGATCTGTGCCCTACCAGTGTGGGAGGACTGCATCAGCTCGCAAAACATGTCACCATGAGTGCATTTTTTCAACTTCTAATCTGCGATAACCGCAGAGACGTAGATGATAGGAGGAGCATAGAAACATTTGCACCTGGGGGGAGATAAAAAGAGTGAGTAAAATTAAGTTGTCTTCTTACGCCTTCATAACATGTGGGAATGTTTTCAAACTGCAGCATCCACCTTTCCCAGAGGAAGCAATGGGTTTGGTTTCAGATTTAAAAGAAGGGTGTGCAGTATTTGGGCAGATGTGCAGCACACACTTACCCCTACCCCACCCCGTGGCTAGTCTCCAGAATGATCCCTTTGAGCTAAGTGCAAATTGCCCAGCATGGACGGGATCCTTTCATTGTTCCCTTACAAAAAATCCACTATTTCAACCAGGTGACCGTGAACACTATTGCTTTTAAACCCTATACTGTAATTACAAATGTGCACTCACCAGAGGTGCCTTCTCCAGCTTCTGGGTTGGGGATCCCGCCTTGAGATGCTATTGGCTCCAGGGTGATGAAAAGTTCCTGGCTGCCGGGGAGAACCGATTCACCACTTGCCTGCTGCGCATTCTTCTCCTCCTCATCCTCCTCTTCCTCATCTGCAAAATCCTTCTCCCCGTCTTCCGTGAGGCTCCCCCCCTTGCAGATATTAACAGACAGTGGTGGATACTAGTAGCGTCCCCCCCATAGAATGGCATGGCAGCTGTTCATAGAAAGCAACATTTATGAGGCTCTGACACGGAGCGACCGTTTGCCTCCTTTGTCTTTTGGTAGGCTTCCCTGAGCTCCTTAACTTTCATGCGGAACTGCTGTGTGTCCCTGATGTAGCTTCTGTCCAACATGCCCTGTGAGATTTTGGCAAATATATTTGCATTTCTTCTTTTGGGTCAGAGTTCTGCCTGCACAGATTCTTCTCCCCGTAACAGCAATCAGATCCAGTGTCTCCCTTTCGGTCCATGCTGGGAGCTCGTTTGTGATTCTGGGACTGCATGATCACCTGTGCAGCTGTGTGCTGCTGAGCTCACCATGCTGACCAAACAGGAATGAAATTCAAAAGTTCCCGGGGCTTTTCATGTGTATCTGGCTAGTGCTTCATAGTTCAAAGTGCGGTCCAGAGCGGTCACAATGGAGCATTCTGGGATAGCTCCTGAAGGCACAATACCATTGATTTGCAACTGCACTACCAGTAATTCGAACCCCAGCAGGGTCAATTTTAGCAAGTACTCCCTTTGCCGGGGAGGAGCTACAGGGGAAGTCGATTTTAAGAGCCCTTTAGGTCGATGGAACGGGTTCGTTTGTGTGGACATGATCATTTTAAATCGACCTAATGCGGTTACAATTGACTTAACCCGCCGGCGCCCCCGTAGAATCATAGAATATCAGCGGTTGCAAGGGACCTCAGGAGGTCATCTAGTCCAACCCCCTGCTCAAACAGGACCAATTCCCAACTAAATCATCCCAGCCAGGGCTTTGTCAAGCCTGACCTTTGAAAACCTCTAAGGAAAGGAGATTCCACCACCCTCCCTAGGTAACCCATTCCAGTGCTTCACCAAACCCTCCTAGTGAAAAAAGTTTTTCCTGATATCCAACCTAAACCTCCCTCCACTGCAACTTGAGACCCTTTACTCCTTGTTTCTGTCATCTGCTACCACTGAGAAGAGTCTAGAGCCATCCTCTTTGGAACCCCCTTTCAGGTAGTTGAAAGCAGCTATCAAATCCCCCCTCATTCTTCTCTTCTGTAGACTAAACAATACCAGTTCCCTCAGCCTTCTCCTCATATGTCATGTGCTACAGCTCCCTAATCATTTTTGTTGCCCTCCACTGGACTCTTTCCAGTTTTTTCCACATCTTCTTGTAGTGTGGGGCCCAAAACTGGACACAGTACTCCAGATGAGGCCTCACCAATGCCAAATAGAGGGGAATGATAAGGTCCCCTTGATCTGCTGCACAATGTCCTACTAATGCAGCCTAAAATGCCATTAGTCTTCTTGGCAACAAGGGGCCCACTGTTGACTCACATCCAGCTTCTCATCCACTCTAACCTGTAGGTCCTTTTCTGCAGAACTGCTGCATACTCATTTTGGTCCCTAGTCTGTAGCAGTGCATGGGATTCTTCCGTCCTAAGTGCAGGACTCTGCACTTGTCCTTGTTGAATCTCATCAGATTTCTTTTGTCCCAATCCTCTAATTTGTCTAGGTCTCTTCTGTATCCTATCCCTACCCTCCAGCGTATCTATTCCCTTCTCCCAGTTTAGTGTCATCTGAAAACTTGCTGAGTGTGCAGTCCACACCATCCTCTAGATCATTAATGAAGATATTCATTTCATTAATGGAGCAGCCTTGGGAATCCGCCACCTGCTGACCATCAAGTGCACTTGGACAACATCCTGGTCCAGGCAGGGACCCATAGAACTAGCTCTGGAAAGGCTGAGGAATGTGCTAGAGCAGCTCTACTGAACAAACCTTCAGCTCCCCCTGCAAAGTGCAAACTGTCCAAAGGGAAAACTTTCCCTGGAGTCAAGTTGTTAGTGGCCATTCCGTGGACCCAGGGAACATGGCTGCAGGGCAGAGTGGCCGTACCCCCATGATACCCATCAGGTCATTAAAAGAGAATGATGGGGTCCAAAACACAGCAGCGCTGAGGAGATGGGGTATTTGTCCCTGCTGACATGGGATTGCTCTCCATGGATTCAGCAAATGAGTCTGGAGCCATCAATCATGTTTCTGAAAGTAGCAGATTGTTTCTCAATTATGAGAACCCTCCAAGTGTGTTTTTTTGATGGCAGCCAGTGTGGAATGTGGGACTTGCCAGCTAACCTCTGCCTCCTGTTTTGCATCGACCAGGGGTTCTGAAACTGGGGTTGTGACCCCTCAGGGGGCTGCAAGGATATTCCCCGGGGGGGTCACGAGCTGTCAGCCTCCACCCCCAAATCCTGCTTCGCTAACCCAGCATTTATAATAGTGTTAAATATGAAAAAAGTGTTTTTGTTTTATCGGGGGGGTCACACTCATAGGTTTGCTGTGTGAAAGGAATCACCAATACAAAAAGTTTGAGAGCCACTGCCACAGACGCTGCTATAAATTCACTGTCCTGGTCTCTCTGGTGGGCGTGGGGGAGAGGTCCAGGGATATAGTAATAATATGCTGACTTGTCCAGGCTGCCTTCTCCCTAGGAAAAAAACTGGCCATTTCAGGCTACTAGGACTCAGGGCCCCTTGCTGGGGCTGCCCATCAATACAATCAGGTTCAGGGCAGAGCCTGAACAAGTCTGCCCTAGTCTGTCCAGGGCTCGAGCCCCCTAGAGTGGCATCCCGCAGGAACTGCATGGAAATCCCCTTCCAGAGCCCTAGCAGCCCTCAGTTCCTCCCTTGGCTGGGCAGCTCCATGGTGCAGGCATTATGTGCTGGACCCCTCCAGGGCTGCCTCAACCCCGCATGGAGCTGCTGAATGAGGCTGGGCTGCTGAGTTTCTGCTACTGTGAGGGAGGCCGAGTTCACAATAAGTGAAGAGCTACTGGAGTGACACGTGCCCACTGATCCAGCAAGGAGACCCCTGGCCCTGCGGTGGGGACTAAGAGTGGTGAGAGGAGGCCGGGGCTGATGGGAGCTCAGGCAGATGATAGTCCCAAGAAGGGAAATCCCCCATAACTCTGTGCAATGGGGGAGCTTCCATCTGTGCCCCTGAGGAAGCAGGGATCTGTGATATGCCATTGAGCCCCCCTTTGCCCAGCACAGAGGAAACCTAGCTGCTGACCCAGAGACACTGGACACAAAATCCATTTCTGAATGAGCATTTTAGCTGAATGTGACAACCCCAGGGAGACTCTCACACTTTCTGTTCCCCTATGATGTGCTCAGCCCCAGGGATACCTCCAAATGAGCCACCCCGGCCCCTCAGGAAAATTCTGGATATTCTTCTAATTTCCTGTTTTGCTCTGATACTTAACCAGCTCAGTTTGATCCAGCTCACCTGGCCCCTGGGAGAACACGCCCTATAGCCCCACCTCAGCTGCTATAAACTTGCCTTGCAAACCTGGGGCTTCTACCTCCTGACACATCTCCTCCAACATGCCTGTCAGAACCCCAGGGGCCTCTGTTCCTCAAAGTCCCACTTTCCCTCCCCTGTCTGCTCCTAAATGGACTAACCCTACCTGAACCACCTGGCCCTCAGTCCTCACAATTAGAGAGATCTCTGTGGATCTCATTAGATACTAAAGTGCTGGGATAGGGGGTCAGGGTGGCCATACCTGCAGGATGCCCACAAACACATTAAACCAGTGAATTGAAGATTTGTAGCTTATACGGTGTTTTACTAGAAGTGACACTGAATGGGGGAAATGAGCAGAGGGAGAGAAACCACTTTCTTCCTGGATTGAGCTCTGCTAGAGGGAGATCATGTCTCAAGTTGGCAAGCTGCCATGCGCTGTGGTTTCCGCACCTAAAATCTACACGTTCAGGAGCGTGATCACAACTTGAGGGGGAATATTTGGGACTTTCTTTTTAAATGCCTGAGGCAATATCTCTGGCTCTGGGTGTTTTATTCCACCTATGTTGTTTCATGACTTCCTGTGTGTGTGAATCAAGCTCACTGGACAAACATCCCCAAAGGCTAGCCAAGGACTAGCCTTTGCATTTATTTACTTTATTTCAAATTTATAAAATGCACCAAATGCCTGGTCTTGGGTGCAGACCCAGAAATTAAGAGAATATAAATTATTTAACAAATAATAATGCACTGAGACTCTTGTCACATCAGACAGACCTTCACAGGCCCCACTAGCAGCATGTCAGGTAAACATGTAAGTAAACAAGGGGCCTGATTCTGTCCTGTGGGTCAGCAAATCAGGATTTATCCCACCAATGAGAGGAATAAGCACTGGAGCTTTGGTCTGTTCCCCGGGCGCACCCTGCCCTCAGACATCCAAATCCAGGAAAAATGAGTGGGAGGATCTCAGATGTCACAAAGGGAGAGAGGTGGGTCCTTGATTTATCTAGGACTCAAACTACAGAAGGGTTTATAGAGAAACACCTTGACTCACACCCTGCTATGGATAAGAAGCCAATGCAGACGTCAAAGAACTGGTGTGCTATGGTCTTATGACAGACAGCACTTGTGAGAGAGAAGATAAATGTAGTCTGCAGGATGCCCATGTACAGCACAGGAAGGTAACTCATGAGAAGATCACAGAGCTGTGGACAACGGCAATGTGTCCATTTCACAGACAAATTGTTGCAGTGATGTAGCTAAACGCACATGACTGGATAAAGGTGCTTCTTATTATGGATGCTGCCTGGGGATTTAGGAGTATCTGGGGACTCACTGGCCCATGTGCAATTTTGTCACTGGGCTGGGATAGCAGGACTTACAGAAAAAAGCATGGCTCATTGAATAAAAACAGGTAAAGTTCAGAGCTTACAGTGGGGAGCTGATTCCCCCTGTTGGTGTATGTGAGCTTAAAGTAAAGGTAAAAGGCAATGTAGAAAGAATAATGTTTGTAATTGTGCAAGAGAAAAGGGCACCAATGCTAGGGGTGAAAATCTGTCAGACTCTGAGCCTTATAAAGTCAGTGTACTCTTTAGAGGACCAGTTCTAAGATGTCTTTAAGGGGATTAAAAAGTTGTCAGCAAACTATAAGATATAGTTGACTGAGCTCAATAGACCCACTATCCAGGAATGCAGTCCTTAGGCAGGAATTTAAAGAGAAATTGGAGATGATGTGCATGTGAACCTCCTAAGAAAATATTCCCAGTCACAGATAGAATGTGGACTGAAATTGCCAAAGCCACAGGTGAGGATAAGACTTCACAAAGAGTCATCCATACTATATGCACAGAGTGGCCTGGGCACTATACACCCAGTCCATACTATCTGTCTGAAGGAGATCTTTCTTTACTAGATGGAAATCTGTTCAAGGGCACCAGACTAATTGTTCCAAAAGCAGGGGGGAAAGTAACTTGAGGGACTTACTGGTACGTAGAGTGGCTGGGTCCTGAGCAAACTGGGTGTGTGCCTCAACTGAAAGGGGCAGGGCCTCGGGCCTTGGGCTGGGGCTGGGGCCAGACTCCCCTGTCCAGCCCTTCAGCGCTGCCCATCCTGGCGGTGATTTAAAGAGCCCGGGACTCCCAGCCACCTCTGCTGCTGGTGCTACCCCAGGGCTCCGGCAGGGATTTAAAGGAGCCCCAGGCCTTTCTAAATTGCCCGGCCCCAGGAAAGCTGCCCCTTTTGGCCTCTGTCATCAGTGGACCTGCCGGTGTAGTTAGATGTGTACCGGCTCTTACTGGTATGCCGTACCGCACTGTACCGGCTTATTTTCACTTCTGTCCAAAAGCATTACAGAAAGATAAGTTAAACAGGATACACAAAGGACATTTCAGAACAGGGAAATGTAAAAGGAGGGTTAGAGATGTTTTATATTAGCCTCAAATGAATGCAAACGTAGAAAAAAACAACCATTAGAACTGGCGAAACATGCCAGAAATACAGACCTAGTCAAGTAAAGGACCTTATGATGATTACTTAGGAGCCCGTATGTTGTATGTGGAGATCTAAACGATCATAACAGACTGTGGGAAAGTAGGAAAAAACCCAGAAACTGTCTAGAGCAATTTGCGGATGAAAATAATTTAGTAATTCTGAATGCTGGAGCAACTTCCTGGTTAAATGTGCTGATGGAAGTTTCTTCTGTCTAGACCTGGGAAGAAGATGGAGCTTGGAAATCTATAAAGAGTAGGGAATGGGAAGGCACCACTTCCCAACACTCATTATATACCAAGGAAAGGATAATATTGAAGGCGATCACTGTGTCCCTACTTGAATCTAAAAAAAGCTAATTAGGAACTCTTTAAGTGTTGAATATGTAAATGAGCAGTGTATAAGTAAGACTATTGAAGAGTTCAACAGAGATATCACAAAGGGAATTATAAAGGCAGCAAGCCTGGCTATACCTAGGGTACACACTTATCCTGAGGATAGAAAATGTGTACTGTGATAGACTGAGGAGAGTAAAATGGAAATTATGGAAAGGAATAAGCCATATTAGATTGCAAAAAGTACAATGAATAATGAGGACTTAATGAAATATAAAAGAAGTAAGATAGTTACACAAAGGACTATAAAAAGGCAAAAAGTGAAAACTGGAGCAAATACTGTGGAAAAATTACAAAGATACCAATATATCGGAGGTGTACAAGCAAATTAGTAAACTGGAGATTAAAAATGAGTTAAGAGAAGAATGGCAGGAAATATGGGCAGAAGAAACAAAGGGGAAAAGAGTCTGTGAAATATGCCCAAGAATCGAAAATGCTGATATATTCCAAGGCCCTGAGAGAAAGAGTGAAGTAGATCTAGTTAGAATTGTAACTGGCAATTGTGGTTAGAATTTATTAGTTTTTTTTCCAAAATACTTGCTGAATAATTCCTATGAACAGTTGGAGCATTCAATATATATTTGAGCTGTGTTGGTTAGTTTGAAATGTAGGATTAGTCCTCTGTGAGGTTGGGCACAGTGTCCACAGGGAAGGTAGGACTCCCTGAGTTCAGCTCTGAACTCGGTCACTGAGTGGCCATTTGATCTTAGACTCATATCTTCACTTATCTTGGGCTTAGTTTCTTCATCTGTAAATCAGAGACAACAATCCTCCTCGGGGCGGGGGACAGTGACAGTTCATTCCAGAGTGTCTGTGCAGCCATTTCAACATGCTCTGCTTATAAGAAATGGAAATGGCTACAGAGGATGGACTGTTGGGAACACAGGCTTTTTCAGAGCTTGTGAAGGAGATCAGGTGTAATGATTACAGCAGGGAGCTAAGAGTCAGGACTCCTGAGTTTTGGCTTTGGGGGGATTGTGGTCTCTTGGTTAGAGCAGGAATCAGGGCTATCGGCTTCTTTTTCTGGCTCTGCCATCACCTTGGGTACCTTCTCATACCTCAGTTTCCCTACCTGTCCAGTGGGGATATAGACACTTCTCTACCTTCTGGCAGTAATGCAACTTACTGAGATAATAAATGTTAAAGTCCTTAGAGTTCAGATGGACAATGGAGGATTGCTGTTTGGGGCACAAATCCAGATTCATTTCTTGCTGTCACCATCCAAAGACAATAAAACATCTTGGCTTTGGAATCAAGGACTGGAATTTCCCAGGAATTCTCTGTCTCCTGCTGCCTTTCATTTTCTCTTAGATTTAGATGCTCTGTTGCTAACTGGACTGGAAATTGTTGTGGGGTTTCCGGTCATTGGGTGCCTTCATGATGTGAATCTCAGTCTGGCCTCGTAGACCTGGAATCCTAGATACTAGAGATAGAAAGCCCTGTTAGCTCATCTTCATACCAAGGAAGGGCTGATCCTTCTTGATCCAAATGCCATGGTTGGGCCCCTCTCTTTATACCAGTCTGAACTGAAACCCCCAGCTCCAAACACTCCTCGCTTTGGGAATTTGGATCTAAACTTTACTGATCAAATACTGCCTAGCACTGACAGAGCAGATCTTACTGGGTAAATCTCACAGCACTTTGCAGTAGTGGGTAAGTATTAGGTCCCTATTTTACTGCTGGGAACTGAGTCACAGAGAGGGGGAATGACGTGCCCAACATCCCACAAGACAATAAGTAACCCAGTAATAGAACCCAGGAGTCCTGACTCCCAGGCCCTTGCTCCAATAATGGCAGCCTGGACTCCCGGGGTCTGTTCAGTCTCTAGCCTGGGAGGGGGTTTTGCCTGGGCTAGAGTAGGGAGCTGCTTGTGCAAATCAGCTGAAGGTCCTTGTTACTGATCCCACAGCTCTGCAAGGATGGGCCCCTTGGGATCACAGCACTGGGGATGGTGAGGGGGGACTTTGGGAGCAGCTTGTCCTAGGAACTCCTGGCAGTGAGTAGTCTTCAGTCTCTCTGCTAGGGTTGCTAACTTTCTAATCGCACAAAACCAAACTCCCTTGCCCTGCCTCCTGCCCCACCCCTTCTCCAATGCCCCCCCCACTCAGTCCACCCCCATCCCTCTGTCGCTCACTCTTCCCACCCACACTCACTTTCACTGAGATGGGGCAGGAGGTTGGGGTTCAGGAGGGGTGAGAGCTCTGGCTGGCGGTGTGGGCTCTGGGTGGGGCCAGGAATGAGGGGTTTGGGTGCAGGAGGTTCTCAGGGTTGGGGCAGGGGGTTGCGGTGCAGGAGGGGGTGTGAGGTGCAGCCTCAGGGAGGGAGTTTGGGTGCAGGAGGGGTTTCAAGACTGGGGCAGGGGATTGTGGTGCAGACTCTGGCTGGGCGGTGCTTACTTCAGGTGGCTTCCAGAAGTGACCGGTCTCCGTGCACTGTCCATGCCCTCAGGTGCAACCCCCACAGCTTGCATTGGCCATGGTTCAAGTGAGAGTCACTAGCTTCTTCTTAGGAAGACCCTGAGATACAAGAGGTTCCTGGGGGAATAGACCCTTCTCTGCAACAGACTCTGAGGTGCTGGAGGGGGGGGAATTGTCCTTATAGTCACTACTTCTACCTCATCAAGGCCTCTAGAGCTGGGGAGGGGGCAAGGGCACTTATGAAGCCATGCCACATACCCTGCTCCAGAGAGACACCCACCTCCTCTGTGTGGGGGGATTTTATCCCAACTGAGAAACTCCCCAACAGGGACATGGGGTTCTAGCTCAGCAGCTCCTGGGTGTCTCTCTCCTGGGTATGGGTCATGCATCTTTGGGGTCACGGTCACACACTGGCAGGCAGAAGTGGAAAGCTCATTTCTAGGGGGCAAACTCCTGTCTCCTCCCCTACCCCAGACCCAACCCATCCCCAGAGTATGTGAGCCCCTCACAAGAAGAATGAACCTCCTCTAGCCCTGGGGGCAGGAATGTGTCACCCCATTCAATAGGGGCAGTTGAGGCAGTCAGTGGACTGGCCCAGGAAACCCTGGTCCTGCAGGAGAGCTGGGCACTGACCTTCAAGTTTTCCCCCTGTAGCACCTTCCCCTCAGTGCTGCTCAGCTGTGAAGGCATTTCTCCTCTGCCCTCCTGCCCCTGGGCCCTTCTATGAGTCTCTGGGCAGGGAAGAATCTCTGTCCTTTCCCCCCTCACTCTGGGTTGCAGGTGCTGGGGTCTGTCCCAGCCCCCTGCACAGATGCAGCCTGCATATGGCTTGGATCAGGGAGTAGTGGGGCCAGAGGACCTTTTCCCATCACACTGAGTGTGCTGAGGCAGGAGACTTGCCCCACGTGGAGGTAAGAGCCATCCCCACCTGGGCAACTGGGGCACTAGGGATGGAGATCTGGACCCAGGTGCATGGAGTGGCTGGGAGTTCCCCATCCCTGGATCCCAGCCCTGCCACCAAGACTCTCTCTCTCATTGTGCCACCCTTGTCTTATTCCCAGGAACAGACTCCTTCAAGGTGCCTTGGACTCTTGAGAGCATTTCCTGCAGGAGTCCCCAGCCCCTCTGAGGGGAGGATACTGTCCTTGGTTCTGCTCAGTCCTAGCAACCATTTTCATTGCCTGCCCCTCTCAGCTTTGCTCCCTCCTAGCAGGACTGCCGGCCCCTGAGCTCAGCTCAGGTCAGGCCTGAAACAAGGAGCACAGAGCCTCCAGTGTGTTGCAGAGGGGAAAGGGCCCAGCAGCCCTTTCCATCAGGCCTTAGTTGGGGAAAAGGAACTGAAGGATCTTCCCCAGATGGGTGGGGCTGGGGGAAGAGGTGACAGACCCTGAGGGTCCTCGCTGTGGTCTGGGGGCCCCAAACAGGGATCATGCCAGGCCCCCATTGCGCTGCATCCAGGGTGGAAGGGAACACTGATCTAGATGGGAAACCAGGATTTGTGAACAAGCAGCCCATCACTACCGGAGTTCAGAGGGCTCCCTCATTGATGTGGCTGGAGGGCTGAGTCCAAAGTGCAGCAGGTCACGGCAGGGCCTCAGCAGCAGTGGTGCGCACCTGCTGTAGAGTGCCTGCTATGCCAGGCCCAGCCATAAGGGGGCGTGCCAGCCAGTGAGTCACATTTGGACATCCACACACAGGTTCTTCAGGGTGAATTTTACATGTGAATGGCCCTTCCCCAAGCCAATTTTCCACAGGATGGAGGCAGTTGTTTTCTTGGTTAATTTGCTGATGTCTCCACCTGGGGGGCCTCATGTCCTTATGGCCAGTGCAGAGCTCTCCTCAAGACAGGAGAGTTGGGAGTCAGCTGCACTGACTACACAACAGAAGTTAGACTGATGCAATCAGACAGGCCCCTGGCATTGTCTCCAGCTGCCAGACAGACTAATGCAGCTTGTGTTGCCTAGAGTTTCTACACAGGACAGCCCTAAATTCTGGCCTGCACAGAGAGTCCTGGAGAAGGCTGCAAACTACACTAGAGCTCCATGGATGGTCACAGATAACGAACGTGGTGAATTCACAAGATCCATATACGTACAGTCAGTTGAATCAATGGAAAGATTAGCCATACCAGCAATCATTCATGCATGATCGAAAGACCCTTCAACTCTGTCGCTCTCTGACGTAGACCTTAGTCGTAAATGAATCCTCGGTGAGTGTTTCACAATAAGGGAAAGAGTCAAGCTAGAGAGAGCCGGATACATATCGCGAACATCACCAGAAGAACCCACGAACGCAGCACAGCGAGCATATCATTCACATATATGTATGAGAAGACAAACATGAGAGCCATATGAACGAGACGACAACCTATCTTCGCATCTAATCTTGCCTGCTCAGCTCTACAGTGAGTCACATTGTGACCACATTAGAGATCCACACCATATCAAGTCAGAATGATGAGCGCCTATGACCAACATCGATAATCATGTGGACAACCTCGATCTTCACAGACTAGCATCAGGAGGCTAGATATGATGGTACTCAAATGAGACGTCAGTCGTCATGCTGTCCCCCATTATTTATAACATTCGTACAAGCAGCTAGACTCAGTAGCACGCATATCAGGACGACTTTGGCATCAGAAGTCTTCTCGTCACCGGGACTAGGACACTATTTGCTCTCGCATCGTGAATTAGGTGTTATTATCCAACAAGTATAGCTGGGCAGATTGGAGAGTATTGTTCTCTAGTAGTTGTTCATTATAAGATAGGGCATCGGGACTCTGCTTGTTCTTTAGAAAGCAATATCTATAGCGCATCAGCGTATGTATCTTAAGAGGTGCTCTCGTCATCGTGGCTGCTCCTTAAAGGAAGGTTGTTTGACCGAATCATCTCCACTCCAGCTACCACTTAAAGGTCACGTGATAGCTCTTATTTCTGGTGACAGCCTTATAGGATCTATTGACTGGTCTTGCAACATAATAGTGATCTTGTCAATGCTCGTTAATATCTACGACGTTATATCAGTAAATCTCAATGAGCAACACTGTGGAGTGACAGAGGCTGCAGCGAGGTGCACCGCAAGTATGCGGGAGGTATTCGCTGGCCTGCCGCTCATGGATAGCACAGGACAGCCTCAGCCTCACAGGAGGCTAGAGTGGTTATGAGAGAATTACTCACTGCTCTACATACATGATATCAATCCAACTCTTCTTCAGTGTATAGGAGATTGTCTTCTCGATCCATACCTGGGGCACACTAATGAAGGGATGGTGAATTGCTAGGATCTTTTCGCAATATATCTTTGCATTAAGCTACTAAGCTTGAGAGAGGACAAAAGCCTTTTTTCTCAATAGAATCCTTCTAACATTCTTATAGGGAGTAATTCTTTTTGAGTGAGTGAGGTTCAGTACCCGTTCAGCCCTCTGTAATATCACACCACTCAGGCTTTCGCCAGCGAGGTTGCTCATCCTGTTTCATCTATTCACATCATCAAAGCTGCAGAAAGGATGCTGTGACACTTGAAACCGCGGAATGGATGTCATCATAGGGTCATGACTACTAACTGAGCATGACTCTCTCTTTGAACACTCGACAGCACTGAGTGGTCGACTCAGATAACTAGCCATTGCTGTCGACGCTATCTGGACAATGATCATACACCCTCACAAGAGCAGACCTCATAAAAAGTCCTTGCCTCACGAAGAGGTTTACCAGACATAAAGCGCGGTGTATTACCATGAGATAGCGTATCCAGCTGAGCAGTTCCCTACATGTATACGTATATGCGCAATTCCATACTAAACAGCAGATCGGACACCACACGATACTAAATTATATAGAGATGGCAGAGAGTGCATCGCCTCATAGTTTACGACTCATGTTCTCACGACTTGTCAAGGTTCCATGTTTTCTAACTGCTTATAATTTTGCCAACTTTGATACTGGATAGAGTCCACGATTCTCGGATCTTTTTTCAGCACAGCATATAGTCAGATTCCAATAGTTCATATGAAACAAGGAACGGGTAAACACATACAAAATTGCCCAATGTTAAAATTTGCTACAATATCTATTCTCTACTTCTGTTGCCTCACTAGGATTATAGAGCAATCCTTATTCCCATCTAGGACTAGTCTTCTAGACTCTGGCATCGTAAAGGCATGGGCGCTTCTGGCAGAGCCAGGGGCTAGGTGGATCAGAGCAACATATACGGGCCTTTCATATCCAACAGAACGATCTACGTTTTGTCGCTCGAATGCTTTTAGGAACAGGGACTTGTAATTCGAGAGAGCACAGATGGTACTTATGGTTTGTCAAGTAATGATGTACATTATGCCATCCCTATGAATATCTGCCCAATTAATGTAACTCAAGTTATTATCATCATTCTTTGCAAAGAGTCTTCTAGGTTTAAGTCGCTATCGCCAATTTCACCATTAATTGGTCATACTACACTTATCAGACACGAAATTTCTACTATCTGCTTACTGAATATACGTACCATGCCACAGTGTCAGAGCAATGCATGACAGACTAAGACTGTTCATTGTTAAGGTCAGCTTCGGAGCGTAGTTGATATCAAGGAGAGACATTTGCTGCTACTGGCGCACCAATCGCGCGGGGAGGACGAAGCCAGAGGACGTCCACTTGTCTCCTGTGGCTCGCAGTCAGCTCCTAGATGATAGGTGCCGCCTGCCCATGAGCTGTAGTTGTCATGAGATGATGCGCTGGATCGAGCGCAATGAGCTTCTGCAGTTAGTGCACTTGAAGTGACGCTGGGATATCCAGAACGAGACTTCACTTAGCGACTTCTGAGGGTTGGGAGAGCGATTCTAAGTTGATGAGAGGAAGACGAGTCAGGGCTGAGAGTGATGTGGGATTACTATATTGGTAGTGGAGTTTAGGATTGTTGCACTATTAGGAGTATGAGCGTATGATATCATAGTATGTCGTTAGAGAACAAGAAGCCAAGCAGGTTTAGTTTAGTGGTGAGTGCGCCTGTATCTGAGTGACAATGAAGAGCCTCGACTAAAGAATATTCGAGAGAGACTTGGCACGACTGAGGATAAAGCAGAATGTTGCCTGGATCTGTGAAGACAAGCAAAAATATAGTGCCTGGGCGCAGAGGGGGATCAGTCAGCGAACTTCACCTTCCATAATCATCGTGTGAGCAGAACCAAGATTGTTCTGAGTTCAACTATTCCTGTTGCTGTTGATGCAAATAGCTGTGTAAACCATTATCTACAAATATGCCTCATCTTTTCCACTAAGTGGCTAAGCGCCTTTATATTTATGAAGCAACATCTACTTTTACTAACTTAGTACCTGTTATCACTCAAGTGATGCTTATTAGGAGCAGAGTGCTGTAGACTTTAAAAGGTTCTATAACCTTGCCTGTAGGTTAACATGTGGTAACAATCAAGTTTGATGATATTCCAACACTCGCTCTGTGAGACTATATTTGCGTATTTCTTTCACACAGTATACGACTTTTATTTAAAAAAATCGTACGATATCTTTTCTAGCCATCTTAGAAATTGATCCGTATATATTAAAACGACATTCTTGAATACTGCTACGTCATTATGCACTCATATGTATGGTAATATTGCTAGTTGCGATTACTCACACATCCACCACACTTCTATGTAGTAGTGGAGGTTAATCGATACAGCACGTGTATATTTAAATCTACAATGTGTCAAGATACTTATCTTTTACACTACATAGCTAAAGGATTTAGCTATTTCAATCGCAGAAGCCACTGTCGCATCTGTTCACTGTTAATCGCCAGCATGGGGCCCTGCCATTAAGATTGTTATCGTCATCTTTTGATTATTCACATTCGACTACAATATATATTTACATGGCTGTCTAGTATTCATTCTGCTTTTGCTGATGTTTATTTCTTGCTTTATATAACACGGATACCATGGTGTTTCACATCGCTTGTGCTGTAAAGCATAGAAGTCATCCTCATGTTTTACTACATTTTAAAAAATTATACGGGGTGTATACCAGCCTATGCATCATGACAAGTCACAATAGATTAGGTACAGGAGTTACATACTTCACTTTGGAGTCAATTGTTCGGCGCAGGGCGAATGATTCTCTAACAATGACGAGACGTATTATCGATATTATACATGTCATGAACGTGCCAGCGACTGTGGTCTTCTTCACACAGTGACGAACTTAAGCTACCAGGTGCGGCGTCTACAGCCAATATAGTCTATCGGTGCCTGCAGAGTAGAGTTACGTGTCATCACTGAACATACTTTCTGCATAGCACTCATTGAGCCATATTTTATATGTACATAAGATATACTATAACGTATAATTCTAGGAGAGGCAAATAATATAGACACATAATACAAGTCCGAGATGCAATGATAATGCTTATATAGTAGTACTCAGAGGTCTTTTTTTATCCCCAGCCACTCAAGGTACTTACATACATAAGTCAATATGTAACAGTACTGTCTCAATTTTTTTAATTGATCTAGACAACACCATAGATATACATTCCAACATTATAACAGTTCATAGTTGACTATTGCACATTCTGTGCGTCTATCTTTTGGTGTGTCTTGCTTTGGCTGGATTTTTATGTGTTGGTCACGTGCTCAATTCTCTAGTATTAAGATCCATGTAGTATGCGCACTTTAGATTGCTATAATTCTACTGCTTGTGCCAAACGCGAGAGACAAGTCTAAGTAGTTCGCATATTCACAACAGAGACTCTTCGCAGTTCTAGTATATGAGATATCGATCGTGAAAAGTGATAATAACAAATACACATATCAATTATCCACACGCAGGATTCTAGACTCACATGGCAGTTCAAGCCGGTTCAACTGTAGTACAGGACCAGATGCTCTGGCACCGTCCTCTTCCTGGTACAACTCCGGGAGTTCATAAGCACAGGGCACGGATACCCATAGCTGGGGATTTTAGAGCAAGGAATTTTCTGGAGCAGCTAATGTGGGGTTTGTATGTGAACTTCCCAAGAAATTAAACAGAATTAGATGGAGTTTGATCCCATGATAAAAGTGAAATTTTACAAAAGAGAAAGAGCAAAGCATTCCACTGGGATTCCTGGGTAACCAGACTGACATGCTATGGGCGATGCTTCATGTGAAACCACAGGACCCTATTCTCCCTGCAGAGTGAAGTGAATCCCAGTAGCTTCAATGGGCATAACGCACACCCTACAGAAAGAGAAGGTGTCCACAGATTCCACTCATGAACAAGTTGTCCTGATTTTATAGAGACAGTGCCAATATTCAGGCTTTGTCTTACATAGGCACCTATTACTCCCCACCCCATCCAGATTTTTCACTTGCTATCTGGTCACCCTAATCTCTTGTAACCCCAATGCTGTTTGCAACCATTGTTTCCAATTGTAGAGATGCACAGGGGGAAAGCTGGCAACTCTTTCTTGTCAAGTGTGGGGATCTTCACTTCTAAACTAGTAGCATTGTAGGAGAAGGTGGTAAAAACCTTGGTGGATTCAGGGAAGTCACCGAATTCTGTTTCAAGGACATTTGTTGAAACCAGGGGCGTCTCTAGGTATTTTGCTGCCCCAAGCATGGCAAGCAGGCTGTCTTCGGCGGTTTGCCTGCGGGATGTCCCCGGTCCCGCAGATTTGGCAGCGCACCTGTGGGAGGTCCGCCGAAGCCGTGGGACCAGCGGACCCTCTGCAGGCATGTCGCCAAAGGCAACCTGCCTGCCACCCTTGTGGTGACCAACAGAGTGCCCCCCGTAGCTTGCCATCCCAGGCATACGCTTGGCGTGCTGGTGCCTGGAGCTACCCCTAGTTGAAACATAACAACCTGTAAGTTCAACATCCTTTATGTGTGTCCATGGAGATACCAAGATATGTCATATGGTGGCAATTAATGGACAAGAGATTCTTATGATGGGGGTACGGTTGAAACAACTCCTCAGTATTATTGGGGGGAAAATGTACCACAGATTTTTTGGAGAGGGAAGGAGAGTTTTCATGAGGTAGGGCCAGAGGCCACAGGCCCTCAGAAGCTCTTGGATTTTTTTGAAGTACAAAATGTAAAACTCAGTCCATTCTATAAACATTTGTTGTCATTATTTGCTATATTTTCTATATTTTAATAACAATTCATATAGTTTCACTGCAACAAAATTACCAGCACAGCACAAAGTATTGGTGCATGGTGTCTTAGAGAAGTAAATGGATGGTCTTAGCCCCAGAAGCTTGCACTGCCAATGGTTAATGAAATTATTCTGGGATCCGACTGGTTGTTCAAAAACAATGTGGTAATCAATATGCCTAACGGCACTCTTTAAAAGTTAGAAATTCCCTCTCCCCATTAAAAAAAAAATCGGGCAAAATATTATATTAACAAAAGGGGGGAAAAGACAAGTAGCTGCACCAGTAGCTGCACTTACAACTCAACAAGCTGAAAAGTGGTGCTTGAAATTCCCTTCAATATAAACTAAAAAAAATAAAAAACAAAAAACAAAAAAACAGATCGTGGAAAAATTAATGTTTGTGTTAAAATTGTTGGGACATTTGTGCCTTCCACAAAACAATACTCCTACCCGAGAGAGACAAAGGCTCAACTGGTGAAAATCATCCCAAAATTAAAACAACAGGAAGTCATTCAAAAAACAAATTCACCCTTTAACTCTCCTGTGTGGCCAGTGATAAAAGCAAACAGCCAATCCTGGCATTTAACAATTAATTATAAAAGAATCAAAAAGGGCACCATCCCTATGGCTCCTGTTGTGACTAATATAACACAGGTGATACAAAAAGTGCAAGCCACATCTGACTAGTTCTCAGCTATTCATTTGGCCAACTGTTTTTTTGCCATACTCCTACATCCGGACTCACAAGATCCATTTGCCTTTACAATAAAAAAGCAACAATGGGACCTTTTGTCAGTTGCCCGGCTATTGCCCATCAGCATGTTGTGAATATGTTAGACCAGTTGAGTCCACCAGAAAGGCCTTTTGTGTTTTTATATGTAAATGACATTTTAATATTTGGGGAAACTAAAGCACAAACTCAAACACTAACGGAAAAAGTTCTGGCACTAATGGAAAAAACAGGGTTCGAAGTAGACTCAGACAGGGCTCAGTTGACGCTACCTCAGGGTACGTACCTGGGCATAGTCATTAAACAACAACAAGAAAAAGGTAAATCAAAGGAAGGTAAGGGTCCTAGTAAAAATGCCGGGCTCTACCGAAGCCCACTCTTAAAAAGTACTGCTAAAACCACATATTTATAAATATGCTAAAATAACTCATCCATTATAAAAACTGCTAAAAACAAAACAAAATAAAAATAAAAAAAGACAAAACTCCGCTTTAACTCTGCTAAAACAAAGTCCTGTCACAGCACCAGCCCTGCGTTTCCCTAATGAATCACAGCCTTTTGCTATTCATTTGATGGCTAATAACATGGCCTTAGCTGCCGCGCTATTACAAAATAATAATACAAATTGCCTTGGTAAACCGGGGCAGCTCCAGGCCCCAGCACGCCAAGCGCATGCTTGGGGCGGCATGCCGTGGGGGGCGCTCTGCCAGTCGCCGGGAGGGCGGCACGCAAGCAGCCTTCGGCGGCATGCCTGCAGGAGGTCCACAGGAGCCACGGGACCTGCGACCGGCAGAGCGCCCCTAGCAGCATGACGCCATGCTTGGGGCGGCGAAATGTCTAGAGCCGCCCCTGTTGGTAAAGGCACCCCTACTAAAAGAATTAAACACTATGGGCCAAAAAAAGCACATTTGATTTACTAATAAAAGTGTAATGATAGTAAAAAAAAATGTATAAAATACGCTGCCATTAACTTCAAAACAAAAGTCATTTAAAAGCATATAAACCTTGAATCGGCCCAGCATGCCGAGCTCCACATGATTTATCAGTTTTTAAAGCAATATAAAATTTCCCACTACCTGTGTATATTTATGCTATCAGTAATTTTTGTGTAATGAGAAAACAGTTTTAAATACATGATTGGTATAAAAACGGGTAAAAAGCAGCAAATACAAAATATTGCATACACAAAAAAAAAAATGCATTTACCAGTGGGTAACAAAAAACCCTAAACAGTTAATGGGCAACATATAAAGGCACACAGTAAAAAAACAGGTATAAAAGCTACCTGGAATAATTGGTAAATACAAAAGCCCAACAGCATAACATAGCAGTTGTAACCAAAAATAAATAAATAAATAAATACGTCTGTGCTAACACAGCTAAGCCAACAAATGGCAGTACAGACCAACCAAACTAAGCTCCAGAAGAAAACAAAAACAAAAGTTACTTAATGTAGCACATCAGTTTATGCATAAAAAAGTAAACAAAAACTTTTAAAAGGCTAAAGCAAATAGCAAAATGAAAGTGTATAAAAATAATGTTAAAACATGGGTGCGAAATTGTGTGTGGTGGGCTTGGGACAAAGCTCGTCCTCCACAGTGGCAACCCATAATGCATCAACGAAGGCTTGGGCCTTAGCACAAGGCTCAAATTAGTTTTATTAATAAATTGCCAAAAAGTAAAAAAAATCCAATATTTATTAGTAATAACTGATTCCTTTTCAGGATGGGTAAAAGCATTTCCTACTAAAATTAATAGCACCAGGATAATAGCCAAAAGTTTTTTAATAAAGTAGTATATATAAATATAGCACCCCAAAATAATAGATTCTAACAATGGGGGAGCCTTTATAAAAAAATATCTTTGCAACAATAATAGAAGCCTTGGGAATTAAAGAAAAGCTCCATATACCATACTGGCCTCAGTCCTCAGCCAAGCAAAGCGCATGAATCACACTATTAATAAAGAGCTCCAAAAAATAGTAAATAACACAAAAAACGACTAATCAAATAAACTGCTTCTAATTTTGGCTGCCATCTGCAGCAGTAATAAACTAAGAACAAAAATCCAACTCTTCCAAATTCTCTTTGGACATCCACTGAGTCTAATAATTAATCCTAGTTACCTGGTACAAAATAATAATAAAAAAAAAACAAATATAACCCAGAATAATTATTTTCAATAGCTCAAACAGCTACAAAAAAATACAACCACTCTCCAGTATAGGGTTAATCAAGCCATCAAACACATAAACAGCAAAATTCAAAAACAAAGGCCCACAAAGGCAGCTTTATAAAAAACAAAAAACCCGAGTCATGTGCCTTAAAATAAAAACCAAAAGGGTCGCTCATTAAAATCAAAAGAATAGGCTCTTACTCCATAGTAAGTGACCTTAGCCCATTGGTATACTGTATTATAAAAAATAAAAAACGGAATGGGTACATGTTTTCACAAATTTAATTGTTTACATAAATAATAATACTTAAATTCTTTTGCACAAAAAAAAAAATAAAAAATAATCCCAAACCTAAGCACAAAGCACTGCTTCACCACCACAATATCAGTCCACAAACAATACAACTCCAGTGTAAGGTCTGCCTATCTGCTTCTAAAACTTTTAGTGCCCAAATAATTAAAGCAATCATAAGAAAATGCAGCCCTCCTTATAAGCCAATATTTAAAAAAAAATTCTCTCCCACCAACTGATTACAAATTCCTACCCATAATCCAGTCATCCTCATAAAATGGGATAATATAAAATACTAGCCAGCTCTTAAAATCCTTAAAAAATACCCAAATGTATGCCTAAAAAAAGAGTAAAACTTAAGATTCACTTTATAAACACCACAAAATATCAAACCACTAAAAGTAGGAGTTAAAATAAGGGTCCCTACAAAAATACAAGCTAAAGTTCCAGCTACCCACATTGATCATATCAATAAAATAAGCCTGTTAAAACAAGAACAATACTAACAGTTATTATGGGATACTGTCCAATACCCCATAATAAATTTAAACTATGGTCCCAAACACACGCACCAAAATCTAAACCAAAAACTGCATTCAAAAGGTACCCCATTTACAATTAAAAAAAAAATTATTTGTAACTCAAAGTAATCCAGTAAAAGTCCTATTAAATCTACTATTAGTTAAACATAAAAATAGTATAAATTAAACTCAGTTAACCGCGTCTAAATTAAAACCCAAATGTTCCCCCACTCCCTCCTATTTTAACAGCCTAAATAAAAACACATCAACGCTCCATAACAAAATCAAACAAAAATGTAATAAACACCATATTTAAAAGTTAAAATTAAATAAAAAATTATAAATACTATGAACCTAAAAGTATTAAAAATAAATTAGGTTTCTTGTCACAACTTCAAAATAGTCTCATTCACTGTAATAATACTGTAAATTTAATGACAAATACATCTGAAAAAACGTAAAGCAACATAAAATATGTGGCGGTGGCTAAACACCACTTCCTAACTGCTATATAAGCAACAAATAAATTGAAAAATAAAGCTGCTTTACCCATAAAATGTTACTAAAATACAAATTCTTAATTTAGCATCACTAAAATACCAAATGTTTTAAATAATACCTACAAATGTTTGGGTATTAACACATCTTTAAAAACAACGGAAGAAGTCCTTATTTAACACTTACAAATATATATAAATGCAACGTTTCCAGCATAGTGAAGCCTAATTTGTTATTAAACAAAATTATTATTAAAATTGGTCAACAACAATCTATAAAAACAAAAATATAAAAAATAAGCCCACTCCCAAAATTGACCATAAAATCCCTTTAGCTTTACCCCAGGTTATGGGTCCATAAGCTTAAAAATATATATTAAACAAGGATATACAAAATAAAAGCTCAAAAAATGGGTGTTATCCCTACCTATCACCACAAAACCATGCAGCAAAAACACATAATTAAAAACGTGTGTAAAACAAACTAAAAATGCAACCCATGTTTTGTACAACAATGTATATGTTGTTACATCCTAAAAAAATATTTAAAAAAATGCAAATACTAGCCAACTCCCAGTAAATAAATGTAAATATAATGCCTGTGTATTACCGACTAGCAATCACACGTACTATTTACCAAAAATGTAAAAAAGCACAATGCACTATAACCACCACCTTTGGTTAATTTCTGTGACCCTTGGCCTAAATTGGCACGATCTAACTAATCACTTGTCAAAAAAACAAAGGTGACTTAGTTTTCACAACAACACAAAAAAATATATAGAAGTGTGTCATTCAAATGTTACATGCAAATAAAAACATGCTAAAAATTGCTGAATCTAAAAAAAACCTAACAGTACATTTTTAAAAGCTGGTCCCCGAGCTCTAAAAGCATATTGTTTGTTATGTTTCACCTCTTACAAGTTACATTAATATTAATATTGTCCTGTGTTTGCTTGCTAAAAATGTGTTATATATGCTGTTAAACTAAACAGTTTATTAAATTACAAACACAAGACCAAATTGTCACTCAGTGTATATATATATATATACATATATATATACACACACACACAGTATATGAAACAATTGTATAAAATTGTACAATTGTATAAAATTGTATAAAATATGACCCACTCAAGAATTGTTCTTGAGGGATGCAAAGGTAGATATGTAGTAGTAGAATTTATTGTTTGTATTTTGTAAAATTTAAAATAAAAAATAAAGACTAATAAGATAACGTAGCATGTATTAAATGTATTAAAGTATGATTTGACCATATCCTGCCAGCCACCCTTTTTGAATAGCAGAAAGGAATGGCCTAACAGTCATCGGTAGATATGCGTCAGCCAGAATTTCTTTGTGTCTAAACTAATTTCAAGGCAGTAACAGATCTTTAAGGTCACTATTTTGTTTCATTTTTCATCAGAATGATGTATAATACTAAATCAAACTTCTAAGTATCTTACATTTACAGTTACTTGTATCAACTTGAGTCAAAAATGGTTAAGCAACTAGCAGGCAACATAACCCAAATTCCACCTTTAGAGACATATCAAAAGAATGTAAATGGTACTTAGGGCCGTTCTATATTAGATAAACTTGAGCTTTGAAATGTAGACTTGTATTGATAGAGAATTAGAAAATGTTTACCTGTATCTTGTTAGAGGTTAACAATGTAACCGGATGGCTCCTCTCTGTCACTATGCTCTGTTAATTCAGAGATCAAAAGGAAATGTTAAAATTTAGATGAAGTGTGAATGTAACAATATCACTGTCTTTATTTCTCTTTGAAGGTTGTAGTAAATTACCTGTAACTGGGGGGAGATGGGTAGGTGCCTTATTCTAATCCATGCAGCTAATTACTGGGGGTGCTTAGGAAATAGAAGGTTTTACTTCAAAGCCACGATGATGATGGCACAGTCAAGGAATTATGATGTGACTGGAATAACAGAGACTTGGTGGGATAAATCACAACTGGAGTACTGTCATGGATGGATATAAACTGTTCAGGAAGGACAGACAGGGCAGAAAAGATGGAGAAGTTGCATTGTATGTAAGAGAGCAGTATGACTACTTAGAGCTCCGGTATGAAACTGCAGGAAAACCTGAGAATCTCTGGATTAAGTTTAGAAGTGTGAGCAACAAGGGCGATGTCATGGTGGGAGTCTCAGGTGGGAGACCAGAGGAATGAGGTGGATGGGAGGAGGAATGAGGTAGTTGCATCCAGCAACTAACAGAAGTTACTAGATCACAGGCCCTGGTTCTCATGGGAGACTTCAGTCACCCAGATATCTGCTGGAAGAACAATACAGCACTGCACAGACAATCCAGGAAGTTTTTGGAAAGTGTAGGGGACAATTTTCTGGTGCAAATGCTGGAGGAACGAACCAGGGGCAGAGCTCTTCTTGACCTGCTGCTCTCAAACAGGGAAGAATTAGTAGGGGAAGCAAAAGCGGAAAAGGGGAACCTGGGAGGCAGTGAAGATAAGATGGCCGAGTTCAGGATCCTGACAAAAGGAAGAAAGGAGAGCAGCAGAATATGGACCCTGGACTTCAGGAAAGCATATTTTGACTCCCTCAGAGAACTGATGGGCAGGATTCCCTGGGAGAATAACATAAGGGGGAAAGGAGTCGAGGAAAGCTGGCTGTATTTCTAAAGAATCCTTATTGAGGTTGCAGGAACAAATCATCCCGATGTGTAGAAAGAATAGTAAATAACTGAAATCCTTGCTGATCTTAAACACAAAAAAGAAGGTTACAAGAAGTGGAAGCTTGGACAAATGACCAGGGAGGAGTACAAAAATATTGCTGAGGTATGCAAGAGTGAAATTAGGAAGGCCAAATCATACTTGGAGTTGCAACTAGCAAGAGATGTTAAGAGTAACAAGAAGGGTTTCTACAGGTATGTTAGCAAGAAGAAGGTGGTCAAGGAAAGTGTGAGACCCTTACTGAATGGAGGAGGCAAAATAGTGACAGAGGATGTGGAAAAAGCTAATGTACTCAATGCTTTTTCTGCCTCTGTTTTCATGATCAAGGTCAGCTCCCAGACTACTGCACTGGGCAGCAGAGTGTAGGCAGGAGGTGACCAGCCCTCTGTGGAGAAAGAAGTGGTTCAGACCTACTTAGAAAAGCTGGATGAGCACAAGTCCATGGGGCTGGATGCCCGATCAATGCATCCAAGGTGTAAAGTGAGTTGGGTGGTGTGATTGCAGAGTCATTGGCCATTATCTTTGAAAACTCTGGTGACATAGCAGGGAGGTCCAATGGACGATTGAAAAAGGCTACTGTAGTGCTCATCTTAAAAAAGGGAAGAAGGAGGATCCAGGGAACTACAGGACAGTCAGACCTCACCTACAGTCTCTGGAAAAATCATGGAAGCAGGTCCTTCAGGAATCAATTCTGAAGCAATTGAGGAGAGGAAAGTGATCAAGGAAACATCAGCATGGATTCACCAAGGGCAAGTCATGCCTGACTAACCTAATTGCCTATTAGGAGATAATCTTGGTCATGTGATAGAGGGAAAGCGTGGAGGATTGTGTTATTCTTGACTTTAGCAAAAGCTTTTGATATTTTTGTCTCCCACAGTATTCTCTGCCAGCAAGTTAAAGAAGTATGGGTTTGGATGAATTGGACTATAAGGTGGATATAAAGCTGGCTAGATTGTGGCTCAACGGGTAGTGATAGTGGCCTCCATGTCTAGTTGGCAGCTGGTATCAACGGAGTGCCCTCAAGGGAGGTCCTGGGGCCAGTTTTGTTCAAATATCTTCATTAATGATCTGGAGGATGGCATGGATTGCACCCTCAGCAAATTTGCAGATGACACTTAAACTGGGGGAGTGGTAGATTGCTGGAGGGTAGGGATAGGATTACAGAGGGACCTAGACAAATTAGAGGATTGGGCCAAAAGAAATTGATGAGGTTCAACAAGGACAAGTGCAGAGTCCTGCACTTAGGATGGAAGAATCCCATTGCACTGCTACAGACTAGGACCGAGCACGTTGGCTAGGCAGCAGTTCTGCAGAAAAGGACCTGGGGATTACAGTGACGAGAAGCTGGATATGAGTCAGCAGTGTGCCCTTTGCCAAGAAGGCTAATGGCATTTTGGGCTGTATAAGTAAGGAGCATTGCCAGCAGATCGAAGGACATGTGATTCATTTCCCCTATTCAGCATTGGTGAGGCCTCATCTGGAGTAGTACTGTGTCCAGTTTTGGGCCCCACACTACAAGAAGGATGTGGAAAAATTGGAGAAGAAGTCCAAGCAGAGGGCAACAAAAATGATTAGGTGGGCTGGAGCACATGACTTATGAGGAGAGCTGAGAGAAACTGGATTGTTAGTCTGCAGGAAGAGAGAATGAGGGGGGATTTGATAGGCTGCTTTCAACTACCTGAAAGGGGTTCCAAAGAGGATGGATCTAGACTGTTCTCAGTGGTAGGCAGATGACAGAACAAGGAGTAATGGTCTCAAGTTGCAGTGGGGGAGGTCTTTTGATTGGATATTAGGAACACACTATTTCACTTAGGACGGGATGGTGAAGCACTGGAATGGGTTACCTAGGGAGTGGTGGAATCTCCATGCTTAGGGAGGTTTTTAAAGGCCCAGCTTGACAAAGCCCTGCTTGGGCTGAAGTTTGGTTGGGGATTTGGTCCTGCTTTGAGCATCATCACCTATTGTTTCACACCGATGACTGTACGCTGTCAAGAGTCTCTCAGAGAAACTATAGAAAAGAACTCTAGGTCCCTGATACTATTAGCCAGATCTCCTTCACTGTCCAGGAATTTTTAGTTGCAAAGACTGAGGTCTCCAGTCTTGGACACCCTGAATATTGGACAGTGGATGCTAACAACCTATAAAATCTGTTCAACTAAAACTAATTCCTTCAACTTTAAAGCTACACAACCTCTATTAGAAAACTGACCCGAAGATCTTAATCATATTCGTATGTTATAATGATTTTAAAACCAAAACTCTTCTTTCTTTGAAATACATTTTAGTTTAGATTAATAAGAATTGGCTGTAACATGTAGTTGGATAAGATCTGAATACTTCATGTGTCCTGGAGAAGCAAGTTGTCTGAATGTGTTGGGATGGTACAACCTTTTATATGTTGAACAAAATTTTCAGTAAATCCCCTCATACATAATATTCTGACTTGGCTGACTGGTGGGAGCCAAAGCTGTGCTTAAGGGAACTGTATTTCTGGTTTCTGGGTAACCGAGTAGTATTTGTAGAACGTTTGTTGCTGCTTGGGAATCGTAATTATTAAATATAACCACCAATTTAAAGGGAATTGTCTGCCCATTCTTTGCAGTTTTCACTAAGTAATGCAATCCACTGGCCCCCTCTGGAATCGCCGTCACAATGCCATTTTAGTAATCTCAATAAATTCGGGGATTTCCCCAGTATTCCAAAGATTAAAAATGAACATCAGCAGACCAGAAATCTTCTCAGCCTGCTCTTGGGTGAATGTTATCTAGCCCTGCTGATTCTAAAATGTTTATCCCCAGTAGACAGTTTAACATCCTCTTTAGTTACTAATGGACTAGAAGGTATTTCATCATCCTCATGTGATATGACTACAATATATTGATTGTTTTCAATACACAACAAAAAAATTTATTGAACACTCCTGCCTTATTTATATCATTATTAACAATTTTACCATCTCCATCTAGTGCCAAGGAAATATTTTGAAATAGAGAATATAGAATATTTTAGAAAAAACATTGGGACTTGATTTGCAAAAGATTCACAAGGCATAAACCACTGCTATTTGCCAAATATTATATTTGTTGAATATTATTTGACCAGCTCCATTCATAATAATGATGGACATGTGGCTCAGTGCTCTCTTTGGTAATTCTGTCCTGACTGTGTTTAAAGGTGGAGCTGCTGATCTCAGACTGTTCAATGGAAGCAACCCATGTGTTGGGAGAGTGGAGATTGAACGTAACGGTCAGTGGATGAAACTCTGTTTTACTGCTTCGCATGCTGCAGAAATTTGCCAACATTTGAGATGTGGAAACCCAGTTGGTGTCCATAACGCTGGCCATTTTGGAGAAGATTCCAGACCGTACTTGATGGTAGGAGATGTATGTTATCAATCAACAATCTGGGACTGCATACTGGAAAATCTGAATACAGAGTCAACATGCTCTCATCCTTTCTATTCTGGAGTGACCTGCGTAGGTAAGAAATCAGCCCTCCTGCTACTTGGCATGAGAGAAAAGGGATTGAATCCAGAGCTTGTAATTCCTGCAAACTAATGTAGAAGTGGGTAAATATGATCAAATCCTGAAACTATGCTGGAGTGACCTGTGTAGGTAAGAAACCAGCCATCCTGCCACTTGTATATTTCCAGCCCACAATAATTTTTTCTTGGAAATGACAGGTTTATTTGGATGGTGGGAAAGGATGAGACTAGGCCCACCCAAAACTAAATGTTGGACCCCTTGCTTGAGGGGAGAGACCACAAGGCCCAGAACACAACTGAGTATGTGGGACAATAAATGCAAAAACAAGAAGGGAGTATGGGTGCTGGAAGGTACAGGGCTGACTGAAGCAGTAAGGGATTAAACCCTATCTTACCTGCCTTGTGTCAGAAAGATATTAGAAGATTTGTTCAAATATGTGTGTTCAACTTTGAATTCATGTGTATGAACTAATATGACCAAGGCTGTAATCTCCAGACAATCTATCCTGGGCCTTGGTGACCTAGCAGTGTAGGAGTAGGAGAGGTAGTGTATAGCTGCTGCAATTATAGGTACTGCAGAAAAGCCTACACTAGGCTAGAATAGACAGAGTTAGGTAGGGAGTCAAATTCACAAATTTACACCAATTTTCTAATAACTAGTAACTGTCTTCCCTCCACAATGGATCACATACTCCACCCCCTCCCTAGCCCCAGGATCCTAACATCTTTTATTGGACCAACTTCTGTTGGTGGAAGATACAAGCTTTTGTGCTTCTCAGAGTGTCTGCTTAGATTTCTGAATATTCCTGAAGTTGACATTACTAAGGAGCTGAGATATGATTGAATCAATATGCGAATAATTCACCAACTTCATTTTTTAGTATTTGATCAGCCTGTAGATACTGCTTTGTTACTGTCCTGCAGATATTCCTCCATCATTCAGAAGGACTTGGCTTCAACAGAATGCTTATGTAGCTGCAGGGGCGGCCCATCTGTGCAGGCGAACTAGGGGTCACTAGGGTTCCAAGTTAAAAGAGGCGTCAAATTCAAGGAAAAAAATCAAATAAAAAAAATCAAAAAAGTACAAATAAAATAACAAAGATGTCATTATTTCAATTCCCAGGTGCATGCTGAGGGAATATGAATTATAATTAATTTCTTTACATTTCTGAGAATTTATTAATATGTCAATTATTTTATTTACTGCAAAAATAAATAATATTATCGCTTTATTTATTCAATTTGCACATGTGCACGGCAACTTACCCAGCTCCACATTTTGCTAAGCAAATTCAACGTAGTAGAAACACTTCTGCCGGCGAGCAGGAACTGTATGCTAGCTGAATCGTAACTATGATATACATTAAAGGCATCGATTAGCCGAAAATTTCAGTAGCTGGTACAGATGTCAAAGTATTTTAAAACACCGTGAAGGTATTGGTTAAGATAAGTGAATACTGTGGAAAATTGTCGTATTTTGTGCACAAAAGAGTAAAATGTATACCATCTTTCAGCATTACATCATAAATTCAAATCGTCAGAGTATCTAAGTGCTGTTACACATTCAAGGTTAATTATTGCTGGATATAAATTATTGAATATTATCTTTCTGTAATTTCTATAACTGGCGTTCATCGTTTAGCTAACGAAGATCAAGAAAAAGAAAATAACAGCAGTGTGCATTATATAGATCCGATAATCACGTGATGATAGTTAACCTCAATGCGAAAACCAATGAGGCAATGGATTCTTTCAACACACCACCACACCCAAGGACGTGTCAGGTTTATGTCAAAAGGCTCATTTTTTTTCATGTAAACTCTACTAACTAAATGTTTCAATGGGAAGTCAAGTGTTTATGTACTAAATCCTAATCTATTAGGCAATGCACTGTGGAGTGGACCTGCAATTTGTTTTAATAAAGAACCAACTATATAGGAATTGTTACTGTAACTGTCATCGCGTAATCCTGAACTTTCAACTGGGCAGACGTAGATATCATAACGTAGATATTACAACTCCTCATGGCAGAGAGACAAGAAAGGACGAAGAACCCTCAGGGCTGAGCAGTATCATAATGAAAGGCTGAAGAACGGAAAAGGACAAGACAAGCAGGTTCTTACTGAAATATCTTTTCTTCTGATCAAAAAATTGAGCGCTCCAGTCCAGTAATGAAGAGATTTACTTGACAGAGGGCTTAGCTCACATCAAGTGCGAACAGTTTAGACATCAAGAGTACGAATATATTACTTCGAGTAACGAGGGCACCTAGATCAATCAAAAAAGGCGTTTGAATCAACCGATGAAGAAACTTACTTTAGATGACGCAGTCACGTCGACTGTATATGGAGCGCCAGGAAGCACATTAGAAGCGTGCGACATTTAAGCAATGAAGTAGAGAAGACAGGAGATGAGGAGACGTGAACCAGTTAGGATATGGGACCGCATTCATGGCACTAGTGTTATGACAGTGTTTCGGCAATATTACGTGGAAACAATGGAATCGAATAGCTTCATCGAAATTTTCCATTCTCTGTGGTGGAATATAACAAGCAATACAAGAGAAAAGTCACTTCAAGGGGAAGACATCATTGAAATGGTACAGTATTCAACAGTGCATCGAGGGATACTGAACTATTTATGCCTTTGTACATGCCATTGTTTAGAATCAAGAAAATGATATCTTACTATTGAATCGTTACCAAGGATGGAAAAATATTTCACTACACCTCTCATTATATGAAAGAAAGTAGAACACTTTTGAATTTCAAATGAAGAATCTCTCTCGAATTTTTGGCGGTGAAAAGGCATTGATGCTATAGATTTGTGTAGTGAGCTTCAGGCTTTTTTGAGATGACTTAAGAAACTTTCCACTCCTGAAGAAGTACTGAAGTTTGTTTGTGAAAATAAACTCACAGACAGTTTTCCAAACATTTTTATAGCTCTATGCATTCTTTTAACTTTGCTCGTTTCTGTAGCTAGTGGGGAACATAACTTCTCAAAGTTAAAATTGATAAAAAAAAGTATCTGCGTTCAACAAAGGTGCAAGAAGACTTGTTGGACTTGCCACAATGTCAATAGAGCATGAAATAGCTGGAAAACTGAATCTAAAAGAACTAGTGACAGAATTTTCAAAACTTAAAGCAAGAAAAGTCACATTTTAAGAGCACATAGTTTTTTTTAGTCAGAGTATTTTGTAAATATAGATTAAAGTTCATTGAAGAGTTTTCATTTTTCTTTCTATGTTGTTTGTGGTGGTAATGGGAGTAAAGCAGGATAGCGTAATGGATGATTTTGGATTTGTAATAATAAAAATTACAATTAACAATTTTAGCTGTCATGTACAAATCTATTCTGAAAATGTCGTGTCTTCATTTTATCTGATCTCAGAAACATTGGTTGGACAGATGGAAGGATGGACAAACCAAATAATTAAGCCTCTGTTTTAAAAAAAAATGCTTAAAAAAGATTAAATGGAAAAAAAGGGGGAAATGTTTCCCAGTTTACCAAAAACCTCAGCTTAGATTTGCCCTTGGAGTTTGGGGGTGGAGGGTGCCGATTGCATGGTTCGCCTAGGGTGCCAGTTACTGGCAGTTAGTCTAGGGCTGCTCCTGTGTAGCTGGTGGAAAGCAAAGACAAGATCCGTGGCCCTGTGCTAGTTTTGTCATCATCATCTCCTCTTCCTCTTTGAAAATCTATTTCTTTCTTATCAGTAGTATTACCATAGTGCTTTGTTCAGAGCTTCAGTTTGTAGCAAGGTTCCTCCAGAAGTAAGAAGAAGGATTGAAGACAAAATGAAGGGGTTTCCAGGGCCTTTTACATTCTTTCTCTTGTGGGCAGAAATCAGTTTTTTCTCTTGTGCAAGATCACAGCAATAAAATGGAGTTTGTAGCCACATGGGCAAATCACATGTCCATGCATGACTCAGTTATTTACAGGGAGATCAGCCGTTGCTCACATGCTACCTTGAACATCCCAGGAAGACTTTTCATGCGGATTGCAGTCTCTCAAAGTCCATTGTCAGTTAAGTGTTTCTTTATTGGTCACTTAATCTGCAAATTCCTTTCTCAAGAAACAGACCAAATGCTTCACTAACACTACACATTGAGATACAAGTACATAGCCAATATTCATAACTTCAAATACTAAAATGGTAAACACATACAGATAGCATAATCATAACCAGCAAATCATAACTTTTTCATAGACACTTCACAAAACAACCTTTGTGCAACATTTGCTGCAAATCATAGACTCATAAAATATTAGGGTTGGAAGAGACCTCAGGCAGTCATCTAGACCAATCCTCTGCTCAAAACAGGACCAATAACAACTAAATCATCCCAGCCAAGGCTTTGTCAAGCCGGGCCTTTAAAACCTCTAAGGATGGAGATTCCACCACCTCCCTAAGAAACTCATTCCAGTGGTTCACCACCTTCCTAGTGAAATAATATTTCCTAATATCCAACCTAGACCTCCTCCACTGCAACTTGAGACCATTGCTCCTTGTTCTGTCATCTGCCACCACTGAGAACAGTCTAGCTCCATCCTCTTTGAAACCCCCCTTCAGGAAGCTGAAGGCAGCTATCAAATTCCCTCTCACTCTTCTCTTCTGCATACTAAATAACCCCAGGTCCCTCAGCCTCTCCTCATAATCATGTGACCTCCAGCTCCCTAATCACTTTCGTTGCCCTCCACTGGACTCTCTCCAATTTGTCCACATGCTTTCTGTAGCGGTGGGGTACCAAAACTGGACACAATACTCCAGGTATGGCCTCACCAGTGCCAAATAGAGGGAAAAATAATCACTTCCCTCATCTGCTGGCAATGCTCCTACTAATGCAGCCCAATATGCTGTTAGCCTTCTTGGCAACAAGGGCACACAGCTGACTCAATCCAGCTTCTCATCCACTGTAATCCCCAGGTCCTTTTCTGCAGAACTGCAGCTTAGCCAGTCGGTCCCCCCTGTAGCAGTGCATTGGGATTCTTCCATCCTAAGGTGCAGGACTCTGCACTTGTCCTTGTTGAACCTCATCAGATTTCTTTTGCCCAATCCTCCAATTTGTCTAGGTCAGTCTGGACCCTATCCCTACCCTTCAGCATATCTACCTCTTCCCCCCAGCTTAGTGTCATCTGCGAACTTGCTGAGGGGGTGCAATTCATCCATCATCCAGATCATTAATGAAGATGTTGAAGCCCCAAAAACCTGGGCCCCAGGACAAAACCCCTGGGGCACTCTGCTTGATACTAGGCTGAGCCATCGAGCTGTTGATCACTACCATGTTGAGCCCATGACAATCTAGCCAGCACTTTCCGATATATCAGTTTATAGTCCATTCATCCAATCCATACTTCTTTAACTTGCTGGCAAGAATACTGTGGGAGACAGTATCAAAAGCTTTGCTAAAGTCAAGTATATATCACATCCACCACTGCTTTCCCCATATCCACAGAGCCAGTTATCTCACACATAGAAGGCAATCAGGTTGGTCAGGCATGACTTTTTGCCCTTAGTGAAATCCATGTTGACTGTTCCTGATCACCTTCCTGTCCTCCAAATGCTTCAAAATGGATTCCTTGAGGCCTGCTCCATGATTTTTGCAAAGGACTGTAGTGAGTGCTGACCAGTCTGTAGATTCCCTGGATTCTCTTCCTTCTCCCTTTTTTTAAATATGAAGTAGGCAACTAATATATTTCCCTTTTTCCCAATCGTACAGGACCTCCCCCAATCGCCATGAATGTTTTCAAAGATAATGGCCAATGGCTCTGCAGTCACATCAGTCACTCCCTCAGCACCCTCGGATGCGTTAGCATATGGCGCCCCATGGACTTGTGCATGCCTCCAGCTATTCTAAATAGTCCTTAACACTATTCTTTTCACTACTGAGAGTTTTGCTCATTTCCTCCTCATACTGTGCTGCCCAGTGCAGCAGTCTGGAGCTGACCTTGTCTGTGAAAACCGTGGCAAAAAAAGCTTTTGAGTACTTCAGCTTTTCCACATCATAAATGATTAGGAGAATTGCCAAAGCTCCCTAGAAGCTGGAAGGGACCTTGAAAAAGATCATCAAGTCCAGCCCCGCCTGCATTCCAACTAGCAGGAGCCAACGTACTGATTTTTGCAAACAGATCGCCTAAGTGGCCCCCCTCAAGGATTGAAATCACAACCCGGGTTTGCACGCCAATGCTCCAAACCACTGAGCATACTGTCATTACGCATTACTTCGCCTCATTCAGTTAGTATCCCCACACTTTTCCCTGACCTTCTGTTAATAACCTACCTGTAAGAAACCCTTCTTTGTTTACCCCTTCAACATACCCTTGCTATCTGTAAGATCAATTATGTCCTTGCCTGGCCTTCCTGCTTACAGCCCTGCATGCTCTAGAAATATTTTTATACTCTGTTCCCCTAGTCAATTCTGTCCACTTTCCACATTCTTGTAAGCTTCCTATTTCTGTGTTTAAGATCAGGCAAGGATTTCAACTGTTAAGTCAAGATTGGTTGACCTGACATATTTTGCTATTCTTTCTGTACTCTGTTGATGGTTTGTTCCTGCACCCCTCAAATGTCGTTCTTTTAAATAAAACCAATCTCTCCTGTACTACCTTGCCCCCTCATATTAGCTTCCAGGGCTTGTACAAGTGGTCACAACAATGATTCTATATGGGTCACAGTTTTATGTCAATAATGCACACGGGTGTCAACGAACGTTTTGGAGAGAGAACCAAAGCAGGAGCTGGGAGCAATAGCACTGAGCTGCGGTAGAGAGATACGGAGTGTGGCACGGAGGTGCAAAGTCTGAATGAGAAGCTGCTTGGAGGAGAGACAGTTGCTGCACTGTTTGCTTGCAAAAGGGGAAGTCTTACAGCGCACACAGCCCTGGAGTTGACAGGAAAGCTGACACCCCCACCAGCAAGACGTACCATTTGGATGTTCACTGCATGCATGGCAGCATCAGAGTGCTATGGACAGGTTGACTGACCCACTTGGTATGAGACTGATGTGGGGGAAATCACGGTGTGGTTGCACACTGGCATGGGGCAGAGGGTCTTTGGTGTGTCTACCGGACACTGGAGGAAGCGTAGCAGGGCTGTGTGTCAGCGAGTCTGTGTAACCCCTTCTAGAAGATCCCTGACCTGGCGTCTTTTTTACTCCTGGCTTTGCCTAGGTTAGCATAAAAGCACTTGTTCTATTGATTAAGTGCGGTGCTTGGTTCAAGGGGTTAACTCTACCCTCTAGGGGAAGGGCTGGGTATTTGTGCAGAAGCGTACGAAGTGGCTGGGTCTCTGCGAACCCCTTCCCCAACCCCTGGGGAGTCCAGGCACGCTAAACAAGCACTTGCCACGATCCTTTCCTATTGCAACCAGGAATCATCCCAGTGCTGACTTCCATGTTTCTGCTTGTTGCTTAAAACAAGCTGGGTCTTTCTTACCAGAAGGCTCCTGGAGGCAAGTTGCTCACAAAATTTGTCCTGGTTAAGGTGCAAGTGGCGTGAGTATGAGGAAGGAGGGAAGGTTGAAGAAACAGATTAACACTCTGCTGGGGAATGCCCATGTTAAGGATAAGCCCCTGTATTCTGAAAAGGGCTGAAGCTGAGTCTTTTTTATGGCAGCAGGACACCCCCTCCTTCCCTCTCTGCGCAGACTGGTTTACCTTTTCTTGTTATCAGCTAAATTTGCCTCTTAGGCGATGTATCTGCCACTGGGGGAAGTGCAGCAGCCTCTTTGAGGTAGGCAAGCAAAGTGCTTTATCCTTTACAATGGTGGAGTCCTCCTAAACCCTGCTGCGTCTTGTTCGGTTCTTAGTGCCAATGTAGAGGAAGAGAGCAGGGCCTCCTTCTTGCATTCCCTTTTGTACAGATATTGGTCCCTGGGAGAAACATGGAGGACAGTCTATGGATTGCAATTGTACTTTCCTGTAC
Organism: Chelonoidis abingdonii; assembly: GCF_003597395.2. NCBI lineage: Eukaryota > Metazoa > Chordata > Testudines > Testudinidae > Chelonoidis > Chelonoidis abingdonii. Next base: position 151,290,986 of record NC_133769.1, on the reverse strand, counting down.
TTGTACTTTTTTCCCCTGACTGCCCCCTTGAGCGTTAAGCTATGCAAAAGGCCATGAAAATCTGGACCCTTTGTGTGTGACTACTTGTTGCAGCCAGCAAATAAGGGCAGTTATTTCATTCATGCACCCTGCGGACAAGACATTATGTTACACAGAAGGCAGACACCCAGCTGGCCTTGATATACTCAGTTAAAAGTATAATGACGCAAACAGAGGCAAACAGGAGAGGGAGCCTGTGAATGGTTCCCACTCTGGTGTTAATCTGGGACTGGTGATCTGCTAGGTCACTCCGCTCCTTGATTCTAGGAAGCCAGCCGTTACCGCTGCCTCTGTTATGAGAACCCCCGCTACTAGAGCTGTTCACGCACGCCTCTGGGCACATAAACTGCTTCCCATTGCAAGCGAATGACACGCTAGCGCAATATCTCCAGTCCCAGGACACACTCCTAGGAACCTCTCGTTTTGCCAGTGTCCAGTTTATGTCCGTTCTGGATGCGTGGCAAGCTATATTTGAGTTGTGTCAAATTTAACAAAGAAAATTGATATGCCTACCAGGCTTGTTTATACCAGAGGGAGCGCTCTGAAACATACTTCAGACAAACTGCAACTGCTTGCAGGTATTAATAAACAAACACGATTTATTAACTATAAAGATAAGATTCTAACACTTTAGAATCTATCGTATAATTAGATTAAATCTGTGTGCATCCGGAGTGAAAAGGCCACTTGCAGGTTTATGTAAGCAACGAATACATTTGATAGAGAGGGATTCCACTACCTTTAGAATAGGACCTTTCCTCCTCTCTCTCTGTTTTGGAATTTATTATTAATAAATTTTCAAAGACAAAACCAAACTTACAGCTACAATTGGGGCAAATCACAGACTCTGAAAGGAACCATCCTTACCCTGCCCACCGCAGAGTGTCACACTAAGGAATGATTGCAGCTATTTTGAAATCTGAAGTTCAAATGCAAAGGCACAGAAAGCTCCGGTTTGTGCACATTCAGGCACGATGAACCAGATTCTGATGATCTTACTCACAGTGAGTAGTACCTTACTTTGTGAGTAGTCCCACTGAAATCACTGGAGTAAGCTGCTACTCAACATGCATCAAAGTGATCCAATATATTCCTAAAAGATTCTTTTAAAATCTCCTACCCTAGTTAATAATACAATATGGCAGCTACTTATCTAACAGTTCCTGGAGCAGAAACACTCTTTACAGGTGCTTCTTCCCTCTTGTCCATCTCATTCTGACACAACCAAGCTGCAATGGATTGTTTAGGGACCAGAAACAATAAGGGACCAAAAACACAATGATGTGACTTACGTGAATTATTTGGGAGTCTGACTAGCAAATCCAAATAACACTGGACTATTTCTATATGATTCCTAGTCAGCCTTTGTTCACCTGTTGTTATCAGAGATTATTTTAGAACATTGAATATGGTCAAAATTCACAGCATTGGTGTGTGATTGATTCACAAAGCCATAAACTATTGACCCTTGCTTAATACAGTAACTCCTCACTTAGCGTTGTCACGTTGATGATCAATTAGGGAACATGCTCATTTAAAGTTGTGCAATGCTCCCTTAAAACATTGTTTGGCAGCCCCCAGCTTTGTCCACTGCTTGCAAACAATGCAGCCCTTTGGAGGTAGCTGGTGGGGGCTTGGAAGGAGGGTGGACTGGCAGCCCCCCTATCAGCTCCCCTAAGTTCCCTGTGCAGCAGCCGCCCAGCAGGTATCAATTTCCAGATAGTTCAGCCGTCCCTCCCCCCACTGTCATGTGCTGCTCCTGCCCTCTGTTTGGAACTGCTCCCAGGAGCCTCCTGCTTCCTGGGCGGGGCAGAGGAAAGAGGGGTGCTAATGTCAGGGTGTCTCTTTCCCCCTGCTACCTGCTCCTGCCCCCCATCTCCACAGAGCAGGTGGGGACATGACAGGGCTCAGGACAGAGGGAGCTTACTGGCAGCAGCTGCTGGCTGAACTTACTGATCTACTTAAAAAGGCAGAGTACTTAAAGGGGCAATGCTTTTCTCTATCTCTCTCTCACACATGTGGTGTGTGTCTCCGTCTTCCCCCCACACAGACTCACATGGTATGTGTCTCTGTCTCTCGTTCACACACATACGGTGTGTATCTCTGTCTCTCTCTGCCATGCTGTGTCTCCTCCCTCCATCGCTGCTGCCTTGTAGAGTGTGAGGCTACATTAACAACGTGTTAACCCTTGAGGGCTCAGCCAAGTGCTAGTTCATCATTTAACAGTAAGGCATTCCCTGGGAAATATCCCTCCCTCTGACTCCACCACCTCAACCAAGCTTCACATTCATCATTGCTGTGTACAGTATTAAATTGTGTATTTAAAACTTATACTATATATATTCTTTTGTCTGGTGAAAAAAAATTTCCTTGGAACTTAACCTAACCACTAAGCCCTGCCACCCCCCATTTACATTAATTCTTATGGGGAAATTGGATTCACTTAACATCATTTCGCTTAAAGTAGCATTTTTCAGGAACATAACTACAACATTAAATGAGGAGTTACAGTATTATATTCTTCAAATATTTGACCAGTTCATTAGTAATAATAATGAGAATGTGGCTCAGTGCTATCTCCAATAACTCTCTCCTGATTCTACTTAAAGGTGGAACTACTGATGTGAAGCTGGTCAGCGGAAGCAACCCATGTGCTGGGAGAGTGATGATTAAGATTGGTGAACTGAGCTTCATTGTGTGTTTTACTGTCTCACCTATGAAACATGCTGCATTA
>NC_133769.1:151285450-151287218 GCF_003597395.2 Chelonoidis abingdonii | reverse complement strand
CATGTTCTATTTTCTAAAATCGCTGTGCCTTTCACTACATGTCCCTCTGTACATGCTATCACCTCTAGGATCTCATCTGCAAGAGCCCTGCCCCCTCCACATTTAGTTCCTCTTAGAGCCCAGAGTTGCCCACTCTTGCAAGTTTTTCCACATGTGACATAACTGTGGCTGGTCTGGGGCCCAGTCCTACAATGAGGCAAGAAGCTCCATCCTGAGTCCTCTGATTGGCTGGCTGCCCCCACTTCCTGCCTCCTGGGGTAAAACAACCAATCATAACTGTTTCCAGCAGAGCTCTCTTCCTCCCCCTTTCCCTTCAGCAATCTGAAGTTATTTTCATTGGAGGGTGGGGCAGCAAAGAGCCATCAACTCAGGGCGGCTCTTCCTTGCCATTTCCCTCACTTCCTGTGAGCAGTAGGCTGCCTTCCCCCCGCAGCACTGACCTGGGAGGGGGTGGAGTTCCCTGAAGGAGCGGAGTTGAGGCTAGGGAACTGAACTGAGGGGTGGCACCTGGGAGGAAACAGAACTGATGGGTGGCTGGGTTGGGACAAAATTATTTGCTGGGCAGGGGACAGGCAGATGTGGGGGTGAGAGCTCCCGCAGTCGGAGCTGAAATCATCTTACCCAGTACAGTGGGGAGAGTGGGTAACACTAATTATCACACATACCATGCTGATGCCAGTGAATCTGTTTAATTTGTATAAAATTGCTCTATTTCTTCTCCCCTTCCCCTAAACTTTCTGTACCTGTCTCTCTGCCCTTGGAAGATGTACTCCCAGTAGCAGGAACCTGCCCTTCTAGAATGTCTGTAAAGCATCTTGCACACTGTACATACTAGCATAACCTAATAATAATAATAATAATTAATAATAATAAATAAATACATTTGCAACCTCAATTCACACTTGGAGAGCGGAGTGTTCTCTATCTCCTAAAATAATGGTCATTCTTGCAATTAAAGTTTGCCTTCCATGATGTTAGGCTCAGACCCATTCATATTGCCAAATCCTCAGGACCTTACACATTTTTTCTCCTCAGTCTTTACTCTGGTAAAATTTCTTTTGGCTACAATACAAATTTGCCTTTGTATTGTAGCCAAAAGAATAAGGACCCAATAAGGACAGGGTAAGAACAAAGTCCGAAGTTTAGGTTGTAGCTCGTGGTGAAAGACGGCAAATTGACAGCCAAAGCATAATTATGATGGTGTTGGTAGCAACTCCACAGTTATTATTAGTTACTTGTATAGCTTCTTGAGGCCTCACATGAGATCAGAGCCCGGTGTACCTGGCACTGTACAAATGCAAAGTAATAGTCAGTCTCTGCCTCACAGTCTGAATGGAAAAGACAGACAAAAACCAGAGGAAAAAGTTGAGGCCCGGAAAGGTGAAATGAGTAGTCCAAGGTCAGACAGCAGGGTAGTGGCAGAGCTAAGCTGCAACATGGGGCCACAGAACAAGTGCAACCTCCCCCAGGGAATATCTCCAGTGCAGAGTGTCCTTACATCAGGGACAGAGCCAGCTAGTTATTCACTGCCACCGCCGCTGTATCAGTATTATTTAATCGCAGCAGCAGGAATAAAGCAGAAACAAGTTTCTACACAACAAATATGCTTCTATCTTATCTAAAGCTTAGGCAGGTCCAGCTGCTTAAAAGTTCAGACCCATCATCCAGGGCCTATCTCTGTGCCAGTTTGCTCCCCTTGAGCAGTAACTTGACCACTTCCTCTGCCTGCTCTTCAGGAACACTCTTTTTATCCATTTCAAAGCATTTT
>NC_133769.1:151274413-151277198 GCF_003597395.2 Chelonoidis abingdonii | reverse complement strand
GCCCCTAGCAGCATGACGCCATGCTTGGGGCGGCGAAATGTCTAGAGCCGCCCCTGTTGGTAAAGGCACCCCTACTAAAAGAATTAAACACTATGGGCCAAAAAAAGCACATTTGATTTACTAATAAAAGTGTAATGATAGTAAAAAAAAATGTATAAAATACGCTGCCATTAACTTCAAAACAAAAGTCATTTAAAAGCATATAAACCTTGAATCGGCCCAGCATGCCGAGCTCCACATGATTTATCAGTTTTTAAAGCAATATAAAATTTCCCACTACCTGTGTATATTTATGCTATCAGTAATTTTTGTGTAATGAGAAAACAGTTTTAAATACATGATTGGTATAAAAACGGGTAAAAAGCAGCAAATACAAAATATTGCATACACAAAAAAAAAAATGCATTTACCAGTGGGTAACAAAAAACCCTAAACAGTTAATGGTGCAACATATAAAGGCACACAGTAAAAAAACAGGTATAAAAGCCACCTGGAATAATTGGGTAAATACAAAAGCCCAACAGCATAACATAGCAGTTGTAACCATAAATAAATAAATAAATAAATAAATAAACAAACAAACAAACAAACAAACAAACAAACAAACAAACCCTAACACAGCTAAGCCAACAAATGGCACTACAGACCAACCTTACCAAGTACCAAAAAAAAAAAACAACAAAAGTTACTTAATGTAGCACATCAGTTTATGCATAAAAAAGTAAACAAAAACTTTTAAAAGGCTAAAGCAAATAGCAAAATGAAAGTATACAAAAAATAATGTTAAAACATGGGTGCGAAATTGTGTGCAGTGGGCTTGGGACAAGGCTCGTCCTCCACACTGGCAACCCATAATGCATCAACGAAGGCTTGGGCCTTAGCACCAGGTTCAAATTAATTTAATTAATAAATTGCCAAAATGTTTAAAAAAATCCAATATTTATTAGTAATAACTGATTCCTTTCAGGATGGGTAAAAGCATTTCCTACTAAAATTAATAGCACCAGGATAATAGCCAAAAAGTTTTTTAATAAAGTAGTATATATAAATATAGCACCCCCAAAATAATAGATTCTAACAATGGGGGAGCCTTTATAAAAAAAATCTTTGCAACAATAATAGAAGCCTAGGGAATTACAGAAAAGCTCCATATAACCATACTGGCCTCAGTCCTCAGCCAAGCAAAGCGCATGAATCACACTATTAATAAAGAGCTCCAAAAAATAGTAAATAACACAAAAAACGACTAATCAAATAAACTGCTTCTAATTTTGGCTGCCATCTGCAGCAGTAATAAACTAAGAACAAAAATCCAACTCTTCCCATTAGCAATTTGTGTTCTAAATAAGGCTGTATCTATGTGACGTTTTGCGGTTTTAACCTTTATAAGCTCAGTAACATTTGTAACAGGCAGGTCAGCCTAACCCTTGCAGGGGGACACGCTGGCCTCCGCCTGTGCACAGGTGTATATTCAATAAAGGTGCCTCAGGCTGTCTGATAAAATCACAGAGGTGGTCTTCTTTTCCCCGACACTTATAAAAAACAAAAAACTCGAGTCATGTGCCTTATAAAAAACAAAAAGGGTCACTCATTAAAATCAAAAGAAATAGGCTCTTACTCCATAGTAAGTGACCTTAGCCCATTGGTATACCGCATTATAAAAAAAAAATGGAATGGGTACATGTTTCACAAATTTAATTTTTTACATAAATAATAATACTTAAATTCTTTTCACAAAAAATAAAATAAAAAATAATCCCCAAACCTAAGCACAAAGCACTGCTTCACCACCACAATATCAGTCCACAAACAATACAACTCCAGTGTAAGGTCTGCCTATATCTGCTTCTAAAAACTTTTAGTGCCCAAATAATTGAAGCAATCATAAAAAAATGCAGCCCTCCTTATAAGCCAATATTTAAAAAATAATTCTCTCCCCACCAACCGAATACAAATTCCTACCCATAATCCAGTCATCCTCATAAAATAGGATAATAAAAATATCAGCCAACTCTTAAAATCCTTAAAAAATACCCAAATGTATGCCTAAAAAAGAGTAAAACTTAAGATTCACTTTATAAACACCACAAAAATATCAAACCCCTAAAAAGTAGGGGTTAAAATAAAGGGTCCCTACAAAAATACAACCTAAAGTTCCAGCTACTCACATTGATCATATCAATAAAATAAGCCTGTTAAAACAAAAACAATACTAACAGTTATTGTGGGATACTGTCCAATACCCCATAATAAAATTAAACTATGGTCCCCAAACACACGCACCAAAATCTAAACCAAAAACTGCATTCAAAAAGGTACTCCATTTACAATTAAAAAAAAAATTGTTTGTAACTCAAAGTAATCCAGTAAAAGTCCTATTAAATCTACTATTAGTTAAACATAAAAATAGGTATAAATTAAACTCAGTGCAGTTGTCACAACTGCAAAATAGTCTCATTCACTGTAATAATACTGTAAATTTAATACAAATAAATCTAAAAAACGTAAAAGCAACATAAAATATGTGATGGTGGCTAAACACCACTTCCTAACTGCTATATAAACAACAAATAAAATTGAAAAATAAAGCTGCCTTACCCATAAAATGTACTAAAATACAAATTCTTAATTTAGCATCACTAAAATACCAAATGTTTTAAATAATACCTACAAATGTTTGGGTATTAACACATCTTTTAAAACAACGGAAGAGTCCTTATTTAACACTTACAAATATATATAAATGCAACGTTTCCAGCATAGTGAAGCCTAATTTGTTATTAAA
>NC_133769.1:151268511-151271406 GCF_003597395.2 Chelonoidis abingdonii | reverse complement strand
CCGAACCTTATTATTAAATTTGGTCAACCCAATCTATAAAAACAAAATAGTGACATAGGCCCATCCCAAATTGCCCATAATCGCTTTCGCTTTACCCGGGTTTGGGTCAATAGGCTAAAAAAATCGTGATATTAACAATGCGTATACAACTAAGCCCTGTCAACATGGGTTGGTTCATCCTACCTATCCCACAAACCATGCGCCAGACACAATACATAAAGTGTGTGGAAGAATAAAAAATGCTAACCCTGTTTTGTACGATAATGTTCATTGCTATATCCTAAAAATATTTTAAAAATGCAGATCTAGCGCAATTCCCGGCTGTAAAACTGTAACTTATGCATGTTGTTATACCGTAAACTCCACTGCACTCATACTACTATTTACTCAATTGTAAAAGCACAATGCACTTACCACTTTGGTGATATTAATTTCTGTGGACCTCTTGCTGTATATAGGGGAAGCAAATCTAATACTAGATTCACTTGTTTGTCGAAAACAAAGGTGACTTAGTTTTCACAATTAATACACAGAAAAATTACAGCGTGTTGTCATTCAATGTTACATGCAAATAAAAACATTGCTAAAATTTGCTGATCTACAAAAAAATATGAAAATCACTAAAATTTAAACATTATTTAAAGCTGATGTACCACCTGAGTCTCTAAAGCACTTCTCACCCATTGCTTTTGTTTCCTTCTTTTACCCAGTTACAATCTGTTAATATGTCTGGTTGTTTGCTTGCTAAAAATTGTGTTCTATATGTGCTGTTTACTAAACAGTTTATTTAAATACAAGGCACAAGACCTCAGAAATGTCGTCTTCAAGTATTGTGTCTTTCATATATACTATTTCATACCCTTCTCGTGACTATTACACTCTCATACTGTATATGAAACAATTGTATATATTGACAATTTCTCCCCTTTGCCTCTCTTGTGGATATGAGTCAACAGTGTGCCCTTGTTGCCAAGAAGGCTAATGGCATTTTGGGCTGTATAAGTAGGAGCATTGCCAGCAGATCGAGGGACATGATCATTCCACTCTATTTGATATTGGTGAGGCCTCATCTGGAGTACTGTGTCCAATTTTGGGCTCCACACTGCAAGAAGGATGTGGAAAAACTGGAAAGAGTCCAGCGGAGGGCAACAAAAATGATTAGGGGGCTGGAGCACGTGACTTATGAGAAGAAGCTGAGAGAACTAGGCTTGTTTAGTCTGCAGAAGAGGAGAATAAGGGGGGATTTGACAGCTGCTTTCAACTACTGGAAAGGTGGTTCCAAAGAGAATGGATCTAGACTGTTCTCAGTGATAGCAGATGACAGAACAAGGAGTAATGGTTTCAAGTTGCAGTGGGGGAGGTTTAGATTGGATATTAGGAAACAGTATTTCACTAGCAGGTTGATGAAGCACTGGAACGGGTTACTTAGGGAGGTGGTGGAATCCTCATCCTTAGAGGTTTTTAAGGCCCAGCTTGACAAAGCCCTGGCTGGGATGATTTAGTTGGGAATTGGTCCTGCTTTGAGCAGGGAATTGGACTAGATGACCTCTTGAAGCCCCTGCCAGCCCTGATATTCTATCATCACCTATTGTTCACCCGAGGACTGTACGCTGTCAAGAGTCTCTCAGAGAACTATAAAAAGAACTCTAGGTCCCTGATACTATTATCTCAGATCTCCTTCAGCTTTGTCAGGATGTTTTAGTTGCAAGACTGAGGTCTCCAGTCTTGGATCACCCTGATATTGGACAGTGGACTATAACCTATTAAACTAATTCTGTTTCAACTAAACTAATTCCTTTCAACTTTAAAGCTCACAATCTCTATTATGAAACTGACCGAAGATCTTTAATCATATCTGTATGTATAATGATTTTTTAACCAAAACTCTTTCTTCTTTTGAAATACATTTTAGTTTAGTTAATAAGAATTGGCTGTAAGCATGTATTTGGATAAGATCTGAAATATTCATTGTCCTGGAGAGTAATGTGTCTGATGTGTTGGGATTGGTACAACCTTTTATATGTTGAACAAAATTTTCAGTAATCCCCTCATCATATTTGACTTGGCTATCTGGGTGGGAGCCCAAGTCTGGGTTGCTTTAAGGGAACTGTATTTCTGGTTTCTGGGTAACCAGTAGGTATTGTAGAAGCTGTTTTGTTGCTGGCTTGGTGAATCTAATTATTAGAAATAACCACCAATTTAGGGAATTGTCTGCCCCATTCTTTGCAGTTTTCCCTAATTAAGCAATCTCACTGTGCCCCCTCTGGAATCCCGGTCACATGGCCATTTTAGTAATCTCAATAATATTCTGGGGATTTCCCCAGTATTCCAAGATTTATTAAAAATGAACATCAGCAGACCAGAAATCTTCTCAGCCTGCTCTTGGGTGAATGTTATCTAGCCCTGCTGATTCTAAAATGTTTATCCCCAGTAGACAGTTTAACATCCTCTTTAGTTACTAATGGACTAGAAGGTATTTCATCATCCTCATGTGATATGACTACAATATATTGATTGTTTTCAATACACAACAAAAAAATTTATTGAACACTCCTGCCTTATTTATATCATTATTAACAATTTTACCATCTCCATCTAGTGCCAAGGAAATATTTTGAAATAGAGAATATAGAATATTTTAGAAAAAACATTGGGACTTGATTTGCAAAAGATTCACAAGGCATAAACCACTGCTATTTGCCAAATATTATATTTGTTGAATATTATTTGACCAGCTCCATTCATAATAATGATGGACATGTGGCTCAGTGCTCTCTTTGGTAATTCTGTCCTGACTGTGTTTAAAGGTGGAGCTGCTGATCTCAGACTGTTCAATGGAAGCAACCCATGTGTTGGGAGAGTGGAGATTGAACGTAACGGTCAGTGGATGAAACT
>NC_133769.1:151267049-151268411 GCF_003597395.2 Chelonoidis abingdonii | reverse complement strand
GCCATTGAGCCCCCCTTTGCCCAGCACAGAGGGAACCTAGCTGCTGACCCAGAGACACTAGACACAAAATCCATTTCTGAATGAGCATTTTAGCTGAATGTGACAACCCCAGGGAGACTCTCACACTTTCTGTTCCCCTATGATGTGCTCAGCCCCAGAGATACCTCCAAATGAGCCACCCCAGCCCCTCAGGAAAATTCTGGCTATTTTTCTAATTTCCTGTTTTGCTCTGATACTTAACCAGCTCAGTTTGATCCACTTCACCTGGCCCCTGGGAGAACAAACCCTATAGCTCCACCTCAGCTGCTATAAAATTGCCTTACAAACTTAGGGCTCCTGCGTCCTGACACATCTCCTCCAACATGCCTGTCGGAACCCCAGGGGCCTCTGTTTCTCAAAGTCCCACTTTCCCTCCCCGTCTGCTCCTAAATGGACTAACCCTACCTGAACCACCTGGCCCTCAGTCCCCACAATTAGAGAGATCTCTGTGGATTTCATTAGATACTAAAGTGCTGGGATAGGGGGTCAGGGTGGCCATACCCCCAGGATGCCCACAAATTCATTAAACCCATGTATTGAAGATTTGTAGCTTATACAGTGTTTTACTAGAAGTGACACTGAATGGGGGAAACGAGCGGAGGGAGAGAAACCACTTTCTTCCTGGATTGGGCTCTGCTGGAGGGAGATCATGTCTCATGTTGGCAAGCTGCCATGCACTGTGGTTTCCGCACCTAAATCTACACGTTCAGGAGCATGATCACAACTTGAGGGGGAATATTTGGGACTTTCTTTTTAAATGCCTGAGGCAATATCTCTGGCTCTGGGTGTTTTATTCCACCTATATTGTTTCATAGCTTCTCGTGTGTGTGAATGAAGATCACTGGACAGACATCTCCACAGATAGCCAAGGACTAGCCTTTGCATTTATTTAACTTCATTTCAAATTTATAAAATGCCCCAAATGCTTGGTCTTGGGGGCAGACCCAGGAATTAAGAGAATATAAATTATTTAACAAATAATAATGCACTGAGACTCTTGTCGCAGCAGACAGACCTTCACAGGCCCCACTAGCAGCATGTCAGGTAAACATGTGAGTAAACAAGGAGCCTGATTCTGTCCTGTGGGTCAGCAATTCAGGATTTATCCCACCAGTGGGAGGAATAAGCACTGGAGCTTTGCTCTGTTCCCTGGGCGCACCCTGCCCTCAGACATCCAAATCCAGGAAAAGTGAGTGGGAGGATCTCAGATGTCACAAAGGGAGAGAGGGGGGTCCTTGATTTATCTAGGACTCAAACTACAGAAGGGTTTATAGAGAAACACCTTGACTCATACCCTGCTATGGATAAGAAGCCAATGCAGAC
>NC_133769.1:151238645-151262149 GCF_003597395.2 Chelonoidis abingdonii | reverse complement strand
CACTGATCCAGCAAGGAGACCCCTGGCCCTGCGGTGGGGACTAAGAGTGGTGAGAGGAGGCCGGGGCTGATGGGAGCTCAGGCAGATGATAGTCCCAAGAAGGGAAATCCCCCATAACTCTGTGCAATGGGGGAGCTTCCATCTGTGCCCCTGAGGAAGCAGGGATCTGTGATATGCCATTGAGCCCCCCTTTGCCCAGCACAGAGGAAACCTAGCTGCTGACCCAGAGACACTGGACACAAAATCCATTTCTGAATGAGCATTTTAGCTGAATGTGACAACCCCAGGGAGACTCTCACACTTTCTGTTCCCCTATGATGTGCTCAGTCCCAGGGATACCTCCAAATGAGCCACCCCGGCCCCTCAGGAAAATTCTGGCTATTCTTCTAATTTCCTGTTTTGCTCTGATACTTAACCAGCTCAGTCTGATCCAGTTCACCTGGCCCCTGGGAGAACATGCCTTATAGCCCCACCTCAGCTGCTATAAACTTGCCTTGCAAACTTGGGGCTTCTACCTCCTGACACATCTCCTCCAACATGCCTGTCAGAACCCCAGGGGCCTCTGTTTCTCAAAGTCCCACTTTCCCTCCCCTGTCTGCTCCTAAATGGACTAACCCTACCTGAACCACCTTGCCCTCAGTCCCCACAATTAGAGAGATCTCTGTGGATCTCATTAGCTACTAAAGTGCTGGGATAGGGGGTCAGGGTGACCATACCCCCAAGATGCCTACAAACACATTAAACCAGTGTATTGAAGATTAGTAGCTTATACGGTGTTTTACTAGAAGTGACACTGAATGGGGGAAATGAGCAGAGGGAGAGAAACCACTTTCTTCCTGGATTGAGCTCTGCTGGAGGGAGATCATGTCTCATGTTGGCAAGCTGCCATGCGCTGTGGTTTCCGCACCTAAAATTTACACGTTCAGGAGCGTGATCACAACATGAGGGGGAATATTTGGGACTTTCTTTTTAAATGCCTGAGGCAATATCTCTGGCTCTGGGTGTTTTATTCCACCTATGTTGTTTTATAGCTTCCTGTGTGTGTGAATCAAGATCACTGGACAAACATCCCCAAAGGCTAGCCACGGACTAGCCTTTGCATTTATTTACTTTATTTCAAATTTATAAAATGCACCAAATGCCTGATCTTGGGTGCAGACCCAGAAATTAAGAGAATATAAATTATTTAACAAATAATAATGCACTGAGACTCTTGTCGCAGCAGACAGACCTTCACAGGCCCCACTAGCAGCATGTCAGGTAAACATGTAAGTAAACAAGAGGCCTGATTCTGTCCTGTGAGTCAGCAAATCAGGATTTATCCCACCAGTGGGAGGAATAAGCGCTGGAACTTTGGTCTGTTCCCTGGGTGCACCCTGCCCTCAGACATCCAAATCCAGGAAAAGTGAGTGGGAGGATCTCATATGTCACAAAGGGAGAGAGGTGGGTCCTTGATTTATCTAGGACTCAAACTACAGAAGGGTTTATAGAGAAACACCTTGACTCATACCCTGCTATGGATAAGAAGCCATCGCAGACATCAAAGAACTGGTGTGCTATGGTCTTATGATAGACAGCACTTGTGAGAGAGAAGATAAATGTAGGTCTGCAGGATGCCCATGTACAGCACAGGAAGGTAACTCATGAGAAGATCACAGAGCCGTGGACAACGGCAATGTGTCCATTTCACAGACAAATTGTTGCAGTGATGTAGCTAAACACACATGACTGGATAAAGGTGCTTCTTCTTATGGATGCTGCCTGGGGATTTAGGAATATCTGGGGACTCACTAGCCCATGTGCAATTTTGTCACTAGGCCTGGGATAGCAGGACTCACAGAAAAAAGCATGGCTCATTGAATAAAAAGAGGAAAAGCTCAGAGCTTACAGTGGGGAGCTGATTCCCCCTGTTGGTGTATGTGAGCTTGAAGAAAAGGTAAAAGGCAATGTAGAAAGAATAATGTTTGTAATTGTGCAAGAGAAAAGGGCACCAATGCTAGGGTTGAAAATCTATCAGACTCTGAGCCTTATAAAGTCAATGTACTCTTTAGAGGACCAGTTCTAAGACGTCTTTAAGGGGATTAAAAAGTTGTCAGCAAACTATAAGATATAGTTGACTGAGCTCAATAGACCCACTATCCAGGAATGAAGTCCTTAGGCAGGAATTTAAAGAGGAATTGGACATGATGTGCATGTGAACCTCCTAAGAAAATATTCCCAGTCACAGACAGAATGTGGACTGAAATTGCCAAAGCCACAGGAGAGGATAAGACTTCGCAAAGAGTCATCCATACTATATGCACAGAGTGGCCTGGGCACTATACACCCAGTCCATACTGTCAGTTTGAAGGAGATCTTTCTTTACTAGATGGAAATCTGTTCAAGGGCACCAGACTAATTGTTCCAAAAGCAGGGGGGAAAGTAACTTGAGGGACTTACTGGCACGTAGGGTGGCCGGGGTCCTGAGCAAGCTGGGGGTGTGGCTCAGCTGGAAGGGGTAGGGCCTTGGGCAGAAGGGCTGGGGCTGGAGCCAGACTCCCCGGCCAGCCCTTCAGCGCTGCCCATCGTGGCGGTGATTTAAAGGGCCCAGGACTCCCAGCCACCACTGCTGCTGGTGCTACCCCAGGGCTCTGGCAGTGATTAAAGGAGTCCCAGGCCTTTTTAAATTGCCCGGCCCCAGAAAAGCTGCCCCTTTTGGCCCCTCTCATCAGTGGACCTGCCGGTGTGGTTAGATGTGTACCGGCTCTTACTGGTATGCCGTACCGCACTGTACCGGCTTATTTTCACCTCTGTCCAAAAGCATTACAGAAAGATATGTTAAAAGACACTTCAGAACAGTAAAATGTAAAAGGAGGGTTAGAGATGTTTTATATTAGCCTCAAATGAATGCAAACATAGAAAAAAAAAACCATTAAAACAGGTGAAACATGCCAGAAATACAGACCTAGTCAAGTAAAGGACCTCACGATGATTACTTAGGAGCCTGTATATTGTATGTGGAGACGTAAATAATCATAACAGATTGTGGGAAAGTAGGAAAAAACCCAGAAACTGTCTAGAGCAATTTGCCGATGAAAATAATTTAGTAATTCTGAATGCTGGAGCAACTTCCTGGTTAAATGTAGCTGATGGAAGTTTCTCCTGTGTAGAGGTAGGGAGAAGATGTAGGAGGGGTAGCTCAGTGGTTTGAGCACTAGCCTGCTAAACCCAGGATTGTGAGTTTAATCCTTGAAGGGACTATTTGGGGATTTAGTTGGGGATTGGCCCTGCTTTGAACAGGGGGTTGAAGTAGATGACCTCCTGAAATCCCCTCCAACCCTAATGATCTTGAAAGAGTAGGGAATGGGAAGGGGCCACTTCCCAACACTCACTATAGGCCAAGGAAAGGCTAATATTCAAGGCAATGACTGTGTCCCTACTTGAAATCTCAAAACACTAATTGGGAGCTCTTTCAGTATTGAATATGTAAATGAGCAGTGTATAAGTAAGACTGTTGAAGAGTTCAATAGAGCTATTATAAAGGAAGCAAGCCTAGCTATACCTAGGGTACGCTCTTATCCTAAGGGTAGAAAATAGATAGAATAAGGAGAGTAAAATGGAAATTATGGAAAGGAATAAGCCATGTTAGATTGCAAAAAGTATAATGAATATAAAGGACTTAATGAAATATAAAAGAAGTAAGATAGTTACACAAAGGACTATAAAAAGTGAAAGCTGGAGAAAATACTGTGGAAAAATTACAAAGATACCTATATATCGGAGGTGTACAAGCAAATTAGTAAACTGGAGTTTAAAAATGAGTTAAGAGGAGAATGGTAGGAAATATGGGCAGAAGAAACAAAGGGGAAAAGGGTCTGTGAAATATGCCCAAGAATCGAAAATGCTGATATATTCCAAGGCCCTGAGAGAAAGAGTGAAGTGGATCTAGTTAGGATTATAACTGGCAATTGTGGGTAGAATTTATGAGACTTTTTTTCCAAAATACTTGCTGAATAATTCCTATGAACAGTTCTTGGTTTGTGAGCACTATATTGGGAGCATTCAATATATATTTGAGCTGTGTTGGTTAGTTTGAAAGGTAGGATTAGTCCTCTGCAAGGTTGGGCACAGTGTCCAGGGGGAAGGTAGGGCTCCTGAGTCCTGCTCTGAACTCGGTCACTGAGTGGCCATTTGACCTTAGACTCATATCTTCACTTATCTCGGGCTTAGTCTCTTCATCTGTAAATCAGGGACAACAATCCTCCCCGGGGCGGGGGAGGGGCAGTTCATTCCAGAGTGTCTGTGCAACCATTTCAACATGCTCTGCTTATAAGAAATCGAAAGCGCTACAGAGGATGGACTGTTGGGAACACAGGCTTTTTCACAGCTTGTGAAGGAGATCAGGTCTAATGATTACAGCAGGGAACTAGGAGTCAGGACTCCTGAGTTTTGGCTTTGGGGGGATTGTAGTCTCTTGGTTAGAGCAGGAATCAGGGCTATCGGCTTCTTTTTCTGGCTCTGCCATCACCTTGGGTACCTTCTCATACCTCAGTTTCCCCATCTGTCCAGTGGGGATATAGACACTTCTCTACCTTCTGGCAGTAATGCAACTTACTGAGGTAATAAATGTTAAAGTCGTTGGAGTTCAGAAGGACAATGGAGGATTGCTGTTTGGGGCATAAATCCAGATTCATTTCTTGCTGTCACCATCCAAAGACAATAAAACATCTTGGGTTTGGAATCAAGGATTGGAATTTCCCAGGGATTCTCTGTCTCCTGCTGCCTTTCATTTTCTCTTGGATTTAGATGCTCTGTTGCTAACTGGACTGGAAATTGTTGTGGGGTTTCCGGTCATTGGGTGCCTTTGTGATGTGAATCTCAGTCTGGCCTCGTAGACCTGGAATCCTAGATACTAGAGATAGAAAGCCCTGTTAGCTCATCTTCATACCAAGGAAGGGCTGATCCTTCTTGATCCAAATGCCATGGTTGGGCCCCTCTCTTTATACCAGTCTGAACTGAAACCCCCAGCTCCAAACACTCCTCGCTTTGGGAATTTGGATCTAAACTTTACTGATCAAATACTGCCTAGCACTGACAGAGCAGATCTTACTGGGTAAATCTCACAGCACTTTGCAGTAGTGGGTAAGTATTAGGTCCCTATTTTACTGCTGGGAACTGAGTCACAGAGACGGGGAATGACTTGCCCAACACCCCACAAGACAATAAGTAACCCAATAATAGAACCCAGGAGTCCTGACTCCCAGGCCCTTGCTCCAACAATGGCAGCCTGGACTCCCGGGATCTGTTCAGTCTCTAGCCTGGGAGGGGGTTTTGCCTGGGCTAGAGTAGGGAGCTGCTTGTGCAAATCAGCTGAAGGTCCTTGTTACTGACCCCACAGCTCTGCAAGGATAGGTCCCTTGGGATCATAGCACTGGGGATGGCGAGGCGGGACTTTGGGAGCAGCCTGTCCTAGGAACTCCTGGCAGTGAGTAGTCTTCAGTCTCTCTGCTAGGGTTGCTAACTTTCTAATCGCACAAAATCAAACTCCCTTGCCCTGCCTCCTGCCCCACCCCTTCTCCAATGGTCTCCCCACTCAATCCACCCCCCCCCCGTCGCTCACTCTTCCCCACCCACACTCACTTTCACTGAGATGGGGCAGGAGGTTGGGGTGAAGGAGGGGGTGAGGGCTGTGGCTGGGGATGTGGGCTGTGGGTGGATCCAGGAATGAGGGGTTTGGGCGCAGGAGCGTCTCAGGGCTGGGGCAGGGGGTTGCGGTGAAGGAGGGGGTGTGAGGTGCAGCCTCAGGGAGGGAGTTTGGGTGCAGGAGGGGTTTCAAGGCTGGGACAGGGGATTGTGGTGCAGGCTCCGGCTGGGCGGTGCTTACTTCAGGTGGCTCCCAGAAGTGACCGGTCTCCATGCACTGGCCATGCCGTCAGGTGCAACCCCCACAGCTTGCATTGGCTATGGTTCAAGTGAGAGTCACTGACTTCTTCTTAGGAAGACCCTGAGATACAAGAGGTTCCTGGGGGAATAGACCCTTCTCTGCAACAGACTCTGAGGTGCTGGGGGGGAATTGTCCTTATAGTCACTACTTCTAACTCATCAAGGCCTCTAGAGCTGGGGAAGGGGCAAGGGCACTTATGGAGCCATGCCACATACCCTGCTCCAGAGAGACACCCACCTCCTCTGTGTGGAGGGATTTTATCCCAACTGAGAAACTCCCCAACAGGGAGATGGGATTCTAGCACAGCAGCTCCTGGGTGTCCCGATTCTGGGTATGGGTCATGCATCTTTGGGGTGAAGGTCACACACTGGCAGGCAGAAGTGGAAAGCTCATTTCTAGGGGGCAAACTCCTATCTCCTCCCCTACCCCAGACCCAACCCATCCCCAGAGTATGTGAGCCCCTCACAAGAAGAATGAACCTCCTCTAGCCCTGGGGGCAGGGATGTGTCACCCCATTCAATAGGGGCAGTTGAGGCGGTCAGTGGACTGGCCCAGGTAACCCTGGTCCTGCAGGAGAGCTGGGCACTGACCTTCAAGTTTTCCCCCTGTAGCACCTGGGGGGAAAACGCTGCCCGGCCCTGAAGGCATTTCTCCTCTGCCCTCCTGCCCCTGGGCCCTTCTATGAGTCTCTGTCCTTTCCCTCCTCACTCTGGGTTGCAGGTGCTGAGGTCTGTCCCAGCCCCCTGCACAGATGCAGCCTGCAAATGGCTTGGATCAGGAAGTAGTGGGGCCAGAGGACCTTTTCCCATCACACTGAGTATGCTGAGGCAGGAGACTTGCCCCACATGGAGGTAAGAGCCATCCCCACCTGGGCAACTGGGGCACTAGGGATGGAGATCTCGGCCCCGATGCATGGACTGGCTGGGAGTTCCCCATCCCTGGATCCCAGCTCTGCCACCAAGACTCTCTTTCTCACTGCGCCGCCCTTGTCTTATTCCCAGGAACAGACTCCTCCAAGGTGCCTTGGACTCTTGAGAGCATTTCCTGCAGGAGTCCCCAGCCCCTCTGAGGGGAGGATACTGTCCCTGCTTCTGCTCAGTCCTAGTGACCATTTTCATTGCCTGCCCCTCCCAGCTTTGCTCCCTCCAAGCAGGACTGCGGGCCCCTGAGCTCAGCTCAGGTCAGGCCTGAAACAAGGAGCACAGAGCCTCCAGTGTGTTGCAGAGGGGAAAGGGCCCAGCAGCCCTTTCCATCAGGCCTTAGTTGGGGAAAAGGAAGTGAAGGATCTTCCCCAGATGGGTGGGGCTGGGGGAAGAGGTGACAGACCCTGAGGGTCCTCGCTGTGGTCTGGGGGCCCCAAACAGTGTTCACGTCAGGCCTCCATTGCGCTGCATCCAGGGTGGAAGGGAACACTGATCTAGAGGGGAAACCAGGATTTGTGAACAAGCAGCCCATCACTACCGGAGTTCAGAGGGCTCCCTCATTGATGTGGCTGGAGGGCTGAGTCCAAAGTCCAGCAGATCACGGCAGGGCCTCAGCAGCAGTGGTGCACACCTGCTGTAGAGTGCCTGCTATGCCAGGCCCAGCCACAAGGGGGTGTGCCAGCCAGTGAGTCACATTTGGACATCCACACACAGGTTCTTCAGGTTGAACTTTACATGCGAATGGCCCTTCCTCAAGCCGCTTTTCCACAGGATGGAGGCAGTTGTTTTCTTGGTTAATTTGCTGATGTCTCCACCTGGGGGGCCTCATGTCCTTATGGCCAGCGCAGAGCTTTCCTCAATACAGGAGAGTTGGGAGTCAGCTGCACTGACTACACAACAGAAGTTAGACTGATGCAATCAGACAGGACCCTGGCATTGTCTCCAGCTGCCAGACAGACTAATGCAGCTTGTGCTGCCTTGAGTTTCTACACAGGACAGCCCTAAATTCTGGCCTGCACAGAGAGTCCTGGAGAAGGCTGCAAACTACACTACAGCTCCATGGATGGTCACAGATAACGAACGTGGTCAAAAGTTGGAATTTCCATTCCATGGGAAATTCCCAAATCCTGAAAATAAATTGTTCTATTTTTTGAACAAAAAGTTGAAATTTCCCATGAAAGGAAATAATCTAAAAAAAGAAGCTGATTTGGAAATGTCTAATGGAAGGTGAGTGTCCGAGGCTTCTGGCTCATCCATGGCTTCTAGGGCTTCTAGATGCCTGGCTCCCCGAGAGCCGTCTGGACAACCTGAAAGCCCTGGCTTGAACCAAAGCTCCCAGACTCCCAGTTTAGCTGGGGCTCAGGGGAACCTGGAAGGCCTGGGATCTCTGGCCCCAGGGCAGTCCGCATGATAGGGTCCCCCCGAGCCTTGGATCCCGGGGTTCCTGACTTCCTCATAGTGGGGTGGCCCTGGAGCCACAGACTCTGATAGAAGCCTGTCTGACAAGCTGGTTGCAAACCAGACAGGGTTCCACTGGAAACTGCTTGTGTTTGGTCAGAAGTTCATCAAAACTGAGACATTTCTGTAAAACACTTTGTTGCTGATTAATCAGCATTTTCTGACCCAAAAAACCCCAACTCCTGCTTCACTGGAAAATCCCAGACCAGCTCTACTCTTAACCCAATCAGTGTGCACTCAGCACACGCCTACAAGACTGCAGCCACTGATGGTCACATCTGAAGAAGGAAGCTCTATGACACACTCCTACTACTAACGCACCCATGCTCCTGCTCCACTCAGGAAGCCCTGAGCTGTCTGGGTTCTGCAACAGGAGCAGGGCTTGCTCTCTGTGTTTCTGATACCGATGATCCCAGTGATAACATTCCAGCTCTAGTGGCATGGCTTCAATTGGACCCGCATAGCTCGTGGGGTTGAATTTTAGAGGTTTTTTTCCCCTCAAATTTTCTAATAGGTTTATACAATGAGCAGCATTTGAGGCTCTGCATTTATTTGCCTAATAAGGCAGAACCATTTTTCACACCGATCTGCCCTGTGCTAAGGAGGGTGGTTACATGATGATCTGAGATTGAAGCGAACATGACATCAGAAGCGGACTTGTCACTCATATATGGTTATAGCCGGAGTTTTAGAATTGTATTGGATGTTCTGGGTACATAAAGTTTTAGATAAACCCTCGGATAATGTCTAAAAAGGTGAATATTGTTTCTATTGGTTCCTTCTGGCAGCTGATGCCAGCATCTGAATCTATATATTTCCCTGCAACTGCTTTGTTGTCACTTGTCAGACACGGAGGAGCCCTGGCACGGTGTGTAGGTGCAGCCAGGGCACTGACAGTAGGAGACAAGGGTCAGGATGGCAATGAAGGGATATCTCGCCACTCAGCTGCTTCGGCTGCTTCTCTTCTTTCTTCAGGTCACCGTGGGTAAGTGCCTGCTATTTCACTTACTGAGCTGGGCAGACTGGAACTAGGAAGTCAGTTTCAGTTCCACTAGAAACAGGGTTTTATTCCAGAAGTCAATGAAACAAAGGGCAAGAGTTAAACTGAATTTGTCTCTGGTTATCTCCCGTGCATGATTCTTAGAGAGAGAGGTTGTACATGTGCAATAATCAAAGTTTATTTGATTCTGAGTACTTTATAAATTCTCCCATTCTTGTAGCACTGTGAGCACAGAGTTGGTTTTAGTGACACTAATGGTTTCAATGCTTAAAAATTCCTGATAAACGAACAAGCCAAAGGAAGAAAAAAAAGAGGGGGAGGCGAAGGTCTCTGTATCGTGAACTCTAGCCTTATCCCCCTGCTCCAGCTCTGGGCCTCTGCATGAAACACGTGAATAATTCCATGTGCACAGTCCATACAATTTAAAATAATGCTACTGTGCTGTGTGTGTGTTAAATGTGTTCAGCCAATTTCAGCAAGGTTTGAATGATCCATGTAGCAGCATATATCTGTGAGTTGCTGCAGTGTGAGACACTGCTGTTCTGGAGCTGAAGTATAAACCAGTGAAGTTAAAGATGAGAATCAGATTTTAGAAACCTCAAATGCATTGCTAGAGCAAACCGTGGTATCACACCTGGTATGTACAGATCACAGATAGCTCTGCAACGTCTCTGTGCCTGGGAGGGTAGGAGCTGGGGATTTTAGAGCAAGGAATTTTCTGGAGCAGCTAATGTGGGGTTTGTATGTGAACTTCCCAAGAAATTAAACAGAATTAGATGGAGTTTGATCCCATGATAAAAGTGAAATTTTACAAAAGAGAAACAGCAAAGCATTCCACTGAGATTCCTGGGTAACCAGACTGACATGCTATGGGCGATTCTTCATGTGAAACCACAGGACCCTATTCTCCCTGCAGAGTGGAGCAAATCCCAGTAGCTTCAATGAGCATAACACATACCCTACAGAAAGAGAAAGTGGCCATGGATTCCACTCATGAACAAGTTGTCCTGATTTTATAGAGACAGTCCCAATATTCAGGGCTTTGTCTTACATAGGCACCTATTACCCCCCACCCCATCCAGATTTTTCACTTGCTATCTGGTCACCCTAATCTCTTGTAACCCCAATGCTGTTTGCAACCATTGTTTCCAATTGTAGAGATGCACAGGGGGAAAGCTGGCAACTCTTCCTTGCCTAATGTGGGGATCTTCACTTCTAAACTAGTAGCACTGAAGAGGAAAATGGTAAAAGCCTTGGTGGATTTAGGGAAGTCACCGAACTCTGTTTCAAGGACATTTGTTGAAACCAGGGAAGTCTCTGAGTATTTTGCCGCCCCAAGCACGGCAAGCGGGCTGTCTTCGGCGGCTTGCCTGTGGGACTTTCCCGGTCCCGTGGATTCGGCAGCGCACCTGTGGAAGGTCCGCCAAAGCCATGGGACCAGCGGACCCTGTGCAGACATGTCGCCGAAGGCAACCTGCCTGCCGCCCTTGCGGTGACCAACAGAGTGCCCCCCGTAGCTTGCCATCCCAGGCGTACGCTTGGCATGCTGGTGCCTGGAGCTACCCCTGGTTGAAACATAACAACTTGTAAGTTCAACATCCCTTATGTGTGTCCATGGAGATACCAAGATATGTCATATGGTGGCAATTAATGGACAAGAGATGCTTATGATGGGGATATGGTTGAAACAACTCCTCAGTATTATTGGGGGGAAAATGTACCACAGATTTTTTGGAGAGGGAAGGAGAGTTTTCATCAGGTAGGGCCAGGGGCCACAGGCCCCTGGAAGCTCTTGGATTTTTTTGAAGTACAAAATGTAAAACTCAGTCCATTCCATAAACATTTGTTGTAATTATTTGCTATATTTTCTATATTTTAAAAACAGTTCATATAGTTTCACTGCAACAAAATTACCAGCACAGCACAAAGTATTGGTGCATGGTGTCTTAGAGAAGTAAATGGATGGTCTCAGACCCAGGAGCTTGCACTGCCAATGCCCTATGGAGGATGATGCCAGTTCGGGTATAGTAGTAGAATTTATTGTTTGTGTTTTGTATAATTTAAAATAAAAAAGACTAATAAGATAATAATGCAGCATGTATTAAATGTATTGATGTATGATCTGATTATATTTTGTTAGCTGTTTTTGTTTTGTTTTGGAATAGCAGAAAGGAATGGCAAATGGCCATTGGTAGAGATCCATCAGCCAGAAGTCCTTTGTGTCTGGACTGCATTCAAGGCAGTAACAGACCTTTGAGGTTACCACTTTGTTGCAGGTTTAGCCTTTTAAAATAAGTAAAAGAATGCCATGACTGTTTTCCTTTTGCATTGCAACTTGATATACTAGAGGCTGCTCCCAAGGATAGGGAAACCCAAGGAGATCGGTTATATCCAGACCTCTGGCAATATGAGACAGCGTCCTCCCAGCAATCAAAGGAAGGAGGTGGGCACACAGAAAATAAAGTTCGCCGGATAGCCTGGCGAACACTAATGCAGCACGGGGCAAACCAAGAACAGTGGAATGGAGCCCCTCCATTAGAACTAGTCAGGGAAGCCATGAGGTTGCAAACCTCACCAAAAGAGGTGGCTAGCATAACTCCTAGTGCACCACCCTCTTCTTCCTCACTGCAATGCCTCCCAGGCCCCACTCCCTTTTTTGGGGCAAGAATAGAGGGGCCCACTGAATGGGGAACCCCCACCACCAGTAGGGGCACAAAAGTGGAGGTTCATAGGCAAGGTCTCCTGGGATCCCGGGGGATGTTCAGCAGGGTAAATATACCCCTACACTAGCTTTAATAGATATAGAAGGCACTGTATCCTTAATCAAAACAACCCAAAAATAAAAAATAAAATAAAATAAGTTAAAACAGTAGCTTTAAAATCCTTTCAAGGAAAACCTAGTCTTGGGTGGGAATGGACCCAAGTCTCCTTTTCAGTGCAAATGTTTGATCAGGGGATTTGATCCAAACTCCCAATATGGTTAATGAAATTATTCTGAGATCTGACTGGTTGTTCAAAAACAATGTGGCAATCAATATGCCTAATGGCACTCTTTAAAAGTTAGAAATTCCCCCTCTCCATTAAAAAAAAATTGGGCAAAATATCATATTAACAAAAGGGGGGAAAAGACCAGTAGCTGCACTTACAACTCAACAAGCTGAAAAGTGGTGCTTGAAATTTCCCTCAATATAAACAAAAAAAAACAAAAAAAAAACAGATTCTGGAAAAATTAATACTTGTGTTAAAATTGTTGGGAAATTTGTGCCTCCCGCAAAACAATACTTCTACCCAAAAGAGGCAAAGGCCCAACTGGTGCAAGCCATCCAAAAAAATAAAAAAGCAACAGTAGGACTTTTTGTCAGTTGCCCCAGGCTATCAGAACAGCCCAGCTATTGCCCGTGGGCATGTTGTGAATATGCTAGACCAGTTGAGTCCACCAGAAAGGCCTTTTGTGTTTTTATATGTAAATGACATTTTAATATTTGGGGAAACTAAAGCACAAACTCAAACACTAACGGAAAAAGTTCTGGCACTAATGGAAAAAACAGGGTTCGAAGTAGACTAAGACAGGGCTCAGCTGGTGCTACCTCAGGGTACATACCTGGGAATAGTCATTAAACAACAACCAAAAAAAAAGTAAATCAAAGGAAGGTAAGGGCCTTAGTAAAAATGCTGGGCTCTACCGAAGGCCACTCTTAAAAAGTACTGCTAAAGCCACACATTTATAAATATGCTAAAACAACTCATCCATTATAAAAACTGCTAAAAACAAAACAAAATAAAAATAAAAAGAGACAAAACTCTGCTTTAACCCTGCTAAAACAAAGTGCTGTCACACTGCAGCCCCGCGTTTCCCTAATGAATCACAGCCTTTTGCTATTCGTTGGGTGGCTAGTAACATGGTCTTAGCTGCCACACTATTACAAAATAATAATAATAATAAAATGCTGGGGCCTATAGCATATAAATCCAAAAAATTACAAAAAGGAAAAATAAATTTTAATCCCTGTGACTGTGTCTAACATCCGAATGGCTCCATGGACGCTTACGTTAGTTAACAAAGGGGTGACCGCAAAAGCATTGTCCAAGCCGGATATTCTAACACATGCGCTAATTAAAAAAAAAACCCAAAATGAATGTCCAGAGGTCACTCTGGAGCAAAAATTTGCCTTGGTAAACAGGGGCGGCTCCAACACTGTGGGCCAAAATAAGCACATTTGATTTACTAATAAAAGTGTAATGGTAGTAAAAAAAAATGTGCAAAATACGCTGCCATTAACTTAAAAAAAAAGTCATTTAAAAGCATTTAAACCATGAATCGGCCCAGCATGCTGAGCTCCACATGATTTATAAGTTTTTAAAGCAATATAAAATTTTCCCACAGCCTGTGTATATTTATGCTATTAGTAATTTTTATGTGACGGGAATACAGTTTTAAATACATGATTGGTATAAAAACGGGTAAAAAACAGCAAATTAAAAAAAATATTGCATATGCAAAAAAATAAAAATGCATTTACCAGTGGGTAACAAAAAACCCTAAACAGTTAATGGTGCAACATATAAAGGCACACAGTAAAAAAACAGGTATAAAAGCTACCTGGAATAATTGGGTAAATACAAAAGCCCAACAGCATAACATAGCAGTTGTAACCAAAAATAAATAAATAAATAAATACGTCTGTGCTAACACAGCTAAGCCAACAAATGGCAGTACAGACCAACCAAACTAAGCTCCAGAAGAAAACAAAAACAAAAGTTACTTAATGTAGCACATCAGTTTATGCATAAAAAAGTAAACAAAAACTTTTAAAAGGCTAAAGCAAATAGCAAAATGAAAGTGTATAAAAATAATGTTAAAACATGGGTGCGAAATTGTGTGTGGTGGGCTTGGGACAAAGCTCGTCCTCCACAGTGGCAACCCATAATGCATCAACGAAGGCTTGGGCCTTAGCACAAGGCTCAAATTAGTTTTATTAATAAATTGCCAAAAGGTTAAAAAAAATCCAATATTTATTAGTAATAACTGATTCCTTTCAGGATGGGTAAAAGCATTTCCTACTAAAATTAATAGCACCAGGATAATAGCCAAAAAGTTTTTTAATAAAGTAGTATATATAAATATAGCACCCCCAAAATAATAGATTCTAACAATGGGGGAGCCTTTATAAAAAAAATCTTTGCAACAATAATAGAAGCCTAGGGAATTACAGAAAAGCTCCATATACCATACCGGTACCAGCCTCAGTCCTCAGGCCAAGCAAAGCGCATGAACCACACTATTAATAAAGAGCTCCAAAAAATAGTAAATAACACAAAAAACGACTAATCAAATAAACTGCTTCTAATTTTGGCTGCCATCTGCAGCAGTAATAAACTAAGAACAAAAATCCAACTCTTCCAAATTCTGTTTGGACATCCACTGAGTCTAATAATTAATCCTAGTTACCTGGTTCAAAATAATAATAAAAAAAAACGGAAATATAACCCAGAATAATTATTTTCAATAGCTCAAACAGCTACAAAAAAATACAACCACTCTCCAATATAGGGTTAATCAAGCCATCAAACACATAAACAGCAAAATTCAAAAACAAAGGCCCACAAAGGCAGCTTTATAAAAAACAAAAAACCCGAGTCATGTGCCTTATTAAAAACCAAAAGGGTCGCTCATTAAAATCAAAAGAAATAGGCTCTTACTCCATAGTAAGTGACCTTAGCCCATTGGTATACTGTATTATAAAAAATAAAAAACGGAATGGGTACATGTTTCACAAATTTAATTGTTTACATAAATAATAATACTTAAATTCTTTGCACAAAAAATAAAATAAAAAATAATCCCCAAACCTAAGCACAAAGCACTGCTTCACCACCACAATATCAGTCCACAAATAATACAACTCCAGTGTAAGGTCTGCCTA
The DNA here is from genome assembly GCF_003597395.2 of Chelonoidis abingdonii. Lineage (NCBI taxonomy): Eukaryota > Metazoa > Chordata > Testudines > Testudinidae > Chelonoidis > Chelonoidis abingdonii. Next base: position 151,246,921 of record NC_133769.1, on the reverse strand, counting down.
CATCTGCTTCTAAAAACTTTTAGTGCCCAAATAATTAAAGCAATCATAAGAAAATGCAGCCCTCCTTATAAGCCAATATTTAAAAAAAAATTCTCTCCCCACCAACTGATTACAAATTCCTACCCATAATCCAGTCATCCTCATAAAATGGGATAATAAAAATACTAGCCAGCTCTTAAAATCCTTAAAAAATACCCAAATGTATGCCTAAAAAAAGAGTAAAACTTAAGATTCACTTTATAAACACCACAAAAATATCAAACCACTAAAAAGTAGGAGTTAAAATAAGGGGTCCCTACAAAAATACAAGCTAAAGTTCCAGCTACCCACATTGATCATATCAATAAAATAAGCCTGTTAAAACAAGAACAATACTAACAGTTATTATGGGATACTGTCCAATACCCCATAATAAATTTAAACTATGGTCCCCAAACACACGCACCAAAATCTAAACCAAAAACTGCATTCAAAAAGGTACCCCATTTACAATTAAAAAAAAATTATTTGTAACTCAAAGTAATCCAGTAAAAGTCCTATTAAATCTACTATTAGTTAAACATAAAAATAGGTATAAATTAAACTCAGTTAACCGCGTCTAAATTAAAACCCAAATGTTCCCCCTACTCCCTTCCTATTTTAACAGCCTAAATAAAAACACATCAACGCTCCAATAACAAAATCAAACAAAATGTAATAAACACCATATTTAAAAGTTAAAATTAAATAAAAAATTATAAATACTATGAACCTAAAAGCAATTAAAAATAAATTAGGTTTCTTGTCACAACTTCAAAATAGTCTCATTCACTGTAATAATACTGTAAATTTAATACAAATACATCTGAAAAACGTAAAAGCAACATAAAATATGTGGCTAAACACCACTTCCTAACTGCTATATAAGCAACAAATAAAATTGAAAAATAAAGCTGCCTTACCCATAAAATGTACTAAAATACAAATTCTTAATTTAGCATCACTAAAATACCAAATGTTTTAAATAATAACTACAAATGTTTGGGTATTAACACATCTTTTAAAACAACGGAAGAGTCCTTATTTAACACTTACAAATATATATAAATGCAACGTTTCCAGCATAGTGAAGCCTAATTTGTTATTAAACAAAATTATTATTAAAATTGGTCAACAACAATCTATAAAAACAAAAATATAAAAAATAAGCCCACTCCCAAAATTGACCATAAAATCCCTTTAGCTTTACCCCAGGTTATGGGTCCATAAGCTTAAAAATATATATTAAACAATGATATACAAAATAAAGCCCTCAAAAATGGGTGTGTTTATCCCTACCTATCACCACAAAACCATGCAGCAAAAACACATAATTAAAAACGTGTGTAAAACAAACTAAAAATGCAACCCATGTTTTGTACAACAATGTATATGTGTTACATCCTAAAAAAATATTTAAAAAAATGCAAATACTAGCCAACTCCCAGTAAATAAATGTAAATATAATGCCTGTGTATTACCGACTAGCAATCACACATACTATTTACCAAAAATGTAAAAAGCACAATGCACTATAACCACCTTTGGTTAATTTCTGTGACCCTTGGCCTAAATTGGCACGATCTAACTAATCACTTGTCAAAAACAAAGGTGACTTAGTTTTCACAACAAACACAAAAAAATATATAGAAGTGTGTCATTCAAATGTTACATGCAAATAAAAACATGCTTAAAATTGCTGAATCTAAAAAAACCCTAACAGTACATTTTTAAAAGTTGGTCCCTGAGTTCTAAAAGCATATTGTTTGTTATGTTTCACCTCTTACAAGTTACATTAATATTAATATTGTCCTGTGTTTGCTTGCTAAAAATGTGTTATATATGCTGTTAAACTAAACAGTTTATTAAATTACAACCACAAGATCAAATTGTCACTCAGTGTGTATATATATATAGATAGATAGATATAGATAGATAGATATATATACACACAGTATATGAAACTATTGTATAAAATTGTATAAAATATGACCCACTCAAGAATTGTTCTTGAGGAATGCAAAGGTAGATATGTAGTAGTAGAATTTATTGTCTGTATTTTGTAAAATTTACAATAAAAAATAAAGACTAATAAGATAATGTAGCATGTATTAAATGTATTAAAGTATGATTTAACCATATCCTGCCAGCCACCCTTTTTGAACAGCAGAAAGGAATGGCCTAACAGTCATTGGTAGATATGCGTCAGCCAGAATTTCTTTGTGTCTAAACTAATTTTCAAGGCAGTAACAGACTTTTAAGGTCACTATTTTGTTTCATTTTTCATCAGAATGATGTACAATACTAAATCAAACTTCTAAAGATCTTACATTTATAGTTACTTGTATCAACCGGTGACACTGAGTCAAAAATGGTTAAGCAACTAGCAGGCTACATAACCCAAATTCCACCTTTAGAGACATATCAAAAGAATGTAAATGGTACTTAGGGCCATTCTATATCAGATAAACTTGAGCTTTGAAACATAGACTTGTATTGATAGAGAATTAGAAAATGTTTACCTGTATCTTGTTAGAGGTTAACAATGTAACCAGATGGCTCCTCTCTGTCACTATGTTCTGTTAATTCAGAGCTCAAAAGGAAATGTTAAAATTTAGATGAAGTGTGAATGTAACAATATCATTGTCTTCATTTCTCTTTGAAGTTTGTAGTAAATTACTTGTAACAGGGGGACATGGGTTGTTGCATTATTGTGATCCATGCAGCTAATTACTGGGGGTGCTTAGGAAATAGAAAGTTTTACTTCAAAGCCACAATGATGATGGTACAGTCAAGGAATTATGATGTGATTGGAATAACAGACACTTAGTGGGATAAATCACAACTGGAGTACCTTCATGGATGGATATAAACTGTTCAGGAAGGACAGACAGGGCAGAAAAGATGGAGAAGTTGCATTGTATGTAAGAGAGTAGTATGACTACTCAGAGCTCCAGTATGAAACAGCAGGAAAACCTGAGAATCTCTGGATTAAGTTTAGAAGTGTGAGCAACAAGGGTGATGTCATGGTGGGAGTCTCAGGTGAGAGACCAGAGGAATGAGGTGGATGAGCAATGGAGGAGAAATGAGGTAGTTGCATCCAGCAACTAACAGAAGTTACTAGATCACAGGCCCTGGTTCTCATGGGGGACTTCAATCACCCCGATATCTGCTGGAAAAACAATACAGCAGTGCACAGACAATCCAGGAAGTTTTTGGAAAGAGTAGGGGACAATTTTCTGGTGCAAATGCTGGAGGAACCAACTAGGGGCAGAGCTCTTCTTGACCTGCTGCTCACAAACAGGGAAGAATTAGTAGAGGAAGCAAAAGTGGAAAAGGGGAACCTGGGAGGCAGTGACCATGAGATGGCCAAGTTCAGGATCCTGACAAAAGAAAGAAAGGAGAGCAGCAGAATATGAACCCTGGACTTCAGAAAAGCATATTTTGTCTCCCTCAGAGAACTTATGGGCAGGATTCTCTGGGAGAATAACATAAGGGGGAAAGGAGTCGAGGAAAGCTGACTGTATTTCTAAAGAATCCTTATTGAGGTTGCAGGAACAAATCATCCCAATGTGTAGAAAGAATAGTAAATAACTGAAATCCTTGCTGATCTTAAACACAAAAAAGAAGCTTACAAGAAGTGGAAGCTTGGACAAATGACCAGGGAGAAGTATAAAAATATTGCTGAGGTATGCAGGAGTGAAATCAAGAAGGCCAAATCATACTTGGAGTGCAGCTAGCAAGAGATGTTAAGAGTAACAAGAAGGGTTTCTTCAGGTATGTTAGCAACAAGAAGAAAGTCAAGGAAAGTGTGGGCCCCTACTGAATGAGGGAGGCAACCTAGGTGACAGAGGATGTGGAAAAAGCTAATGTACTCAATGCTTTTTTTTGCCTCTGTCTTCACAAACAAGGTCAGCTCCCAGACTGCTGCACTGGGCAGCACAGTATGGGAGAGGTGACCAGCCCTCTGTGGAGAAGAAGTGGTTCGGACTATTTAGAAAAGCTGGACGAGCACAAGTCCATGGGGGCTGGATGCGCTGCATCCAAGGGTGCTAAAGGAGTTGGCTGGATGTGATTGCAGAGCCATTGGCCATTATCTTTGAAAATTCATGGTGATCGGGGAGGTCCCGGATGACTGGAAAAGGCTAATGTAGTGCCCATCTTTAAAAAGGGAAGAGGAGGATCCGGGGAACTACAGGCCAGTCAGCCTCACTCAGTCCCTGGAAAAATCATGGAGCAGGTCCTCAAGGAATCAATTCTGAAGCACTTAGAGGAGAGGAAAGTGATCAGGAACAGTCAGCATGGATTCACCAAGGGCAAGTCATGCCTGACTAACCTAATTGCCTTCTATGAGGAGATAACTGGCTCTGTGGATGAGGGGAAAGCAGTGGATGTGTTATTCCTTGACTTTAGCAAAGCTTTTGATACGGTCTCCCACAGTATTCTTGCCAGCAAGTTAAAGAAGTATGGGCTGGATGATTGGACTATAAGGTGGATAGAAACTGGCTAGATCGTCGGGCTCAACGGGTAGTGATCAATGGCTCCATGTCTAGTTGGCAGCCGGTATCAAGCGGAGTGCCCAAGGGTCCGGTCCTGGGGCCAGTTTTGTTCAATATCTTCATTAATGATCTGGAGGATGGCGGGACTGCACTCTCAGCAAGTTTGCAGATGACACTAAACTGGGAGGAGTGGTAGATATGCTGGAGGGTAGGATAGGATACAGAGGGACCTAGACAAATTAGAGGATGGGCCAAAAGAACCTGATGAGGTTCAACAAGGACAAGTGCAGAGTCCTGCACTTAGGATGGAAGAATCCCATTCACTGCTACAGACTAGGGACCAAATGGGCTAGGCAGCAGTTCTGCAGAAAAGGACCTAGGGGTTACAGTGGACGAGAAGAGTGGATATGAGTCAACAGTGTGCCCTTGTTGCCAAGAAGGCTAATGGCATTTTGGGCTGTATAAGTAGGAGCATTGCCAGCAGATCGAGGGACATGATCATTCCACTCTATTTGATATTGGTGAGGCCTCATCTGGAGTACTGTGTCCAATTTTGGGCTCCACACTGCAAGAAGGATGTGGAAAAACTGGAAAGAGTCCAGCGGAGGGCAACAAAAATGATTAGGGGGCTGGAGCACGTGACTTATGAGAAGAAGCTGAGAGAACTAGGCTTGTTTAGTCTGCAGAAGAGGAGAATAAGGGGGGATTTGACAGCTGCTTTCAACTACTGGAAAGGTGGTTCCAAAGAGAATGGATCTAGACTGTTCTCAGTGATAGCAGATGACAGAACAAGGAGTAATGGTTTCAAGTTGCAGTGGGGGAGGTTTAGATTGGATATTAGGAAACAGTATTTCACTAGCAGGTTGATGAAGCACTGGAATGGGTTACCTAGGGAGGTGGTGGAATCTCCTTCCTTAGAGGTTTTTAAGGTCAGGCTTGACAAAGCCCTGGCTGGGATGATTTAGTTGGTATTGGTCCTGCCTTGAGCAGGGAATTGGACTAGGTGACCTTCTGAAGCCCCTGCCAACCCTGATATTCTATCGTCACCTATTTTTCACCCGAGGACTGTACGCTGTCAGGAGTCTCTCAGAGAACTATAAAAAGAACTCTAGGGCCCTGATACTATTATCTCAGATCTTCTTCAGCTTTGTCAGGATGTTTTAGTTGCAAGACTGAGGTCTCCAGTCTTGGATCACCCTGATATTGGACAGTGGACTATAACCAGTTAAACTAATTCTGTTTGAACTAAACTAATTCCTTTAAAGCTCACAATCTCTGTTATGAAACTGATCTAAGATCTTTATTCATATCTGTATGTATAATGATATTTTAACCAATACTCTTTCTTCTTTTTAAATACATTTTAGTTTGGTTAATAAGAATTGGCTGTAAGCATGTATTTGGATAAGATCTGAGATATTCATTGACCTGGAGGGTAATGTGTCTGATGTGTTGGGATTGGTACAACTTTTTATATGTTGAATAACATTTTCAGTAATCCCCTCATCATATTTGATTTGGCTGTCTGCTTGGGAGCCCAAGTCTGTGTTGCTTTAAGGGAACTGTGTTTCTGGTTTCTGGGTAACCAGTAGGTATTGTAGAAGCTGTTCTGTTGCTGGCTTGGTGAATCTAATTATTAGAAATAACCACCAATTTAGGGAATTGTTTGCCCCATTCTTTGCAGTTTTCCCTAATTAAGCAATCTCACTGTGCCCCCTCTGGAATCCCAGTCACATGGCCATTTTAGTAATCTCATTAATATTCTGGGGACTTCCCCAGTATTCCAAGATTTAGTAAAAAAGAACATCAGCAGACTAGAAATCTTCTCAGCCTGCTCTTGGGTGAATGTTATCTAGTCCTTCTGATTTTAAAATGTTTATCCCCAGTAGACAGTTTAACATCCTCTTTAGTTACTAATGGACTAGAAGGTATTTCATCATCCTCGTGATATGACTACAATATATTGATTGTTTTCAATATACAACACAAATATTTATTGAACACTCCTGCCTTTTTTATATCATTATTAACAATTTTACCATCTCCATCTAGTGCCAAGGAAATATTTGGAAATAGAGAATATAGAATATTTTAGAAAAAACATTGGGACTTGGTTTGCAAAAGATTCACAAAGCATAAACCACTGCTATTTGCCAAATATTATATTTGTTGAATATTATTTGACCAGCTCCATTCATAATAATGATGGACACGTGGCTCAGTGCTCTCTTTGGTAATTCTGTCCTGATTGTGTTTAAAGGTGGAGCTGCTGATCTCAGACTGTTCAATGGAAGCAACCCATGTGTTGGGAGAGTGGAGATTGAACGTAACGGTCAGTGGATGAAACTGTGTTTTACTGCTTCGCATGCTGCAGAAATTTGCCAACATGTGAGATGCAGAGAGCCAATTGGTGTCCATAATGCTGGCCATTTTGGAGAAGATTCCAGACCATACTTGATGATAGGAGACGTATGTTATCAATCAACAATCTGGGACTGCATACTGGAAAATCCGAATACAGAGTCAACGTGCTCTCATTCTTCCTATTCTGGAGTAACCTGCTTAGGTAAGAAATCAGCCACCCTGCTACTTGGCATGAGAGAAAAGGGATTTAATCCAGAACTTGTTCCATTCCTGCAAACTAATGTCGAAGTGGGTAAATATGATCAAATCCTGAAATTATGCTGGAGTGAACTGTGTAGGTAAGAAACCAGCCATTCTGCCACTTGTATATTTCCAGTCCACAATAATTTTTTCTTGGAAATGACAGGTTTATTTGGATGGTGGGAAAGGGTGAGCCTAGGCCCACCCAAAACTAAATGTTGGACCCCTCGCTTGAGGGGAGAGACCACAAGGCCCAGAACACAACTGAGTAGGTGGGACAACAAATGCAAAAACAAGAAGGGAGTATGGTTGCTGGAAGGTACAGGGCTGACTGAAGCAGTAAGGGATAAAACCCCACCTCACCTACCTTGTGTCAGAAAGACGTTAGGAGATTTGTTCAAATATGTGTGTTCAACTTTGAATTCATGTGTATGAACTAATATGACCAAGGCTCTACTCTCCAGACAATCTATCCTGGGCCTTGGTGACCTAGCAGTGTAGGAGTAGGAGTGGTAGTGTATAGCTGCTGCAATTATAGATACTATAGAAAAGCCTATACTAGGCTAGAATAGACAGAGTTAGGTAGGGAGTCAAATTCACAAATTTACACCAATTTTCTAATAACTAGTAACTGTCTTCCCTCCACAATGGATCACATACTCCACCTCCTCCCTAGCCCCAGGATCCTAACATCTTTTATTGGACCAACTTCTGTTGGTGGAAGATACAAGCTTTTGTGCTTCTCAGAGGTCTTCACCAGGTCTGGGGAAGGTCACCAGAGTGTCTGCTTAGATTTCTGAATGTTCTTGAAGTTGACATTACTAAAGAGCTGAGATATGATTGAATCAATATGTGAATAATTCACCAACGTCATTTTTTAGTATTTGATCAGGTTGTAGATACTGCTTTATTACTGTCCTGCAAATATTCCTCCATCATTCAGAAGGACTTGGCTTCAACAGAATGCTTATGTAGCTGCAGGGGCGGCCCATCTGTGCAGGCGAACTAGGGGTCACTAGGGTTCCAAGTTAAAAGAGGCGTCAAATTCAAGGAAAAAAATCAAATGAAAAAAAAATGAAAAAAGTACAAATAAAATAACAAAGATGTCATTATTTCAATTCCCAGGTGCATGCTGAGGGAATATGAATTATAATT
>NC_133769.1:151218589-151235233 GCF_003597395.2 Chelonoidis abingdonii | reverse complement strand
AAAAGGCATTGATGCTATAGATTTGTGTAGTGAGCTTCAGGCTTTTTTGAGATGACTTAAGAAACTTTCCACTCCTGAAGAAGTACTGAAGTTTGTTTGTGAAAATAAACTCACAGACAGTTTTCCAAACATTTTTATAGCTCTATGCATTCTTTTAACTTTGCTCGTTTCTGTAGCTAGTGGGGAACATAACTTCTCAAAGTTAAAATTGATAAAAAAAAGTATCTGCGTTCAACAAAGGTGCAAGAAGACTTGTTGGACTTGCCACAATGTCAATAGAGCATGAAATAGCTGGAAAACTGAATCTAAAAGAACTAGTGACAGAATTTTCAAAACTTAAAGCAAGAAAAGTCACATTTTAAGAGCACATAGTTTTTTTTAGTCAGAGTATTTTGTAAATATAGATTAAAGTTCATTGAAGAGTTTTCTTATTTCTTTCTATATTGTATGTGGTGGGAATGGCAGTAAAGCAGGATAGCGTAATGGATGATTTTGGATTTGTAATAATAAAAATTACAATTAACATTTTTAGCTGTCATGTACAAATCTATTCTGAAAATGTCATGTCTTCATTTTATCTGATCTCAGAAACATTGGTTGGACAGATGGAAGGATGGACAAACCAAATAATTAAGCCTCTGTTTTTTAAAAAAATGCTTAAAAAAGATTAAAAGGAAAAAAAGGGGCAAAATGTTTCCCAGTTTACCAAAAACCTTAGCTTAGATCTGCCCTTGGGCTTTGGGGATGGAGGGCACCGATTGCATGGTTCGCCTAGGGTGCCAGTTACTGGCAGTTAGTCTAGGGCTGCCCCTGTGTAGTTATGTGGAAAGCAAAGACAAGACCCATGGCCCTGTGCTAGTTTTGTCATCATCATCTCCTCTTCCTCTTTGAAAATCTATTTCTTTCTTATCAGTAGTATTACCATAGTGCTTTGTTCAGAACTTCAGTTTGTAGCAAGGTTTCTCCAGAAGTAAGAAGAAGGCTTGAAGACAAAATGGAGGGGTTTCCAGGGCCTTTTATATTCTTTCTCTTGTGGGCAGAAATCAGTTTTTTCTCTTGTGCAAGATCACAGCAATAAGATGAAGTTTGTAGCCACATGGGCAAGTCACATGTCCATGCATGACTCAGTTATTTACAGAGAGATCAGCCATTGCTCACATGCTACCTTGAACATCCCAGGAAGACTTTTCATGCAGATTGCAGTCTCCCAAGGTCCATTGTCAGTTAAGTGTTTTCTGATTAGTCACTTAATCTGCAAATTCCTTTCTCAAGAAACTGACCAAATGCTTCACTAATGCTACACATCGGGATACAATACATAGCCAGTATTCATAACTTCAAATACAAAAATGGTAAACACATACAGATAGCATAATCATAACCAGCAAATCATAACTTTTTCATAGACACCTCACAAAACAACCTTTGTGCAACATTTGCTGTGAATCATAGACTCATAAAATATTAGGGTTGGAAGAGACCTCAGGCGGTCATCTAGACCAATCCTCTGCTCAAAGCAGGACCAAGAGCAACTAAATCATCCCAGCCAAGGCTTTGTCAAGCAGGGCCTTAAAAACCTCTAAGGATGGAGATTCCACCACCTCCCTAAGTAACTCATTTCAGTGCTTCACCACCCTCCTAGTGAAATAATATTTCCTAATATCCAACCTGGACCTCCTCCACTGCAACTTGAGACCATTGCTCCTTGTTCTGTCATCTGCCACCACTGAGAACAGTCTAGCTCCATCCTCTTTGGAACCCCCCTTCAGGTAGTTGAAGACTGCTATCAAATTCCCCCTCACTCTTCTCTTCTGCAGGCTAAATAACCCCAGGTCCCTCAGCCTCTCCTCATAACTCATATACCTCAGCCCCCTAATCATTTTTGTTGCACTCTGCTGGACTCTCTCCAATTTGTCCACATCCCTTCTGTAGCGGGGGTACCAAAACTGGACACAATACTCCAGGTATGGCCTCACCAGTGCCGAATAGAGGAGAGTAATCACTTCCCTCGATCTGCTGGCAATGCTCCTACTAATACAGCCCAATATGCCGTTGGCCTTCTTGGCAGCAAGGGCACACCGTTGACTCATATCCAACTTCTTGTCCATTATAATCCCCAGGTCCTTTTATGCAGAACTGCTGCCTAGCCAGTCAGTCCCCAGCCTGTACCAGTGCATAGGATTCTTCCACGCTAATGGCAGGACTACTGCGCTTGTCCTTGTTGAAAACTCATCAGATTCTTTGGCCTAATCCCCAATTTGTCTAAGTCTCTCTGGACTCTCTCTACTCTCCAGTGTATCTACCTCTCCCCCCCAGCTTAGTGTCATCTGCAAATTGCTGAGGGTGCAATTCATCACATCATCCAGATCATTGATAAAGATGTGAAGAAAACCGGGACCAGGACAAACACCTGGGCACTGATACTGGCTACCAATAGACATCGAGCTGTTGATCACTACCTGTTGAGCCTGACAATCTAGCCAGTTTCCATATATCTTAATAGTCTATTCATCCAATCCATACTTTTTTAACATTGCGGCAAGAATACTGTGGGAGACGTACAAAAATTTGCTAAAGTCAAGATATATCACATCCACCACACTTCCCCGTATCCACAGAGCCAGTTCTCATCATTGAAGTAATCAGGTTGGTCAGGCATGACGTGCCCTGGTGAATCCATGTTGACTGATTCCTGATCACCTTCCTGTCCTCCAAGTCCTTGAAAATGGATTCCTTGAGGACCTGCTCCATGATTTTGCAAAGGACTGTAGTGAGAATGACCATCTGTAGATCCCCACATTCCTTCCTTCCCGTTTAAAATATGGCACTGTATTTCCCTTTTCCAATCGTACAGGACCTCCCCGATCGCCAGGAATTTCAAAGATAGTGGTTAATGGCTCGCAGTCACATCATGTCACTCCCTCAGCACCCTGGATGCATAGATATGACCCTTGCACTTGTGCTCCTCCACTTTTCTAAATAGTCTTAACCTATTCTTCACTACTGAGGCTGCTCATTTCCTCCCCCATACTCGCTGCCCAATGCAGCAGTCTGGGAATTGACTTGTCTGTGAGACCGAGGCAAAAAAAGCTTTTGAGTACTTCAGCTTTTCCACATCATAAATATTAGGAGACTGCCAAGCTCCTAGAAACTGGAAGGGACCTTGAAAGATCATCAAGTCCAGCCCCCTGCTTCCACTAGCAGGACCAAGTACTGATTTTGCAACAGATCCTAATGGCCCCCTCAGGATTGAAATCACAACCCTGGTTTAGCAAGCCAATGCTCAACCACTGAGCATCTGTCATTACCTTACTTCCCTCATTCAGTAAGTACCCACACTTTCCCTGACCTCTGTTACTAACATACCGTAGAAACCCTTCTTGTTACCCTTCACATACCCTTGCTATCTGTAAGCCAATTGTGCCTAGCCTGCCTCTGATTACAGCCCTGCATGCTCTAGCAATATTTTTATACTCTTCCCTAGTCAAACTGTCCAATTTCCACTTCTTGTAAGCTTCCTTTCTGTGTTTAAGATCAGCAAGGATTTCACTGTAAGTCAAGTTGGTTGCCGGACATATTTGCTATTCTTTCGTACTCTGTGAGGTTTGTTCCTGCACCTCAATGTCGTTCTTTAAATAAAACCATCTCTCCTGTACTCCTTGCCCCCTCATATTAGCTTCCGGGATTGTAAAGTGGTCACAACAATGATCTATATGGTCACAGTTTATGTCATAAGCACACGGGTCAACGAAGTTTTGGAGAGAGAACAAAGGAGGAGCTGGAGCAATAGCACGACTGCGGTAGAGAGATACGAGTGTGCACGGGTGCAAAGTCTGAATGAGAAGCTGCTTGGAGGAGAGACAGTTGCTGCACTGTGCTTGCAAAAGGGGAGTCTTACAGGCACACAGCCTGGAGTGACAGGAAAGCTACACCCACACAGCAAGACGTACCATTGGGTCACCATGCATGGCAGCATCAGAGTGCATGGACAGGTGACTGACCACTTGGTGAGTGTGTTGGGGAAATCAGGGGGTTGCACTGGCATGGGCAGAGGGTCTTTGTGTGTCTACCAGACACTGGAGGAGCGAGCAGGGCTGTGTGTCAGAGAGTCTGTGTAACCCTTTCGAAGATCTGACCTGGGTCTTTTACTCCTGGCTTTGCCTAGGTTAGATAAAAGCAATGTTCTATTGATAAGTGCGGTGCTTGTTCAAGGGTTAACTCTACCCTCTAGGGGAAGGCTGGTATTTGTGCAGAGGTACATGGCTGGGCTCTGGGACCCCTTCCCAACCCTGGGAGTCCAGCACCTAAACAAGCACTTGCCACATCCTTCATATGCAACAGAAACATCCCAGTGCTGACTTCATGTTTCTGCTTGTTGCTTAAAACAAGCTGGTCTTTCTTACCAGAGGCTCCTGAAGCAAGTGCTCACAAATTTGTCTGGTAAGTGAAGTGGGTGAGGGAGGAAGGAGGGAAGGGAGAACAGTACACTCGCTGGGATGCCCATGTTAGGAGAGCCCCTGTATTCTGAAAAGGGCTGAAGCGAGTCTTTTTGGCAGCAGAAACCCCTCCTTCCCTCTCTGGCAGACTGGTTACCTTTCTTGTATCAGCTAAATTGGCCTCTTAGGCATGTATCTGCACTGGGGGAAGTGCACAGCCTCTTTGGGTAAGCAAGCAAAGTGCTTTATCCTTTACAATGGTGGAGTCTACTACCCCTGCTGAGTCTGTTCGGTTCTTAGTGCCAATGTAGAGGAAGAGCAGGGCCTCCTTCTTGCCATCCCTTTTGGACAATATGTGTCCCTGGGAGAACATGGAGGAAGTCTATGGATTGCAATTGTACTTTCCTGTACTTGTACTTTTGTCCCCTGACTGCCCCCTTGCGTAGCTATGCAAAGGCCAATGAAAATCTGACCCTTTGTGTGTGCTACTGTTGCAGCCAGCAATAAGGGCAGTATTCATTCATGCACCTGGGACAAGACTTATGTTAACAGAAGGCAGACACCCAGCTGGCCTTGAATACTCAGTTAAAGTATTAATGACCAACAGAGGCAAACAGGAGAGGGAGCCTGTGATGTTCCCCTCTGGTGTTATCTGGACTGGTGATCTGCTAGGTCACTCCGATCCTTGATTCTAGGAGCCAGCCTTACCCTGCTCTGTTATGAGAACCCCCGCTACTGAGCTGTTCACGCACAGCCTCTGGCACATAAACTGCTTCCCATTGCAAGCGAATGACACTAGCCAATATCTCCAGTCCCAGACACAATCCTAGGAACCTTCGTTTTGCAGTGTCCAGTTATGCCGTCTGGATGCTGCAAGCTTATATGAGTTTGTCAATTTAACAAAGAAATTGATATGTACCAGGCTTGTTATCCCAAGGGGAGCCTCTGACATACTTCAGACAAAATGCACTGCTTCAGGTATAATAAACAAACAGATTTATTAACTATAAAGATAGATTCTAACACTTAGAATCTATCTTATAATTAATAAATCTGTTTGGATACGAGTGAAAGGCCACTTCAGGTTTGTAGCAAGAATACATGATGAGAGGGATTCCACTACATTTAGAATAGGACTTCCTCCTCTCTCTCTGTTTGAATTTATTAAATAAATTTTCAAAACAAAAACCAAAACTTACAGCCACAATTGGGGCAAATCACAGATTCTGAAAGGAACCATCCTTACCCTGCCCACCACAGAGTGTCACACTAAGGAATGATTGCAGCTATTTTGAAATCTGAAGTTCAAATGCAAAGGCACAGAAAGCTCCGGTTTGTGCACATTCAGGCACAGTGAACCAGATTCTGATGATCTTACTCACAGTGAGTAGTACCTTACTCTGTGAGTAGTCCCACTGAAATCACTGGAGTAAGCTGCTACTCAACATGCATCAAAGTGATACAATCTATTCCTAAAAGATTCTTTTAAAATCTCCTATTCTAGTTAATAATAGAATATGGCAGCTACTTATCTAACAGTTCCTGGAGCAGAAACACTCTTTACAGGTGCTTCTTCCCTCTTGTCCATCTCATTCTGACACAACCAAGCTGCAATGGATTGTTTAGGGACCAGAAACAATAAGAGACCAAAAACACAATGATGTGACTTATGTGAATTATTTGGGAGTCTGACTGGCAAATCCAAATAACATTGGACTATTTCTATATGATTCCTAGTCAGCCTTTGTTCACCTGTTGTTATCAGAGACTATTTTAGAACATTGAATATGGTCAAAATTCATAGCATTGGTGTGTGATTGATTCACAAAGCCATAAACTATTGACCCTTGCTTAATACAGTAACTCCTCACTTAGCGTTGTCATGTTGATGATCAGTTAGGGAACATATTAATTTAAAGTTGTGCAATGCTCCCTTATAACATTGTTTGGCAGCCACTGGCTTTGTCCACTGCTTGCAAACAATGCAGCCCATTGGAGCTAGCTGGTGGGGGCTTGGAACGACGGTGGACTAGCAGCCCCCCTATCAACTCCCCTAAGTTACCTGTGCAGCAACCGCCCAGCAGGTATCAATTTCCAGATAGTTCAGCTGTCCCTCCCTCCACTGTCATGTGCTGCTCCTGCCCTCTGTTTGGAACTGCTCCCAGGAGCCTCCTGCTTCCTGGGCAGGGCAGAGGAAAGAGGGGTGCTAATGTCAAGGTGTCTCCTTCCCCCTGCTACCTGCTCCTGCCCCCCATCTCCACAGAGCACGATGGGACACGACAGGGCTCAGGACAGCTGCTGGCTCAACTTACTGATCTACTTAAAAAGGCAGAGTACTTAAAGGGGCAATACTTTTCTCTATCCCTCTCTCACACATGTGGTGTGTGTCTCCGTCTTCCCCCCACACACACAGACTCACACGGTATGTGTCTCTGTCTCTCTCTCTTTCACACACACATGGTGTGTATCTCTGTCTCTCTCTGCCATGCTGTGTCTCCTCCCTCCATCCCTGCTGCCTTGTAGAGTGTGAGGCTACATTAACAACAATGTGTTAAGCCTTGAGGACTCAGCCAAGTGCTAGTTCATCATTTAGCAGTAAGGCATTCCCTGGGAAATATCCCTCCCTCTGACTCCACCACCTCAACCAAGCTTCACATTCATCATTGCTGTGTACAGTATTAAATTGTGTATTTAAAACTTATACTATATATATTCTTTTGTCTGGTGAAAAAAAAGGAGTGGACTGAGAATCGCGTCTATGGTCTCAGTGAGGATTAAATCCTTGGGAACAGAATGGACCTGGTAGGCAAATGGGTGTTGTGACTGATCAAGGGAGTTTGGCCAAGGGACTGTTAATGGTTGTGGTGATTAAGGAAAACAACCCAAGGTTTTGGGGCCTTTTTGGCGAGATCAGTGACCAGTGAGTCTTTGTGCAAATCTCTAGAAAGAATAGAGAAAGGGAAAGAGAGGGCGAGAGACACTCTCTTTACGATGGGGACTACTCCTTGTAACATGGTCCCACATAGTTTGTTTTGTTTGTTAGGGTCTTGATTTTTTAACACCAAAGAATGAACTACTGATCCAAATATGTGCGGTGGCAGCCACTGTATACTTACGTTGGGATTGAGTTTCTTTATATAATTTTTGGCCCCTCCTAACTTATCAATAAAGGAGAATTGTGACTTCTATGTTGCCATTCAAATCGTGGTAAAGAGACCAATTTTTCACTGTCTAATTTTAAGAAAAACAGTTGGAGGGTGCACCGTAAAGTACAAAGGGGTTCGCCAGTCTAAAATTCATTTAATGGTTTTCATTGCTTTGTTTTCTTGACGAACAAGAGCAATGCGCTTCAACTTGCAGTGGGGGAGTTTAGATTTGCGATATTAGAAAACCCACCCTTAAATTTTTTCCACTTAGGGGAGGGGTTGGTTTTTGCAAGGCCAAAAAAACTTGGGGGATTTTGGGGTTTCCCTGGGAGGTGGTGGCAATCTCCTTCTTAGCGGTTTTTTACGGTTCAGGCTTGACAAGGCTTCGGCTGGGAGGATTATGTAGCTTGATTTGGTCTGTTTTTAGCAGGGGATTGGATTAATAATTCATCCGATTCCGAAAGGAGCCGAATTGAGGCTCGGACCTGACTTGAAGGGTGGCAGCTGGGAACAGAATGATGGGTGGCTGACTCGGACCAGAAACTATTTGCTGGGCAGGGACCGCAGATGTGGGGTGAGAGCTCCTGAAGCCGGAGGCGAACATTCATCTTATCCCAGTCAAGTGAGAGCCACTGGAACTCTCTGTACCAGTCTATTGAATTCTAGTCTGTCCTAGCTGACTCTTTCTTTTGGAGGCTATAATTGTTCCTATTCTTCTTGTTCAGTCTTAGTTCTTCCATGAAATAGTCTAGTAGAGCAATGTTGCTGAAAGCTGATACAGAGATTTCCTTTCATTGCATAATCCTTGATCTAATCTTTATCTTCTCCTGTTGCTCTGCAGAGGGCCAGTGTTGGAACTGAGGGGAGGTTATTATCCAGCATTTCTGCTGCACTTACCGGCTGCAGCAAATCACATGGCTTCCTGTCATGTGGCACAGAGATGCCCCAGGGCAGTCACGGCAATGGCCCAATGGGGTTCAGTCCTTACAATGAAATGTGTTCTGTCAGATAAAGCCTGTATCTCTATCCCAAAATGCCCTCCTCTGGAGTGATTACCAGGCAACCCACAGTTTTGAGCTGATGACAGAGAACGTTGGCATTGATAGATCCCAGTGTGTTCACAGACATTCCCAGGCATACCAACATTGATCTCACCTCCCTGAGCCACACTTGTGCGCCGTTCACCACGGAGCCTGGTGCCCTGGGGAGAAGGGAGAATGGAGTTTAGAGAGGCAGCCTGGAGCATTTGTATACGTATATCGCTAAGCATCATAGAACTAGAATATCAGGGTTGGAAGGCCTCAGGGAGGTCATTTAGTCAACTTCTGCTCCACACAGGGCCATCCCCAACTAAATCATCCCAGCCAAGCTTTTGTCAAGCCTGAGCTTAAACCTCTAAGAAGAAGATTCCACCAACTCCTAGGTAACCATTCCAGTGCTTCAACACCTCCTAGTAAGTTTTTCCTAATAAGCCACTATAAACCTCCCCATTGCAACGAGATATTACTCTTGTTCCTTTCTCTCTGCTACCCCTGAGGAAGGTCTGGAGCCATTCTCTTGGCACCCCTTTTCAGGTAGTTGAAAGCAGCTATCAATCCCCCCTCTTCATCTTTCTGAAGGATAAATTTTATCCAGTTCCCTCAGCCCTCTAATCATAGTCATCGTGAGCATTCCCTAATCATTTTCGTTGCCCTCCGTTGAACTTCTCCAATTTTCCCACATCCTATCTTTTGTAGGCAATGGGGCCAAAACTGACACAGTACTCAATGAGGCCTCACCAATGTTCGAATAGAGGAGATGGACCAATGTCCCTCGATCTGCTTGCAAGGCCCTTATGCATACGCCAAGTGCCGTTAGCCCTTCTTGGCCAAGGGCACACTGTCAACTATATCAGCTTTCTCGTCCACTGTACTCCTAGGTCCTTTTCTGCAGGACTGCTTCCTAGCATTCGGTCCCTGTCTGTAGCAGTGCTGGGATTCTTCCTTTCTAAGTGCAGGACTCTGCACTTGTCCTGGTTTGACCTCATAAGATTTCTTTTTGCCCAATCCCCCTGTTTTTCTATAAGTCTAGGTCCCTCTGTATCTATCCCTACCCTCCAGCATATTCTCCAGTTTAGTGTCATCTTGCAAAACTTGCTAGGGTGCAGTCCACACCATTGCTCTAGATCATTTAATGCTATATGAACACTTGGCCCCAGGACCAACTCTGGGAATCCGCATGATACCACTTGCCAACTAGATATGAGCCATTGATCACTCCCATTGAGCTTGACATCTAGCAGCTTTCTGTACAGGACAGTCAGGGTGATTGATCCCTTTCTTATTGTTTGCGTTTTCTACAGAAGCTGATGGCACTGGTTTTTCCCAGCTCCCTACAGCGTGACATGTGTTTATTTGTTACACGGCTACTCTAGAATCCACAACACTGGGATTTTTTAAGGCATCATGCTGAATTTTTACGTGAACACTATGGACACTGGCATCATTTGTGTGAGAACGTCTGATTTGATGTGATATCCTGGGACAGTACGCAGGTGTGACTCCTTCCCCACCACCACCTGCCACTCGTCAGTCAGATCAGCCATGTCCTTCTCCAATGAGCTCTCTGGGGTAGATAAAGTGTCTTCCAGCACTCTAATTCATTACAGATAACGCTGGCACTTTGATATAAAGTGTGCATACAGCGTGTAGCCCATGTTTCACCATGTTTTATTTCCACACGTCCTGAGCGGGATTGTCTCTCCACTAGCGAGGGCTGTGGTAGCCTAGAGAGTCAACCTCATCCATCAGTGAATGTTACATTTACACTCAAACTAGCAAAATTAATTTTTCAAGTAGTAGGACATGTTTTTCAAACCTTTTTCATAACATGTTTTAGAATCATGGATTTATAGTATGAGTACATTTAAAAATTAAGTACCTGTATTTTAAATATCTGTTCTTGAAATATGGACCTTTGTCTCACTGTTATAGATATGAACGCTATTCAGTGTTTTTTCTAATTGTGAAGGATGTGATAGGAGGTCTGGTATTATTTTATGAAGCTTGCTTGGGTTTGCTTGTTAGTTCTGCTACAGGAATTACTAAGGGTACTATAGAAGAGGGTGTTCTTAATTCCAGTTTAGCTAATTGGGTTAAATAGGAGTGGGACACACCAGTTCAGCTTTTTAAATCAGGCAGAGTCTATACTACAATGCTGCATCGCACACTGCACCGATGCAGCTGTGTGCTTTGTATGAAGACATCTAAGCTGAAGGGAGACAACTCTCCTGTCGCTTAGTTTACGTCACCACAGATGGTGATGCTACATCAAGCAGGAGAAGCTCTCCCCAACCTGCATGTCTACGAGGAGGGTTAGGTCGGGATAATAGGTCTTCTCAGGATGTGGCTTTTTTCACACTTATGAGCGATTATCTGTAGTTATACTCGTATCTAGAACTGGCCTCAGATGCAGTTCATCAAGCTAGGGCCGGCCGCGGGTTGATTTGAGCTGCTCCTGAGTTAAAAGGAACAATTGCATGTTTTCACTGACATTTTAATTAGAGTTAACTAATGGGGGGCTAGCTAACCCATGTTTAGAATACATTTTTTGCTGTCTTATGCCTACTGGGGTTAAATCAGACCTGGATGGTTTGTTTCCACAAGAACAGACAGTGTTTTTTAGATACTCTTTATGATATTCAGAGGACTCTACACCTGACACACCTTTGAAGGTATTTACACTGTCCATGCTGCATTCAGCTTGTTGGTAGTGAAGTGGGGTGAGTCCAGATGGGAAACTGGAACAAATGCTTTGAATGATAAAGAGTGTTCTGAAGCTCAGGCAGGGACAAGGGGTCAAGTTACTGCTCAAGGGGAGCAAACTGCAAGAATGGCCCTGGGGATGGGTTTAATTTTAAGCGCTGGACCTGCCTAGCTTAAGACATGCTAAGACTTTGGTAGTAGAGCTATTTGTTGTGTAAAATTGTTTTCTGCCTTATCTGCATGCTGCATTAATAATAACTGATACAGCGGCGGTGGCAGGAATCTAACTGCTGGCTTGTCCCTGATGTAGGACACTCTGCTGGAGATTATTCCTGGGAGGTTCACTTATTCTGTGGCCCCACGTTCCGCTTAGTCTGCCACTACCTCTGTTGACTGGATATCATTTCCCTTTCAGGCCTCACTTTTTCTCTGGTTTTTGTCTGTCTTTTCCGTTCACCACTTATGAGCAGGACTGACTATTTACTTTGATTTGTACAGTGCAGGTACACCGGGCTCTGTTCCTCTGTGGCTCAAGAAGCTATACAGTAACTATATAACACTGTAGGGTTGCTACCAACGACCTTATAACTATGGCTTTGGCTGCAATTCGCGCTTTTCCACGGCTAACATCCTAAATCCGGACTTTGTCTATCAGTCCTTACTGAAACAAAGGCAAATTTGTATTTAAAGCAAAAGAATTTTACAGAGTAAAGACTGAGAAAAACAATGTGTAGGGCCTAGATGGGCAATCATGAATGGTCTGAAGCCTTAACTTCAGGGGAGGCAACTTTATTGCTGAATGGCATTATTTTTAGGAGACGAGCGAGAACACTTCCTCTCCAAGTGTGAACTGAGGGTGCAAATGACTATTTATTTATTATTAATATATTAATTTATATTATTTAGTTCTGTAGTTGTTCCGGTGTGCAAGTGCTTTTAGACAATTTAGTGAGGGAAGTTTTTGCGGCAGGGGAGTACTCTTCCAAGGCAGAGAAGTACGTACAGAAGTTTTTAGGGGAAGGGAGAAGAATAGAGCATTTTACTACAATTACAAGATTCAACTGTCCTCAGCATGGTATGTGTGATATTGTGTTTACCCCTTCTCCGCACTGTCAGTGGGTAAGTGATTCAGCTCGGCTGCGGAGCTTCACCCCACATCTGCTGTCCCTTGCCCGCAAATAATTAGTGTCGCCAACCGCCACCCTCAGTTCTGTTTCCTCCCAGGTGCCTCCGTTCAGTTCCTAGGCCTCAACTTGCTCTCAGGGAACTCCGATCCCTCCAGTCAGTGCTGCGGGGGAAGCCAGCTTATTGCTCCACAGAAGTGGGGAAATGGCCAGGAAGGCGCCTGAGTTTGATGGCTCTTTGCTTCCCCACCTCCATGAATAATTGCTTTTCGATTGTGAAGGAAAGGGGGAGAGGGGAGGAGCTCTGCTGGAAACAGTTGATGACTTGTTGTTTTACCCCAGTTAGGCAGGACGTGGGGCGCCACAGTCATTAGGACTCAGGATGGAGCTTTTGCCTCATTGGTAGGGGCTGGTCCAGACCAGCCACAGTTTGTCACATGTGGAAAAACTGCAGCGGGCAAGTCTGGCTATCTAAGGGGGACTAATGTGGAGGGCGCAGGGCGTCTTGGATGAGATCCTAGAGTCGATCAGCATGTACAGAGGACATGTAGTGAAAGGCACAGTGATTTTAGGAAATAGAACATGAGTTTTTTCTGCTTTGCCCTTTTTGTTCTGGACTTTGGGGTCTTGTCAACTTTTAATCACGCCCACAAAGTAGAAAACTCCTTTGATAACTATGACACAAACATAATGGTAAGAGTTGGTACCACTGTGTGTGCAGAGAGAATATGATATTTGTCCACCCTTGCCTTACAGCCTCTAGCTGGCACAGAGGTAGGTGTTTTTAGATTGAGCCTGGCCTACCAGAGCTGCTGGAGCCTGAATCCCTTGCCATCATTTCTCATCTGGGTTCTCTTTTCTGGGATCCGCACAGCTCCATGGGTTGCCATGTTCTGGCTTTGGCTGAGTTGTGCAATGGGTCCCACCAAGCCGAGAGCACTGAGCTGTCAGTTTCTGCTCACCTAGCAGCACTAGTAGCTCATGTTCGTGAGTCCTGCGGCGTTTATTGTGTGTAACCACCACTTACCGTCTAGCCGTCCTGGAGTTCAGGATTCAGCCTCTGGAGAGCCTTATTAAGGGACTACGCTATTGGCTACTTAGAGCCCCCTGACCCATTCCCAGCTGTTGGAGATCGGTTGGGAAGGAGAAGAACATAAAATGGTTTCTGGACTCTTGGCTGGCTAGATTGGGGTTATTATGTTATACTTATATTAGATAGTTAACCCTTAACCTTTTCCTTCCCTTGATCCTATTTTCATGTTCACATAGTTCGCATCACTGCTA
Source organism: Chelonoidis abingdonii (assembly GCF_003597395.2). NCBI lineage: Eukaryota > Metazoa > Chordata > Testudines > Testudinidae > Chelonoidis > Chelonoidis abingdonii. The sequence goes on along the minus strand of NC_133769.1, from coordinate 151,221,500 downwards.
TGGCTGTTATTTTTTATGTGTCCTTCTTTGCTGGGATTTGTTTTTATTTTATTGTTGTTTCCTGTGCATGGGCTTATTATCTTTCAGGATAGTGGTATTAGCGCTGCTTTTCTCGAGGACAGCACTCCTGTTGTACCTGGTGCAGTTGAGCGTCACCTGAGTTGGTCCACCAGGCACCAGAAAAGAAATCCAGGACCACCTATGCAAGGAGGAGGGGGGAAGCGCTCCAAAATATTGGGTTGATAGTCAGGTCAGGACGGCAAAAGGCATACTTAGGGAGAGGCCATGAGTTAGTTACAACATCAGGTGCCAACTGCCTTTGTCATGTCACATTGTGTACTCAAAGAATCGTTCTTATGTCACACCGGACGGTGTATTGCACAGGAGACCCTTCCCATACTAGATTTTAATTAATGCAATTTTACTCAGTACCTTGCACAACCACACAGGATTTCGTGAATTCTGATCCACTCCATTTAAGATAGACATTGATAATCAGAAATGTTATAAGGAGTGAGCTTATGCAGAACCTGTGGACTGAATGGAAAGGAAACTTCTGGCAAATGCACCTGTAATCACACCCTCACTCTTGTATAATCTGTGTATAAAATATGCCTTTCCGAGGGTATCATTTGGAAACTAACTACTCACTGGGCATAATATCATGGTGGATGTGTGGTTAGCATGATTATATGTGATTTTTGAAATCCCCCTGATATGATGTTTAAGGGACTGTTCAATTCCGTGGTCAATTAGGCACACTGGTAGTAAGTTTAACAAAGGGATGTGCAGTTACTCTTTACATAAAGCCTTGTAAGCGAGTCACTCAGACAGCAGAAGAGAAATAAGGAAACAAATCGCCTACTCGAACAAAGGTGAAACAAAACACATGAGCCTCTTTCCTCGACTAGACTCATGTTCCTTTTGTCGTGCCAGATTTTATGAGAGGGGGCTGACCTATAAGTGAAGGACAAAACCCTGGTTCTCTCTCCTTCCATCTCCCTCTTTGACTAAGAGGACAACAACAGCATGAACTTTGGGGGGGGTTCTGACTGAAAGTTTGGTCAGTATGCTCTCTTTCGAGTATGTGGTGAGGACCTGATTGTTGATCAACTTGTTTAGTTTACGATAGGCACTCCAGAGCTTTTTTTCTTTATTTTCTTTGTAACATTCTGCTTTTCGATGCTCGTCTACCTTGTACTCACTTAAATCCATCTCTTTGTAGTATGAATTGTTGTTTTCTTGTGTGACTCTATTTCAGTGTGTTAAGTTACATTGTGCTGCGTATCGGTTAACTCATAGAAGGTGGGCAAGTTGCTTGTGTATTGTCCTAAAGAGCAATGGGCCAAATATCTCTGGATGTCAAGAGAGGCCTTGACAGTACAGAACATACATCTCTGGGGACACATCCATGATGGGTGTCTGGGGTACTTGCAGCTACTCCCAGGTGGTAAAAGCAGAGTGTAACAAAGTGCGTCAGTCTGGCAGTTACACACACACGTCAGTTGTTCTGCATGCTGGCAGTTGTTAGTGAGCAGGCCCGATGGGCGTACTGCAGCAGGCATTGTGGCCCATCATGGTTGGATTGCACCCCAATGGTATGGAAACAATACATATGTAGAGTAAAAAGATCAGGGGGAAAGGGACCAAAGAAAGAAAGGAGGAGAAAGAGAATGGCCAGAACTAAAATTAAAGGGTCTTATTCCCATTCTGTGCAGTTGTGTCATTCTATACCTTTATCTGCCTACAATCTGAATGTTATAATGCAGGACCGTCTGACAGTGATATCTGGTTTGATGGCTTTTACATTCGTACACAACATTGCCAAATGAAAAATCTTAATTCCTTGGGTTGGGATAAACACTGTGGGAGTATATCCATTTATAATGAGTGAATGAGGTTTTAGAAAGCTCTAGTGGAATGCTTGCATGACGCTTCTGAGTTGGATCTTGGCTATCTCTGCCTAAAGTTATATTGCTCTGATACTTTCTAGCTCTCAATGGTCGCATAGGAAAGTAGGGAGTTTGTTCTTTGAACATTATTACTCAACAGGTTTTATGGGGGTTACAGTAGTCGACTTCTCATGCCATGTGATAGGCTGGTTAAATGTAGCTAGACTAGCTTATTAATATCAATTATTTTCTGTTTGGATATACAATAAATTTGACATAAAGGAAAAGGGAAAATTGGCATTGAGAACAACTGTAGTAAGGTTTGAATAAGGGACCTTAAAGATATCTGGGTTGGGAATTTAATAGGGATTTCCTACTATTACGCGTGAGAGTAATAATTTCAGGATTTGATCATTTTACCCACTTCTACATTAGCTTGTGGGAATGAACAATCTGGCTTCACTTTTTTAATGGCACGTAGAAGGATGGGCTGGATTTCTTACCTGAGCAGGATCACTTCAGCATGGAAAGGATGAGGCATGTTGAATTTTATAGTGGGATTCAAATCTGCAGTCAGATTGTTGAGGATTCCCATGACATATCTGCTATCACAAGTATGGTGTGGAATCTTCTCCAAAGTGGTTAGCCCTATGGACATACTGTCCAGAACCACTCCAGTGTGCTGCAATAATTGAGCATGTTTAAGGTCGACAGTAAAACACATGAAGTCAGGTTCACATGCTTAATCATACTTCCAGCACATGGGTGCTTTCGCTGACAGCTTATCAGTGTTCCATCTTTAAGTTAGAATCAGGATGAGGTTATTGAGAGCTAGCACTGGCTCTTTATTTTACTATGACTGGTCATAGTATTGAAGATATATACTGTAACTCTCGTTTAATGTTGTGTTTGTTTCCTGAATTGTACTTTAAGCGAAATGGATGTTAGTGGATCCATTTCCATAAGAATTCTGTAAAGGGCGGGTGGTGGGGTTTTATGGTTAGGTTAAGTTCCAAGGT
>NC_133769.1:151204419-151218489 GCF_003597395.2 Chelonoidis abingdonii | reverse complement strand
GCTGGAGTAATTTTAAGACAACAGCCAAGGATCGCTCATGAGAAAGCCAGAGGGTTTTCCCAGGTTGGACTAATTTGAACTTCAGTCCCAGTGTATCTTCTCTATTTTCCAAGATATTCAGTCTTTTGGGACTTTTGCTGAAAAAAGAATATAATGAAGACATTAAATTTATAGCTTTTTTAATGTCTTTTGAAGATTCTGCAACTTGTACTAATGCTAGTTGGAGTAGATGGCCTCTGCAGTGTGTATAGGAGAGATTAGGGTTACTTTTCTCTGAGCAAAGTTTGTACTACACTACATCTTCCAGAGAAGTTTGCAGCTCCCTCAAATGCACAAGCAGCCGTCTGTTTGGGGTCCCACTGACTAGCATTTAACTCTTCTAAGATGTGGTTGTCACAGATGCAGTCGATGTGTCTTCTATAACTTGAACATCTAGAAATGCATCTACTGGCCTACCCCTGACATCAAGATAACGTACACAATGACTTAATACTTGATGCCCATTTGCATCAGTGCATTCATCAGCCATGTATGCAAATATTTTGAATGTGGTGAAAGAGTTCTTCACTTTTTCAACTGTTGAGTCTTTCACTGTTGCACTGCATGCTTCCAGCTAGTCAGTTGAGTTTCTTGCAGAAGGATAGTGAACATTTGCTGGTCTTGTTCAGAACCAGTATTCATCTTCAGGATGAACAAGTGACAATGCACTTAACATTGGCCTCCACTTGGTAGTGTGTGGTATCTCTTGCTTAAATAGAAAGTAGTATGCCACAGCCATGTTTGTTTGCAGGAACTGTGTTGTGTCTCCAGCATTCTTAACAGCCTCATTACGTACTTCTAAAATGGCTTTGGAAGTGGGCTTAGAAGGCTTTCTGCATGTTGATGCACTTCAGAGGCATGGTGTTATGCAGCCTTTTCATGTAGTTTGGCAGCACTGGCTTTGCTGATTGTTTTGACAAACCAAGCTCCTCCACTTTTATCAATTATAGCATTAGGAAGCTTTCCTTCTTTGTAATCGTTTTTGCAAGAGGTGCGCCAGTAGCCATCTTTTGTAACTTCAGTGAAGGGGAACACTTAGACTGACAAACATTGGGAACCGCTTTTAGGTTTCAGAGACACTGTTTCTTCAGTAGGTAGCTGTGTTTATGCTCTGGGCTTGTGGGATGTAGATATACCACTTGACCGTTCAGATGACATGTTGATATATTCTTGGTTCTTGATGTGTTCTTCACCTTGGTTAGTTTTGGAGGCCTTTGAGGGAAAAATTGTTGTATTGTTTTTGTCTTTTCACTTTCACTTTGACCTGCAACATATAAAAGAGATATGAATAAATTAAATGTTTTGTTAGGATAATGCAAATTTAACATAAGGATAATGCAAGTTATACCAAAACACATAACAGGTCTAGATTTCTAAAATAATAAAATTTTCTTTAAAAAATGTATTGAATCTAAATTGGCTTTTGAAAAGTGAACCATCATGGAATAAGAGGGAAGTCCTCTCATCAATCAGTAACTGATTAAAAGATGGGAAACAAAGGTTAGGAATAAATGATCAGTTTTCAGAATGGAGATCAATAAATAATGGTATCCCTGAGGGGTGGGTACTGGGACCATAACTGTTCAACATATTCATAAATGATCTGGAAAATGGGTAAACAGTGAGGTGGCAAAATTTGCAGATGATACAAAACTATTCAAGATAGTTAAGTCCCAGGCAGACTGCGAAGGACCTGCCAAAGAGTTACAAAAGGACATCTCACAAAAGACTGGCGTGATGGCAACAAATGGGCAAATTTAAATTCAATGTTGATAAATGCCACAAGTAATAACACACTGGAAAATAATCATCAACTATACATACAAAAATGATGGAGTCTGAATTAGCCTGGTGAACACTCAAGAAAGAGAAAAAGTCCTTGGATCATTGGGTTAAAACAATCCATCCATAAGGCAAGGGGCAGTTAAACACGAGGAGCAGATTACAATGTTTTGGAAATCATTAAGATTGAGATAGATAATAAGACAAATATTCATATTAGGTCTCTTATAAAATCTTGAATGGTATGTGCACGAAGTGAATTAAGGAATGTTATTTAATCCTTCACATAACACAATTGGAACTACGCAGTCAGATGGCAATAAAATTAATAGCCAGCAGGTTTAAAAAACAGGAGGAAGTATTTCTTCACAATCACATAGGAAAGTTCAACTTATGGAAACATCCTTTTGCCAGCGGGATGCTGTGTGAATGACCAGGAAACTATAACAGCATTAAAAAGTAACTAGAATAAATAAAGTTTCCTGGGGAATAGGTTCCATCCTGGCTATACCAGGATGAGGCGGGATGCAACCGCCACCAATTTGGTCTGAGGGTCCCTTAGCCCTGTTTTGCCAGAAGCTGGGATGGGGCAACAGGGATGGACCCCCTTGATGATTGCCTGTTCTGTTCATTCCCTCTGAAGCACCTGGCCTTGCCACTGTCGGAAGACAGGATACCCTGGGCTTATCGTCCATTGTCTGAGCACCGCAGTCACTGACCATTCTTCATGTAAAAATTCATCGTATAAATACCGATGGAAAAATATTTAGTACAGAAGTTACTCCCCCCAGCGGAATGACCATCTCAGAGATAGCATCTGGGGCGATGTGAGATAACAACCTGGCAATGCACTTTTTAAAAATGGGCTTTGCCTCCCAGGAATATCCTCCCCCCGGCTAAGTTTCCACTTCACCAGTCACAAATCTAAGCATTCCTGGAGCAAGGTCACTAAAATATGTCCACAGTTGCCTAAATGTTTATTAATTGTGCCCCCGACTCTTTCCCTCCACTGCACCTCCAATCAGTGTGTGATTGGTCCGAAAGGAATATTTCTTCACAAACATAAAGTCAACCTGGGCTTTACGTGAGTTACAGACCAAAACGCAACAGGATGTGGGGCAAGAACGGCACCTAAATTGCCTAGTTTACTTCCAGCTGCCACTGTAGCACTCTGGCCAGTCTGTTCGTGATGTGCCACCATTCACTGTCCAGTGTCCCAGCCTCTGTTGGCCAAGTGGCCCTGCACAGTCATCACTGATGATTACCTGCCCACTGTTCTTCCTCTAAAGCACCTGAAGCTTGACCATATCGTAAGACAGGATAATGGTAGTATGGACCATTGGTAAAGAGGGAAGAGAAGATCGCCCACGGAACGCCCGGAAGGCCAGGAGTGGGGGCCCAAGGGATACCATGGTGGGCAGCCAAAGAACAAAGCGGGGCGACAGTAGGAGCAGGGTCAGGAGCAACCGAGCATTGGTGAGAGCTTGTAACAGCCAGCATGACACTGTACACTGCAGAGAAACCTGGAATACAGTGCAGGAACATCAGGACGTCTCTCGTGTCTCAGTACGTCATAGAAGAAATATGATGGCGTTACTGAGTATATCAAGTGCGGGCCGGTCTTAAGCCATCCAATCTAGCTTGTCACGCCCAACCCCGTCTACATCAAGTTCTAGTTTATGTTGTCAGAGGAGCTTCGATTATATGACTTTCACTTACAACATCATTCATTTGAGAATTATTAGCTAGATGAATGTCACATTGGCTAAATACAGCATGTTAAGGAGCTAAGTGCTATGTTCATACTTATCAAATCTTTATACTTTTTCAGATTACACGTATTTTATCATACTGTATATAACTTTTAAAAATGTGTATTAATGTTCATTTCAATTCAACATTTCCAACAGTTGCACTAATTGGCATGTAACTAGTTCACAAAACTAGGGGGCGGGTGCTGGGAATCAGCTGAGGCCAATGAGCTGGTCGGGGTCAGCTGTGGGGTCCCTTACCACACACTTGCATCCCCCCAAAATTGCAAAACACTTATTTGCTGGCATACTGAAATTTTCTTGAGTTTTCAAAGTAAATCCAGTAAATTTAAGTATGAGTTTCAAATTAAATTTTAAGATGGATCCTTTAAGAAAACTGAGCCCCATTGCTAAGAGCCATTTTGTCCGCCGGGGTCTCAGTTCAGACGGACATTGTGTTACATAAACACTGGCTTGAGTGAGCCTTGAAGTAGATTGATGCAATAGTAATTTTTTAAATAGTTTTTAAAGTTTATGTATCCTCTCTAATTGTTCTTTACTGGAAAGTTCTGCGGTTCACAGAGGCTGAAGAATAACGCCGTTCTCAGAGAAATTCCAGCAAAAGAATGCCCCTATTTTAAATGCTCATATTCTAAGTGTTCTCTATGGGAGGACGGCATCGCTGTGCAACAGCAGAGATGGCTCACTAGCCCCATTGACCGTGTGTCCCAAGTTCTCCTCTCTGTCTCTATCTTCCATGAGAGCAAGCTTATGGCACTCTGTCCTGTGAGAACAATGGAAGCCACTGAGAAGGGGTGTAGTATGATGACATATCCGACTAGAGAAGCTGCGAGTACACCTCATTAAGAGGGAGTAGGCAAAGGAACGGCGGAGAGACCTGGCAACCACTGAGAGAGCTGCAGGAATGGATCCGGAGCTCCCCAAGGAGCAAGAGATGCTAAGTAACTGCCCCAGTATAAGGATGGAGGAATGGAAAAGTTTTGTGATTTGAATCTGGTTCCCCCGTGGCATCAGCTCCATTGTGTCACTCCTTCTGGGATCCCAGGGCCTTCAATCATATAGTCACCATGGACAGTTCAGGCAGGCCTGCTGCTTACGTTTTGACAGGGTGAAACAGTAGGGTGAATTCTAAGTGTGAAAACCTTTTCATTGCCGGGGTCAGGGCACAGGCTCAAGGGTGAATCAGTGAGGTGCTAGTGGTGGGCATCAAGTTAAATGATACACCTTTGAGCTACGCAGTGTAACCGTGATGGGTCCCAGGAGATTAGAGAGAAGGGTGGTGGTGAAATAATATCTTTTATTGGACCAATTTCTGTTGGTGAGAGCAAGACAGAATTTTTGACCACCAGACCTCAATCTGTTATTTAGAAATGGCTCTGTAACTTTAAAGGGCTCTATACATGCATCAGTGAAGAGGCCGGTGGAAAGGCGCTCTATGCCCACAGGAGAAGAGTTCTCCATAAGGCAGGACCACGGCGTTAGGGGTTTATAAAGAGCCTAGGCGCATGCGCAAAATTTCGCCGCCCCATGCCGCTGGTCCCGCCGGGGCTCCGGTGGAGCCTGCCGCAAGTGTGCCTGCGGAGGGTCTGCTGGTCCGCGGCTCCGGTGGAGCTGCCACAGTCCATGCCTTGGGCGGTCCACCGGAGCCGTGCGAGCAGCCGACCGTCGCGGAAGGCATGACGGGCAGCTCTCCCGTGAGCCACGGACCAAGCAGACCCTGCCTAGTCACACGAGTCCCCCGGCGATGCTCTGGACAGTTTCCCCCAAAGCCAGAAGTCTTTGGGGAGCCCTATCTCCCTTGGAGCAGACTTGTTCAGGGCAAGAAGCTCACACGTCTTCACCTCCTGGGTCTCTTCTTGGAGCATTCAGCATCCTCTGCCCCTCCGTGTGCTTCCCACAGTGAGCCCACCCAGGCGGGGTCCTGGGGAAGCCACAGGGTCCTGCACCCCCATTTTGCAGTCAGACTTGACTCTTAGCCAGCCAGTAAAACAGAGGTTTATTCGATGACAGGTACAGGGTCTAAAACAGAGCTTGTAGATACAGCGAACCGGACCCCTTGGCCGGGTCCATTCTGGGGTCAGTGAACCAGACCCCCAGGTCTGCACTTCACTCCTCGTCCCCACCCAGCTCCGGACTAACAACCCCCTCCAGCCCCTCCTCTCTGCTCAGCTCCTTTCCCGGCCAGGAGGTCACCTGATCTCTTTGTCTCCAACACCTTCAGCTGGCACCTTTGCAGGGGAGGGGCCCAGGCCATCAGTTGCTAGGAGACAGAGGGTCAGGCATTTAGGTGCACTGGCCCTTTGCTCTGCAGCAATCACACACCTTTATCCCACCACCTAGATACTTAAGAACTGCATAGGGGACATTGAGGCACCAACACAGTATTCAGAGCAAACATTAAGAACAGTCCCAGTTTGTCACATCTCCGCAGGCACCACTGCGGCAGCTCCACTGGAGCCACCTGCCACCCCCTCCAGCAAAATGCCGCCCACTAATAATTCTGGCGCCCTAGGCGATTGCCTAGGCCACCTAAATGGAAGCGCCGGCCCTGCATCTCTGCGAGCGGCAGTAGCTATGTCAGCAGGAGAGCATCTCCCACCAGCACAGCGCTGTCTACACCAGTGCTTCTATCAGGGTAACTTATGTTACTCAGGGGGTGCTTTATTCAAACTCCTGAGCAACATAAATTATGCTGACATAAACTGTGGTGTTACATAGCCTAAGACAAATCCAGTCCTTCTGTAAAAGCCAAGGGCCTGGATCTGGTGCTGAGTGTTTGGCTATGTCATCAGTTAGACATACAGTTAGAACTTCCTTTCGGCAGAGAGCGTCTTCACCAGACACACGTCACTGGTACAGCCAGGCTGCTGCAGCTCTGTATGTACACAAGCCCTTTGTCTGTGCGAATGTGAACGAAGGTGTCAGACAAAAGGCACATGGAGTGGCTCAAGGGAAAAGTGTGGGGAGGGGCTTTTCACCCCTACCTGTGACACAAGGGAAAGGCTATTTAAGACACCTTCCCATGTGTGAATCTAAACCTGAGTGGGTTTGGGGAAGGGACTCCCTGTGTTGGTGAGTATCTGAGTGTCTGTTTTGTGATATCTGAGTTTTGCCAGTTTGACTGTGTGCTTGAATATGTTTGAAAAGTTGTGAATTGGGAGTGTTGTGGACAGGGTGGGCCTTGAGTGGGACTGACTGTTATAAAAAGGCAGTCAACTGCCAAATCAGGCTGAGTGGGGAACAGCGGAGCGGCCTAAAGAGGGAGTTTACCTGGAATCTGTCTGAGAGGAGGTATGCAAGTCCTGCACTTAGGAGGGAAGAATCCCATGCACTGTTACAGACTAGGGGACGAGGTGGCGGCAGCAGTTCTGCCAGAAAAGGACCTAGGGGTTACAGTGGGATGAGAAAGCGGAATAATGAGTCAAGCAGTGTGCCTTTGTTGCCAAGAAGGCTAAAGGTGCATTTTTTGGGCTGTGGTAAGTAGGGGCATTGCCAGCCAGATCCGAGGGACGTGATCATTCCCTTATTTGACATTGGTGGGCCTCATTTGGAGTACTGTGGTCCAGTTTTGGGCCCCCATGCTATAAGAAGGATGGTGGAAAAAGGTGAAGAGTTCAGCGGAGGGGCAACAAAAAATGATTAGGGGCTGAGCACATAACTTATGAGGAGAGGCCTGAGGGGCTGGATTGTTTAACTCTGCAGAAGAGAAGTTGGTTCCTAAGTTGGGTGCTGGTATTCTTTTTTGCACAAAACTAAATGCAAACCGGAACACCCATGATCACTGGTACCGCTTGGCAACTGCCAGGGATCGTTCAGCTCAGTGATTAACATTCTTTATCCTCAGAACGCAGGTCAACACTGAGTCTCGTGTTGTGATGCCAGGAATTCTCTTGTTAGAAAAATTATCACTATATTTTTAGACACCACAAGAAAGTTGGTTAACCGCCAAAGGAAATCGGTGCACCAAATGTTTCCCAGGTTAAAGTCACCCATGACAATACAGTGTGTTCTTCTAACAACATTATAGACAGATGCTTAAGAAGCAGTTTTGTTCTGTTCCCTAGTGGGATATAGGTGGTCTGTAACAGAAATGCCACCAGTACCGCCCCTCTCCACCCGCATCCTCGGAGTTGTACTTTTGCCAAGTGAGAACTCAAAATCCATTAGCTTGTGGTCCTGTGATTCTCCATTGTTTGTGACAGATGACAGGAACGAGTGTCTTTGAGGTAAAGTACCACCTCTCCCTTTTTTCATTCCGTTCTTACTGGAAACAAGTTTAATCACTGATTTTAACATTCCAATCACAAATCTGATCCAGCAAGTTTTCGTATACAGCTGTGTTGTGGTGTCTGCCTTACGTCAGTGTCTCCAACTCCTCTTTTTTATTCCCTCAGGTATTATATAGAGATAATTAAATGTTCTCCTTACATGCCCCCTTTGTGATTGGATTTGTCAGATGCATAACACTGAGGCTGGTTTACATATCTGAGAGTGTTTTACCATGTGAAGGGGAAGACATTCACTGGCAGAGTTCAGAGCACAGTCTGCTCTATTCCCACTGTCTGCCCCTTCTGGGATGTTCTGCTTCCTTTTTAGCCTGCCTCCAGCTGTGGCAGGAGCGTTCGCAGGATCGCGAACATGTCTGAGGTGACATCTTTGTGGATCACTGCACAATGGGTCTCCCCTGAGACCGTCAGATCTAGTTTATTCTGGTGTGTGTCCTTCATCTTCTTCACAAAAGTGGCAGCTGTCCCGCCATGCTTCTTCCCATTGCAGAAGTCCAGTCCATTCTTCTTACATACCAGTCCCCACCAAAGGACTGTCTGTCTTCTTTGGCCAGTTGTGAATGTTCTCTTGGGCTTGTCTGGCGTCTGTCTAAGTCTGAAGCTAGAAGCAGTTCTCAGTTTTCCTCTGATGTCTGTAGGTCCTTCCTCTGGTTGGTTCTTGGAGGTTACTCTTCTTCAGATGTCTTACCCAGCACCCAGCAGCAATTTGAATACTTCCGGCTATGAGCAAGATCCTTTAGTTCTACTACCTCTGAGATGACAAATTTCCAGTCATCTGTTTCCTTGTCTCACTTGGTCACTGGACTCCACAGCCTCCAGTGTGCTATCTGCTGTGGTGCAGGCTGGAATCTGAATATCCAGGAAATTCGCCATACTCCTGCTGTTTTGCAAAGTGGTCACCTGTTCCTGCTGGACCACAAACAAATCTCCTCCAATCAGCTATCAGCCTCACACCCTTAACAGATGGAGTCTCCTCTCTCTTCAGGCAGGAAGCGACTGTGGCAACATCCGTGGCAAAGTGACAATAAGCTATCCACTCTTGTAATGTACCATAAGGCATAAGCCTTCAAATATCTCTTAAATCCCATGAATCAAGCCCTTAGCTGCTCGCTTGTTATCCTGTCTCTACTGGAGGAGATTGGCTGGATACAGGCTCTTTAACTAAAAACATGCTGAATGGAGACAAAAATCAGACTAGAAATTTTTGCCAGTGAGGAACCACAGAAAACTGATCTAGGGACACTAGTGGAGGTCTCCATTGCTTGGAGTCTTAAATCTGACCCTTAAAATCTATTAATTAATATCATATCTGATTTAATAGTTTGCAAAATGCTTGAATTTCCACAGGAAAGAGAAAAAAAGCAGTGACGGCCCATAGGTGTTTCTATCCCAAGGATGGCGTTGAAATGGGGTAAAGGTGGCATGCCCCAAGGTAAGTATATGCGTCTTATCACCTAGACAGAGTACATGAACATGTGAGGTTCATAGAACAGTATTTACAACCCTCTCATAAACATCTGTATCCTTGATAATGAAAAGCAAGGTAATGTTGTTGGATTGCAGTTAGGATAATGTGGGGCCTGTGTAACCTTCATGAAATTTTGTCAATTACCTTTCACTTCAATAGAACAAACATTTAATGTAGAGCGTGTGATGAAAGGATACACTGACTCACTCTCTAAGCTCACATCTACATTGCATGGAAGAGCCCAGGAATTGCAGTCACCAGTACCCTGAAGAAACCAAGGGAACTTATCCCATATTGGTTTGGTGGGGCGGAGCCGACCCAAGTTCAGTTGGTGCGGGTTTTCTTTTCACAGACTCTAACGAATAATATTATCCAGAGAAAAACCTCGGCCCCGATCCTGGTTGCCCAAAAGAATTGTGCATCCCCTGGGGCTGCAGCTGCTGCAGGATGGGGTCTTGGTTTGGAGGAAATGAACTTGGAGGGAAGAATTTCAGGAAGATATGGATTCTATTCCCAGCTCTGGCCTGCTGGGTGATGTTGGGCAGGGCCCTTCCTTGCCCTGTGCCTCAGTTTCCCCATCTGTAAAATGGCAATAATGATACTGACTGACCTCCTTTGTAAAGCGCTTTGAGACCTGCTGGTGGAAAGTGCTATATAAGAGCTAGGTGTTATTGTTATACAACTCAAAACCATGAAGACAAGAAATAAGTTTAAAAACGACCTTTCTGGGGAGCTTCCCCTCTCAGAAAAGTGTCTTATCTCTTAGGCTTATTTCACAGTTGCCTTCAGCTACTGTGTGCTGTTTTCAGTTATTTTCTGTAGAAGTCCTGGAAGCAAATCTAGCCCCACATGTAGCTTGCTGGAAGTTAAGGTTGCTTTCAGACATCCTCGGAACCCTACGAGACCAGGAGTAAGTGAACAAGGACGTGAGCTTTGACACACATAGGCTCTATCTTCACTGCCAGAACAGTTGTTTCTCTAGGAGTGATAGCTCTGTAATGGGGGATTGGCCATTGGAACAAAATCCCAGAGGAAGTGGTGGATTCTCCATTTCTTGATGTTTACAGATCCAGGCTGGAGGCCTTTCTGGGAGATGCTTTAGTCCAACACAAGTTCCTGGGCTCAATGCAGGGGTAGCTGAGTGACATGTAAGGGCCTGTGGAGGTCAGACTGGGTGGTCTAATGGTCTCTTCTGGCCTTAAATTCTCTGACTCTCACTATACAGCCCTGGTGGAGATGAGGCACAGGTAGTTTTTATCTTCATGTAACTTGCTGAGGTCAACACTAGACCCCCCCCCATACACACACTTAAGGTTGAGCTCACCTAGCTTCATGTCTCCTCTAGGGTTGTACTTGATCAGTGCTATGCCTCTGTAAAAATACACCGGGTTTTGCAGTGAAGCCATAGTCCCTAGAGGTTGCTGTGTCGACTGCTGCCCCGAAGCTCCAGAGCTGCTCCTTTGGCTCCCAAAGAGACTCACACTTGTATGTGCTGAGGCCCAGGGTCACTCACCGCCAGTGACCAGCAGCACTATTATTAATATGGAATTATGACTGCGTTCCAAGCTAGTTTTTTATTCTGTACCGTAATTGGTGTCAGTTTGCTAGTAGAAATAAATTAGTGAAAGATTTACAGTGTGTTAACTTCCTGCCTGCTTAATTTTAAATTAAGCAACCTGGATTACTGTTTGTTACACACCCTAACTTCACTTTCAGACATACACGCAACAAAGCAATCCCAGGCTGTGGGTGTCAGATGTTCATGGGGTGTAAAGTAGAGGGTTAGTTTGTTAGCTGGTTAGTGGGGCTTTTTCTGAAAATGACACTGTTCTGGATGGGCTCCCCCGGGTGTGTGTTTGGGCCTGTACAGTGGCCCCATGTGATGGGCCCAGGTCATCCAGTGCAGAGCCAATTCGTGCTGGCGGTGGGGGGAGGCTGGGCTTTTCCCTCCCACTCTCTGGCAACTGCAGAGGCCCTGAGCATCAGGTTGGGCTCCCTGCCCCCTCGCCAGAGGAACAAGAGCCCCTGGGTGGCACCAGCACAGCGCTGGCTGCAGCCTCCGGAATCGCTATGGGCAGAGCAGGGGAATGGCAGAGTACTGTGTCCACTTTGGGGCCCCACACTACAAGAAGGATGTGGAAAAATTGGAAAGAGCCCAGCGGGGGCAACAAAAATGATTAGAGGGCTGGAGCACATGACTTATGAGGAGAGGCTGAGGGAACTGGGTTTGTTTAGTCTACAGAAGAGAAGAATGAGGGGGGATTTGATAGCTTCTTTCAACTACCTGGAAGGGGGTTCCAAAGAGTTCTCAGGGATGGCAGATGACAGAACAAGGAGTAATGGTCTCAAGTTTCAGTGGGGGAGGTTTAGGTTGGATATTAGGAAAAACTGTTTCACTCGGAGGGTGATGAAGCACTGGAATGGGTTACCTAGGGAGATGATGGAATCTCCTTCCTTAGAGATTTTTAAGGTCAGACTTGACAAAGCCCTGGCTGGGATGATTTACTGGAGATTGGCCCTGCTTTGAGCAGGGGGGTGGACTAGATGATCTCCCGAGCTCTCTTCCAACCCTGATATTCTATGTTCTCCACAGAGGTCTTAAGTACAAGTGACCATGACGTGATCACACTTATCATGTGCAAGCAGAATAAAGTCCAAACCAGTGATATCTATACTTGGTGCTTTAAAAGGGCCAAGTTCACAAAACTGAAAACAATTATGAGGCAAATCAGTTTGGAGGAATAATTTAATCAGAAAAATGTGAATGACAATTGGGAATCATTTAAGAACACTTTACTAGATGCCCCAAAAGCCACAATCCTATGACTGAAAAAGAAGGCTGTGCTGATAAACTAACTGACCTGGTTTACAGGGGAAGTGAAGGCAGCTGTAACAAACAAAACAAATATATATAACTAGTGGAAGCTGGTAGTAATGAATATAATCAGAAATGAGGAATTGTCAAAAATTCATAAAGGAAGCCAAAGGACACAAGAAGAAATCTATGGCCAGCAGAGTTAAGAACAATAAGGAGTTTAAAAAAAATATATTAGGAACNTCCAAAACTGTGAAACTCAATGGTACAGAACCTGAGAACCACCCTGAACATATAGTTGGACAGTTTGGCTTCTGTCCAATAGTGAGCAAAAATGCAGTTACTTGTACACTAACCCAGTGGTTCTCAAACTTTAGCAACCCGAGGACCCCCATTCTGATTTTAAAATTTTCATGGAAGCCCAAGCCAGCTTCTAACTTTCGCTGGGGGTGCTCAACCCATGCTCAGCCCCAGGCCCTAGCCCCAACTTCACTCCTTCCCCCAATGCCCCACCCCTGTCCCACCTCCACCTCTCCTCTTCAGCACCTTTTTCTGTTCCCTCCCTGAGCATGCCCCGTCCCCATTCCTCCCCCCACCCAGCGCTTCCTGCATGCTACTGAACAGCTGTTCCGCGGTGTGTAGGAGGCACTGGAAGGGAAGGGGGAGGAGTTGATCAGTGGGGTTGGCGGCCCCAGACATGTCTTCGGATCCCATGGAGCCGGACATGATTTGTGGATTCCCAGGGGTCGTGGACCCATTTTGAGAACTGCTCCTCCAACCAATTCATTGCAATATCACATCTCTGGCTGAACTGTTCCTTTTCTCTTTTGGCTTGCCTGGTATGAATCATTTTGAATCCAACATCATTGCCTGTTCTGTTTATTGGCTTGTCTTGCTTTGTTTGTGTTTTGCTGTAGAAAAGAAAACAAAAGTTTTATGAGAGCACCACTATAACAAGCAAGTGCAGCAAAACCAGAGAAAGATCCCAGTCTGAACCCTTCTAGTCCTGGGGCAGACGATGTGGCCTGATATCCCAGTGCATCCCAGCCAGTCAAGGGTTGAATTATGCAGAACATTTTTTTTTTAAATTACACAAGTTAACCGGAGAGCTCTGTAAAGATCAGGATAACACTTATAGATGCCTTTATAGCATGTCATTCTCAGTATTCCATGCAATGAGCATGGTGGGTCTGAGCCTACAAATACTTGACTCACATGAGTAGTGCAAATGAAATCAGTAGAAGACTGGTCGAGTGTTTGGAGGATCAGGTCCTTAGATTGCAAGCTTCCCAGGCAGAGATCTTGTCTGTCATACAGCAGGCCCATCCAGAGGATTCAGGGGACCCAGGGTCTTTGGTGGTGGGGGCCCCCACTGCCGAATTGCCGCCGAAGACCTGGCACTTCAGCGGCGGATCCCAGGGCGGAAGGACCTCCTGCCGCGGGTCTTCGAGGCACTTAGGCGGCGGGTCCCAGAGCGGAAGTACCCCCTACCAACAACAATTGTTGCCGAAGACCTGGAGCAGAAGAAGCTCCGGGGGCCTGTGAGAGTTTTCTGGGGCCCCCTGAGCGAGTGAAGGACCCCGCTCCAGGAGCCCTGAAAAACTCTCGTGGGGGCCCCTGCGGGGCCTGGAGCGTGGTGCAAATTGCCCCACTTGCCCCCCCCCCATCTGGGCAGCCCTGTCATACAGGCTTGGGGAACACCTCATTCTCTCTTGGCCCCATATAAGCAATTCTCATTCAGTAGTAATGCCCCAAGTTTGTGCCATCATCGGCT
The DNA here is from genome assembly GCF_003597395.2 of Chelonoidis abingdonii. Lineage (NCBI taxonomy): Eukaryota > Metazoa > Chordata > Testudines > Testudinidae > Chelonoidis > Chelonoidis abingdonii. Next base: position 151,204,553 of record NC_133769.1, on the reverse strand, counting down.
GTGACAACTCATGAGAGATTGTTTCCCTGGCACATTCACTTGCATTAACAGACATTTCCTAGCGACACAAGCAGAAGGACAATTGGCAACAGGCACTGGTCATCAGATGAGAAGTAGGACTGCCTCAGGCTGAG
>NC_133769.1:151136764-151204319 GCF_003597395.2 Chelonoidis abingdonii | reverse complement strand
CTTACTGAACAAGTTGTAATCACTGATTTTTAACATTCCAATCACAAATCTGATCCAGCAAGTTTCAGTAATACCAGCTGTGTTGTGTGTCTGCTCTTACGTCAGTGTCTCCAACTCCTCTTTTTTATTCCCCAGGTATTAATATAGAGATAATTAAAAATGTTCTCCTTACATGCCCCTTTGTGATTGGATTTGTCAGATGCATAACACTGAGGCTGGTTTACATATCTGAGTGTTTGTACCATGTGAAGGGGAACATTCACTGGCAGAGTTCAGAGCACAGGTCTGCTCCATTCCACTGCCTGCCCCCTTCTGGGATGTTCTGCTTCCCTTTTTAAGCCCTGCCTCCAGCCTGTGCAGGAGCGTTCCAGGATCTGCGAAAACATGTCTGAGGTGACATCTTTGTGGATCACTGCACAAGGGGTCTCCCCTGAGACCTCAGAATCTAGTTTATTCTGGTGGTGGTGTCCTTCATCTTCGCTCACAGAAGGCAGCAAGCTGTCCTGCCATGCTTCTTCCCATTGCAGAATGTCCTGTCCATTCTTCTTAGCATACAGTCCCCACCAAGGACTGTCTGTCTTCTTTGGCCAGTTGTGAATGTTCTCTTGGGCTTGTCTGGGTCTGTCTAGTCTGAGCTAGCAGCAGTTCTCAGTTCTTTCCTCTGATGTCTGTAGGTCCTTCCCTCTGGTTGGTTCTTGGAGGTTACTCTCTTCAGATGTCTTACCCAGCACCCAGCAGCAATTTGATACTTCCGGCTATGAGCAGATCCTTTAGTTCTCCTACCTCTGGAGATGACAAATTTCCAGTCATCTTTTTTGTTTTCTTGTCTCCCTTGGTCACTGGACTCCACAGCCTCCCAGTGTGCTATCTGCTGTGGTGCAGGCTGGATCTGAATATCCAGGAAATTCGCCATACTCCTGCTGTTTTGCAAAGTGGTCACCTGTTCCTCTGGACCACAAACAATCTCCTCCATCAAGCTACCAGCCTCACACCTTATACAGATGGAGTCTCCTCTCTCTTCAGGCAGGAAGCGACTGTGGCACATCCGGTGCAAGTGACAATAGCTATCCACTCTTGTAATGTACCGATAGAGCAAAGCCTTCAAAATATCTCTTACAAATTCCCATGGAAACTCAGCCCTTAGCTGCTCGCTGTTATCCTGTCTCTATGGAGGAGATTGCTGGTGATACAGGGCTCTTTAATCTAACAAACATGCTGAATGGAGACAAAAATCAGACTAGAAATTTTTGCCAGTGAGGAACCATCAGAACAACTGATCTAGGGACATAGTGGGGTCTCCATTGCTTGGAGTCTTTAAATCTGACCTTAAACATCTATTAATTAAATATATATCTGATTTAATTAGTTTGCAAAATGCTTGAATTTCACAGGAAGAGAAAAAAAGCCAGTGACGGCCCATAGGTGTTTCTATCCCAAGGATGGCGTATGAAATGGGGTAAAGGTGGCATGCCCCAAGGTAAGTATATGCTGTCTTATCACTAGACAGAGTCATGAAACATGTGAGGTTCATAGAACAGTATTTACAACCCTCTCATAAACATTGTATCCTTGATAATGAAAAGCAAGGTAATGTTTGTTGGATTGCAGTACGGATAATGTGGGGCCTGTGTACTTCTATGTAAATTTTGTCAACCTTTCACTTCAATAGAACAAACATTTAAATGTAGAGTCGTGTGACTGAAAGGATACCTGACTCACTCTTCTAGCTCACATCTACATTGCATGGGAGAGCCCAGGATTCAGTCACCAGTACCCTGAAGAACCAAGGGAACTTATCCCATATTGGTTTGGTGGGGCTGGAGCGACCCAGAGTTCAGTTGGTGGCAGGGTTTTCTTTTCCACAGCACTCTACAGAATAATATTATCCAGAGAAAAACTCTCTGCCCCGATCCTGTGCCAGATTGTGCATCCCCTGGGGCTGCAGCTGCTGCAGGATGGGGTCTTGGTTTGGAGGAAATGAACTTGGAGGGAAGAATTCAGGAGATATGGATTCTATTCCCAGCTCTGGCCTGCTGGGTGATGTTGGGCAGGGCCCTTCCTTGCCCTGTGCCTCAGTTTCCCCATCTGTAAAATGGCAATAATGATACTGACTGACCTCCTTTGTAAAGCGCTTTGAGACCTGCTGGTGGAAAGTGCTATATAAGAGCTAGGTGGTATTGTTATACAACTCAAAACCATGAAGACAAGAAATAAGTTTAAAAACGACCTTTCTGGGGAGCTTCCCCTCTCAGAAAAGTGTCTTATCTCTTAGGCTTATTTCACAGTTGCCTTCAGCTACTGTGTGCTGTTTTCAGTTATTTTCTGTAGAAGTCCTGGAAGCAAATCTAGCCCCACATGTAGCTTGCTGGAAGTTAAGGTTGCTTTCAGACATCCTCGGAACCCTACGAGACCAGGAGTAAGTGAACAAGGACTGAGCTTTGAACAACACATAGGCTCTATCTTCACTGCCAGAACAGTTGTTTCTCTAGGAGGATAGCTCGTAGTGGGGGAATTGGCGCACATGGAACAAGCCCCAGAGGAAGTGATGGATTCTCCATTTCTTGATGTTTACAGATTCCAGGCTGGAGGCCTTCTGGAAGGTGTTTAGTCCAACACAAAGTTCCTGGGCTCAATGCCAGGGGTAGCTGAGTGACATGTAAGGGCCTGTGGTAGTCAGACTGGGTGGTCGAATGGTCTCTGCTGGCCTTAAATTCTCTGACTCTCATATGGCACCCTGGTGGAGATGAAGCAACAGGTAGTTTTATCTTCATGTAACTTGCTGACGGTCAAACACTAGAACCCCGCCCATACACAGACTAGGGAGCTCAACCTAGATACATGTCTCCTGCTAGGGTTGGTATGTCTTGTTCAGTGCTATCCCCTGTAAAAACATACCTGGTTTTGCAGTGAAGCCATAGCCCCCTAGAAGGTTGCTGTGTCGACTGCTGCCCGTGAAGCTCAGAGCTGCCCTTTGGTCCCAAACGAGACTCACACTTGTATGTGCTGAGGCCCAGGGTCACTCACTGCTGACTAGACCAGTGAGCACACATTATTAATATGGAGTTAATGAACTGTGTTCCAAGCTAGTTTTATTTATTCTGTACCATAATTGGTGTCAGTTTGCTAGTAGAGAATAAATTAGTGGAAAGATTGACAGCGTGTTAACTTCCTGCCTGCTTAATTTAAATTAAGCAACCTGGATTACGTTTGTTACACCCCTAACTTTGCCTCAAACACAAACACAACAGAGCAATCCCGAGGCTCTGGGCGTCAGATGGTTCATGGGATGTAAAGTAGGGGGTTAGCAGGTTTAGCATGGCTTTTTCTGAAAATGACGACTGTTCTGGGAATGCTTCCCCGGGTGTGTGTTGGGCCTGTACAGTGCCGCCATGTGATGGGCCCAGTCCATCCAAGTGCAAGAGCCCAATTTCGTGCTGGCGGTGGGGGGAGGCTGGGCTTTCCCTCCCACTCCCATGGCAACTGCAGAGGCCCTGAGCATCAGGTTGGGCTCCCGCCCCCACCGCCAGAGGAACAAGAGCCCTTGGGTGGCACCAGCACAGCGCTGGCTGCAGCCTCTGGAAATCGCTATGGGCAAAGCCAGGGAGGCAGAGTACTTGTGTCCACTTTGGGGCCCACACTACAAGAAGGATTGTGGAAAAATTGGAAAGAGCCCAGCCGGGGCAACAAAAAGATTAGAGGGCTGGAGCACAGACTTATGAGGAGAGGCTGAGGGAAACTGGGTTTGTTGAAGTCTACAGAAGAGAAGAGATGCAGGGGGATTTGAATAGCTGTCTTTCAAAATACCTGGAAAGGGTTCCAAAGAGGATGGACTAGACAGTTCCAGGGCAGGTGACAGAACAAGGAGTAATGGTCTCAAGTTTCAGTGGGGGAGTTAGGTTGGATATTAGGAAAAACTGTTTTCACTCGGAGGGTGATGAAGCACTGAATGGGTTAACCTAGGGACAGATGGTGGAATCTCCTTTCCTTAGAGGTTATTTAAGGTCAGACTTGACAAAGCCCTGTCTGGGATGATTTACTGGAGATTGGCCCCTGCTTTGGAGCAGGGGGGGGACTAGATGATCTCACCGAAGCTCTCTTCCAACCTGATATTCTATGTTCTCCACTGAGGTCCTTAAGTACAAGTGATCATGACGTGATCACACTTATGTGCAAGCAGAATAAATCCAAAACCAGTTGATATCTATACTCGGGCTTTAAAAGGGCCAAGTTTTTCACAAAAACTGAAACAATTATGAGGCAAATCAGTTTGGAAGGAATATTTTAATCAGAAAAAATGTGAATACAATTGGGAATCATTTAAAGAACACTTTACTAGAATGCCCCCAAAGCCCACAATCTCCTAATGACTGAAAAAGAAGGCTGTGCTGATTAAAACCTGACCTGGTTTATAGGGGAAGTGAAGGCAGCTATAAACAAATATCAAAATAAATATATATAAACGGTTGGAAGTTTCAGATAGTAATGAATATAATCAGAAAATGAAGAATTTCCAAAAATTCATAAGGGAAGCCAAAGGACCAAAGCAGAAATCTAATGGCCAGCAGAGTTAAGACACTAGAGTTTTAAAAATTAATTAGGAACAAAAAGAAATCCTGGACAATGGGTAAATTCGGTCCATTAGTAACATGGAAATAGTAAGAATATCAATCATAATACAGAAAAAGACAGGAAACATAATTCCAACTATATTATATATAAGTGATGGGGTCTAAAATTAGCTGTTTACCGACTCAAGAAAGAGATCTTAGAGTCATTATGGATAGTTCTCTGAAAACATCCACCAATATGCAGCACAGTCAAAAAGCAAACAGAACGTTGGAAACAAGGGCTGCCCAGAGGGATCAGGGGGCCTGGGTGCAAAGCCAATTTCAGGGGCCCCTTCCCATAAAAAAAAAAGTTGCAAACTATAGAATATATACTTCTAATAAAGAACAGAAAATATCATATGCCTCTATATAAAATCATGTACACCCACATCTTGAACACTGCATGCATTGTGGTCTCCCCATCTCAAAAAAAAGATATACTGGAGTTGGAAAAGGTTCATAAAAGGGCAACGAAAATTATTAGGGGTATGAAACAGCTGTCGTATGAGGAGAGCTTTATAAGAATGGAATCATTCAGCTTGGAAAAGAGATGATTAAGGGGGGTATGACTGAGGTCTATAAAATCATGACTGGCTTGGAGAAAGTAAATAAGGAAGTGTTATTTACTCCTTTTCATAGCACAAGAACTAGGGTTCACCAGATGAAATTAATAGGCAACAGATTTAAAACAAATGAAAGGAAGTATTTCTTAACCCAATGCACAGCCAACGTGTGGAACTCCTTGCCAGAGGATATTGTGAAGGCCAAGACTATAAAACAGTGTTCAAAGAAGAACTAGATAAATTCATGAAGAATAGGTCCATCAATGGCTATTAAACAGAATGGGCAGGAGTGGTATCCCTAGCCTTTGTTTGCCAGAAGCTGGAAATGGGTGACACGGGATGGATCACTTGATGATTACCGAGGTGTTCTATTCAGTCCCTCTGGGGCACCTGTCATTAGCCACTGTCAGACAGGATACTGTGCTAGATGGACCTTTGATCTGACCCAGTATGGCCATTCTTATGTCTGTCTGGCCTCCTTTGTTCGACTCCCAGATGTGTGTCCCGATTGCGTCCCACAGCCCACCCTTTACCTCCACCTCTTACCTCTCCAGTCCTTTGTTCTTGAGCTGGGGAGAAGCTGTTCAGCCTCCCTAAGAGGAGGCAGGGAAGCCATTGTGGCATTATGCCCCATATTCTTCATAGTATGATTACTATGATATGAGTATGGCATAATTATGATGTATTTTGTCCATAAGGCATATGAGGGATCACTGGAAAGGTTATGATTTACTGACTATCATATGATTTATCGTACTTGCATGCATCGTTTTTGTATCTGAAGTTAGGAATATTGTCTATGCATCTATTACAAATGTATTTACACCTGTGGAACACAATCAGTCTAGATGGCTGGCTGGGAAGGGCCATTAGGTAGAACAATAGATCTTAGAAGATGCTGATCACCGTTTCTGAGAAGCTTTCCTGGGGATGCTGCAAACAGTCCCTGAGTTATGGCTGCAGAGACATGTGACCAAGTCACCTGGTACTGGATTTCATGATAATACTGGTGATTTTCCACTGATCGGGGGTGGGAATCAAACTGAGAGACAAAAGACTCCCACCATACACAGAAACTATTTAAGGCAGGGGAGTGACATCGTCATTCGTTCTTCACTGACTCCTCGCCTAAGAAAGAAGACTGCTGGAAACACCTGAGAAACAAAAGCACTCAACCCAGGCTAGAGGGGTGCCTTGCCTGTGACTGAAATATCTGGAATTTTAAGCTGCAAGCAAGTTCAGCTCAAGACTCTCTGCAAACTGTCTTTAGGGTGAGAATTTGCTGTTCATATCCAATTACATTAGTATATTTTACTTGATTACATTTTTGTTTTATTTGTGAGGTAATCTGCTTTGATCGGTTTGCTATCCCTTATAATCATGTAAAAATCTGTCTTCGTAGTTAATCAACATGTTTTGTTTAGTCTAAAAGTAGTGTGTGTGGAAATCATAACTTGGGGCAGAAAGCTATGTGCATGCCTTGCCACATTGAAGGAGGGGGTGAATTTCATGAGCTTACGCTGTACAGTTCTCTGTGCAGTGCAAGGCGGTACAATTTTGGGTTTACCCTCTAGAGGAGGGTGTGCACTTGAGTACTGGGCAATTCCTTAGCTGAATCTTCCCTTGTAGAGCTGATTGTCGTGTCTGGGTGTTTCTGCAGCTAGGTGTGTGTAAACGTCCGCTGTTGGGGTTCGCCCCTCTCTGGGGCGGCTGGGAGCCAGGCCACCTCACTACATGGGGCGACAAATGACAGTTCAGGGCTCAGACCCTCAGGCAGGGGCTGAGCAAACAGTTCAGTAAGGTAAGCCCAGGCTCCTGGGCCTGAGCGCAGGGGCGAGGGGAAGACTGCCACCCGTGAGTGGGGTGGCAGGGGGGATGCAGGCCTGCGCACTCCTCTGTGTCCCAGCCTGGGGCCCTAATAGCGGCAGGCAGCCTGCTCCTGTGTCAGTGGGGATCCTGGCCGCAACATGACATTGGCTCTGGGTGTGCTGCAGCTAGACTAGGGTCGGCTGCCCCTGGGCTACTTCCATACTCCCCCTCAGGCCCTACCTGGGTCCTGGCATTGGCCTCTGGGGGGTCCAGCAGCATAGGTTCATCAGGGCAGGGGTTGGGCGGCAGCTCTGGCAATCCCTCCAGGTAGCAGGCGCGGGGTAGCTACGGCCAGTCTGGCCGGCCGCCTGGGGCTGCAGGAGCTTCCCAGTCTCAGGCTCCCCTAGGGACATCTGCTCTCTCCAGCGGCTGGTCAGCTACTGAGCCCTAGGGTTGGTCTTTTATACTTCCTGCCCTGTGCCTTGACCTCTGGGAGGCAGGCAAAGGCTCCTGCGTCTCCACCCACTTTGGCGTCCATAAAGGGCTTGTCCCTCTCTGGGGCGGCTGAGAGCCAGGCCGCCTCACTACATGCCCCTCCCCCCCCCCACAAAGTCTGGCTCCCGTTTGGCGGGGCCAGATCCTTCCATGCCTCCCAAACAGGACAGAAAGTCCGCACTAGCATGGTCCTTCCCGGCCCTGTGGCGAACTGTAAAGGAATAGGGCTGTAACACCAGGTACCACCGCTGTAGTCTCATATTATGATCTTTCATTCAGGCCAGCCATGGAGTGAGGCATGATCGGTGACCAACGTGAACGGGATTCCGATAAGATAATATCGCAATGCATCACAAGCCCACTTTAGCGTGAGGGCCTCCTTTTCCACTACCACATAGTTCTTCTCCCGGGGGAAGAGCTTCTGGCTGATATAGATGACTGGATGTTCTTCCCCTTCGACCTCTTGGGATAGGACAGACCTGAGTCCTACCTCCAAGGCGTCTGTCTGGAGGATGAATGTCCAGTCAAAATCAGGGCTATATAGGACCAGTTCGTGGCAGAGCCTTGTCTTGAGTGTCTGGAATGCATTATCGCACTCTCGGGTCCATACTACTTGCCGCGGGCTGTCCTTGGTCAACAGTCCAGTCAAGGGGGCTGCAATTGCCAGAAATTGAGGGATAAACTGCTGATAATAGCCAGCCAGTCCCAGGAACTGGTGTTTTGTGGCCAGCGGTGGGCAGGTTGCAATGGCCTGAACCTTTCTCACAAGGGGTTTTACTTGTCCATTCCCTATGGTATACCCCAGGTAGGTTGTTTCTTGCCAGAAAATGTGGCACTTCTTTGGGTTGGTGGTTAACCCAGCTGCCCACAGGGACTTCAGGACTGCTGCTACCCACTCTAGGTGGTTCTCCTATTGGTGACTAAATAACCACATCATCCAGGTAGGCGGCAGCGTAGTCCCGATGGGACTGGAGGAAGCGGTCCATCAGCCGCTGAAACGTGGCTGGGGCCCCATGGAGGCCAAAGGGCATCCTAGTAAACTGATACAGACCCGAAGGGGTGGCAAAAGAGGTCCTCTCCCTGGAGGCTGGCTCGAGAGGGGATCTGCCAATATCCCTTGCTCAGATCAAGGGTGGTGATGTAGCGAGCCTCTCCCAACCGGCTGAGCAGCTCATCTACCCAGGGCATCGGATACGCATTGAACTTTGAGATGGCATTGACGCCGGCTGAAACCGATGCAGAACCGTTGGGTGCCATCGGGCTTCAGTACCAGCACTACCGGACTGCGCCATTCGCTTTGTGACAGTTCGATGACCCCAAGTCCAGCATGGCCTGTACTTCCTCTTTGACAACTTGTCGCATGTGATACGGCAAGGGGCTGGTTACGCCCCGGATCACCACCCCAGGCTCTGTCTGAATTGTATGATGGACAAGGGTGGTGTACCCTGGTTGGGTTGTGAAGGTGCTGGGGAACGCTTGTAGGAGACACTGGGTCTGTTTGAGTTGTTCCTCAGTCAGCATCTCTCCAAGCTGGGGCCCTCTGGACATGTTACCTGGGGACCCGCTCGGGTTCCGGCAGGTGTGGGTTAATTAAGAGTCCCTCTGGCTCCCGCCAAGGTTTGAGAAGGTTCACATGGTAGCGTTGCCTTTTCTTGCGTCGGTTGGGCTGGTGGATCTCATACGTGACAGGCCCGATCTTTCTGAGCACCTCATAAGGCCCTTGCCACCGGGCCAGAATCTTTGATTCACTTGAGGAGAGGAAGAGTAAAACCCGATTTCTGGGTTGGAAGTTGTGAGTCCGTGCATCCCGGCTGTAGGTCTGTGCCTGAGCTTCTTGGGCGGCCTTCAAATTCTTGTGTGTCAGGGCCCCAGCCTGCGTAAGGTGCTCCTGAAGCTGGAGTACATATTTTAAGAGGCCCTGGGTGGGTGACAGGGCTTGTTCCCATGTCTCCCTCATTAGGTCCAATAGGCTCCATGGATGACGACTGTACAGTAGTTCAAAAGGAGAAAATTTTGTAGATGACTGAGAAACCTCCCAAACAGCCAAGAGCAGAGGTGGAAGTAACTGGTCCCATCGGCGGAGATCTTCTTGGGGGAAACTTGCTTAGCATGTCCTTAAGGGTCCAGTTAAATCGTTCTACCAACCTGTCGGTCTGGGGATGGTAGACTGAAATACATAGTTGCAGCAGGTGTGTGAGCTCCTGGGGATCAAGCAACAGCTGAGAAGTAAAGTTGGTGCCCTGGTCCGTGAGAATCTCCCAGGGCAGGCCTACGCTGGCGAAGATCTTCACGAGCTTACCTGCGATGCTGCTGGCTGTGATGTTTTGGAGGGGTATTGCCTCGGGGAACCGGGTAGCATAATCCACCATGGCCAGTATATACTGAAACCTGGCAAGGCTTTTGGGAAGAGGCCCCACCAGGTCCATGGCCACACGCTCGAAGGGGGTTTCGATCAAGGGCATGGGGACCAGGGCGCCTTGGGGGTCTGTGCAGGAGCAGCCAACTGGCAGTCTGGGCAGGACTTACACCAGGAGGTGAGGAACTACTCTATGCCCAGCCAGAAGAAGTGTGTCAATATCTGGGACAGAGTCTTCTTGTGGCCCAGGTGTTTGGCCACCAGGACGTCACGGGCTAGTTTCATGCCATCAGTGAGCCGTCATTGGGGCATAAGGAGTAGGGTCTGGGACTCCCTCCCCCTCAACCCGATAAAGCCGCTCCTGCCGCAGTTCAAAGTGTGGCCATTAGGCCGCCTGGTGTGGATCAGTGACGGTGCCATTCACAGTGGCCAACTGCTCGTACGCCCGCTTGAGTGTGGGATCGGCCCTTTGATCCCAGCAAGTGTCAGTGTGAAGCGAGGGCTCTCAATAGCTCCCGGGGGGGAGAGTCCTCCGATTCTCCTGTCGGTTTGGTAGGGTCAGGTGCTTCGCCTTACTCTTCCCCAGTCTTGGGGGGGGGGGGGTCTCCTTCCAAGACAAGGGTGACCCTCAGGCGTTCCCCACTGTTGCCCCGGAGGACTTCTGGGAACTATGGCCAGTCCTACCCCAGGATCAATGGGTATGCCAGGCATGGGGCAAGACCCACCACCAGTTGGGTGACCCCATCTACTGTTAGCTGGGCTTGAGTACTGGGGTAGGGCCATATGTCCCCGTGGATACACTGCAGCCAGATCACCCCCAGGCAGGTGTCAGCCTGGGGGCCTAAGTTTTGGCAGATCAGCATCTGGCCGCAGCCAGAATCAATGAGGGCCACCTTTGGGTAACCCCCTCAACAACCACTGGCACTGCGATCTTGGCAGCTTGTGGACGTCAGGCACAAGCTTCCCCTGAACAGACCTGGCCAAAGTTGCACTCCATCGTTGTGCAGTCCCGTTGTAAATGGCCATACTACCCGCAGGAAAAACAGGGACCAAGGTCTGCCTGTCCAGGCCATGGACGTGTTCCGGCAGCTCCCCAGGGAGGACTCCAGTTGATCCCTTGAGCAACTGGAGAAGCTGCTGGAGCTTGTCGCCCTGGGGTCTCCGCTGGACATGTTTGGGGATCTGGACCCCGGGAGGAAACTCATGAGTCAATCGGGGCAGGCACCCCCCTCCTCTCTGGGGAGGGTGCCCCACCCCGGGTGAGGCTGCTCGAATAATCAGACCCACCGGTGCCTCAGTGGCTAGAAAGTCCTCCATCAGGGTGATGGCAACGGCTAGCGTCGCAGGGCGATGGCGGAGGACCCAGGCCTTTCCTCATGGCAGGAGTATGTGGATGAACTGTTCCAGCACGATTTGTTTGGCGAGCTCCTCCGGAATTCATCTTTCGGGCTGCGGCCACCACTTGCACACCTCCCTTAGCTCCTGAGCCACCATCCAGGGCCGGGCCCCTGTGGGCTAGGCCAGGCTCCAAAACCGCTGCCGGAAGGTTTCCGGACTCATGTCCAGGGCATCTAAAATTGGTGCCTTTACCTGACTGTAATCCCGTGCTGCATCTGTGGACAGGCCCCGATAGACCGTCTGAGTGGACCCAGTCAGGTATGGGGCCACGAGGGTAGCCCATTGATCTGGGACCCAACCAGCGACAACTGCCACCCATTCAAACATTACGAGAAAGGCTTCTGGGTCGTCATTGGGGCTCATCTTCGTTAGCCAGATAGGCGGGGCGTTGCTGGGTGGTCCCAGGGACCCCACCGGCTGGGGCTTGGGGGGACAGGGCAGCAATGTCGCCAACTGCTGCAGGCATTGTTGCTGGTGGTCCCAGTTCTGGCATCCCAGTTCCAGGATCAGCTGCTGCTGTTGCATCCCAAGCTGCTGGACCAGTTGCTGCTGCTGCTGGAGCTGGGCGGCGGCCTGCTGCTGGAGCTGGAGCTGGGCCCGCCTGCTGCTGCTGCTGCTGCTGGAGCTGGGCCCGCCTGCTGCTGCTGCTGGAGCTGCTGGAGCTGGAGCTCTGCCAAAAATTTAATAAGCTTGTCCAGGTCCATGGCTGCCTTGAACAAGTCTCCTCAGATCCCTCCTCCCAGGGATCAGGGTTCGGGACACAGAACTCCCCACTTCTGGTACCACAAGTAAACATCCGCTGTTGGGGTTCACCCCTCTCTGGGGTGGCTGGGAGCCAGGCCACCTCACTACATGGGGCAATAAATGACAGTTCAGGGCTCAGACCCTCAGGCAGGGGCTGAGCAAACAGTTCAGTAAGGTAGGCCCAGGAGCCTGGGCCTAAGCGCAGGGGCGAGGGGGAGACTGCCACCTGTGAGTGGCGTAGCAGGGGGGATGCAGGCCCGCCCACTCCTCTGCGTCCCAGCCCGGGACCCTAACAGCGGCAGGCAGCCTGATCCTATGTCAGTGGGGATCCTGGCTGCAACACACTGACATTGACTCTGGGTGTGCTGCAGCTAGACTAGGGTCGACTGCCCCCAGGCTACTTCCGTACTCCTCCTCGGGCCCTACTGAGTCCTGGCGTTGGCCTCTGGGGGGGTTCAGGAGCATAGGTTCGTCAGGGCAGGGGTTGGGCGGCAGCTCCGGCAGCCCCTCCGGGTAGCGGGCATGGGGCAGCTCCGGCAGCTCCTCCAGGTAGCTGGCACGGGGCAGCTCTGGCCAGTCTGGCTGGCCGCCTGGGGCTGCAGGAGCTTCCCAGTCTCGGGCTCCCCTAGGGATGTCTGCTCTCTCCGGCAGCTGGCCAGCTTCTGAGCCCTGGGGTTGGTCTTTTATACTTCCTGCCCTGCGCCTTGACCTCTAGGGGGCGGGCACAGGCTCCTGCGGCTTTGGCCACTTTAGCGTCCGTAAGGGCTCATCTCTCTCAGGGGCGGCTGGGAGCCAGGATGCCTCACTACAGTGTGTCCTTACCTGTGTGTTGGTGAAAGTGTGAGACCAAGATTGTGTCTGCAGCTTGTCACAGCATTACAGGGTGAAAGGGAGCCCAGGCTAGTGGGTCAGGTGAGGTCAGTGGTACCCCAGTTCCAGGTGGGACCTCAAAGGGCGGAGGGGGAACCCATCACATCCATATCCCCTGCCTTGTTGGTTGCTAGGCATCAGAGTCCTGGTGATTGGATTTCACATTTTCTTCTCAGATGCTCCAGTGATATGGGGAATATGGCCCAGACAGCTAGGCAACACTCATACCTCTGGTTTAGCCTGCCCTGAGAGAAAACAGTCCCTTTCCATCCACTAGGTAACCATGCAGCACATAGGGGAAACTGAGGCACACATAGGCTTTATACAAATATTAAAAAAAATTCTCACCTCGTCACACAAATCAAAATGGGTTTCTGGCCAATAGATCCTGTCAAACTAACTTGGTAGCTTTTTCTGACAAAATTACAAGTTAGGTCGATAAAGATAATAGCGTTGATGTACTAGACTTAGACATCTGTAAGGCATTTGGCTTGGTACTGCATGATATTTTGATTAGAAAAAACTAGAATATAAAGTTAACATACTGTGGCAAATTGCCGGTATTGTTCTCTGGGTCTCGCACTGTCTCTTCTCTAGGGTAGGTTCAGGGCGATATTGCTTGCCTCTGAACCAGTTCTTAATCACTCCCCTAGTGTCCTTGGAGGAGGGGAGTGGAGAGGGAGGGACCTGGGCCCGCCCTCTACTCCAGGTCCCAACCCAGGGGCCCTGGGTGGTGAAACCATTGAAGCGTTTTCTTCCCGCTGGTTCTTCCCTCTCATAACCCGTCAGCTTGTGAACGGGCTCTCGCTCTTCTTATACAAGCTGTCTCCTTACCTAGGTTCTGTGGGCTTCCCAATCCCACCGCAGCCAACTCTCCAAACCTTCTATTCTCCTGACAAACGTCTTTCTCTTCTGCAATCTGCACTCTGCTCCAATCCAACCTTTTCCTTCAACACCCCCCGTCTGACGTAGCGTTTACACCCATGACTGGAGTCAGGTGCTCTAACACGGAGTCAGGTGCTCTAACTGGAGTCCAGGTGCTCTAGGTTAAATCTCAACAAAACCTTCCTCCTTGGCAGGGAATAGAGGCCCCCTGCTAACACTCTTACTGCCCTCTGCCATGCTGTAATCACATATGCCCCCCCCTGCCAAACAACACCAAGGGTTGGGCCTTACTCGATGACGAGAGACAGTGTTGGCGGGAGAAGGCCATCAGCGTTGCCTGTGTGGCTCCAAGCTCCATGCTGGACCCGAAGAAGGGAAAGGTTCAAAGAGAGAACCACCTGTCACGGCGTTCTTTCCTTGCTTCGCATGCAATCAACTGACGCAGGGCGTGGCCACAAGGGTTAAACGCCCGCCCAGGAGATCAGTAGCGAAGAGTCTCCATAGCCCATTTTATCGCCACACATTCCTATTCCAACAACAGCGTAGTTTTGTTCCCCTGGGAGGAGCTTCCAGCTGAGTACAAGAATGGGTCTCCTGCCTCCCTACCATGGGAAAGGACGGCCCAAGTGCCCACCCTCCGAGGCGTCCGCCTGCATGGATAATTCCTTCTCGAAGTCGGGGCCATGAAGTCGGATGCAGCATAGGCTGTCCCGCAAATCTTGCAAATGCCTGCTTCCACGGCATCGTCCACCTTCATACTATCAGATCGTCGCAAGGCCCTCTCTGTGCAAATATGAGGGATAATCTCCGATAAGTATCCAACATACCCAAAAATACTCTGACCGCTTCTTGAGAATTGGTCGAGGCCAAGTCTTTGTATTCTCCACTATCGTTGTTCCATTGGGCTTCACACCCTGCCCCGACGACATGCCGAGGTATTTGGGCCTCAGCTAGTCCTATCGACGCATTCAGAGTTGATTAGCAGTGAGACAGCCTTTCGCAAGCGTCCAGCCACTGCTTCCACTTTGTCCAGGTTCCTCCCAATCAGGCTATGTATAACTATTCGTTAGATAGCGGCGGCATAGTTGCATGCGGGTCGTAATAATATCCCTCAGTCTTTGGAATGTGGAGGCGGCCCCATGGCAGCCGAAAGGGACAGTGTACTGGAACAGCCATCGGGTGTAGAAAAAGCAGTCTTTCCTGGCATCTTGGCCAGGGTATTGCAAATTATGGTCATCTAGGGTGGTTAGATTGGCCTTGCCTAACTGATCAACAGCTCCGTCAATGTGTGGTATTGGTAGGCCATCGAAGTGGATACGTCATTTAATTCCGGAGTCGTTACAAAACCCGTAGGGTGCACAGGCTTGGGACTAGTACGATCGTACTGGAACCACTGGGTGTGGGATTCTTCAATGACCCGATCAGATCTTCGCACTCCATCCTAATTTTCTTCTCTTTTAGTTCCGGTATCGATATGGTTATCGTTCACCCTTACCCGGGGGCTGTGAACAATATGATTGGAACTGTGCCGTTCGACGGTGGGTACAAATACGTCCTGGTGTCCGTGATCAATTCAATGATTCCATCCGTTGTTCTGGGGTTAAGCAGGAGATATCTTTACCTCTCCTGCGGCGTCTCCTGAGGTAAGCTCCGTCGAGTGACCAGACAACGTCTTCTGCATAAGCAAGGGCTTCAGTAATCTGAAAATGGGTATATTGGCTCGGCTGCGGCGGTCTGGTGTCTACTTAATAATTCACATCCTCCAAGTCAAGCCATTCACTATCTTCACTATGTCCTGCCAACTGGCTAGATTTTGCTTCTGTGGTCGTGCACTAACCACCAATCACCGTTCCCAGCTGAAATCTTGCATTTTCCACCCGATGGTTGTAGTATCCGCTGTGCCTCTGCTTTTTCTAATGCTCCGTAACTATGGGGTTCACTCGATTTATCCGCTCTTCGCATCCTGTGTCACATGCTCAATAATATTGCTTTTCTGGTTGTTGTTTCCCCAATCCTCCTTGGCGATATCAATATCCGCGTGGTGGCGCCATATAAGAGTTCAAAGGGAGAAAAACCCGTGACCCTGGGGAACTTCCGCGTATAGCGAAACATTAGATAACGGCAAAAGGGAGTGTCCCAGTCCTTTCATCCTGTGCTACCAACCTCCGGAATCTATCTTTGAGGGTCGTTGAATCTTTCGACTAGTCCGTCTGTTTGTGGAGGTCAGACCGAGTCCGAATGTTTGTTCAAAATGGACGCAGGGAAACATAGTCTTTCATATAGTTTGACGTAAATGGGTCCTGTCCTTGTCGGATCTCCTCAGGATGCCACTCGGCGAAAACCGTATAGTTCTTTAGCATGCTTAGACGTGGGTTTCTAAAGGGATGGCCTCTGGATACGGTGCATAACGTCAAGGATGACTAGTATGTTTTCGTGCCCCGTGCCGACTTCTTCTAGTTGTGATTTCCACTATGTGCTCAAATAGCTTCTATCCTTCTTCGAACGGGACAGTCGAGATAATTATTGTAAAGGTACTATGTGGGCCCGCAATGTGTAAGTGTCGGTATTTGCAAGCTGGCATTCTAGCTAGTGAGGGCACAATAACGTCTGGTACTTCTGCTCGTTATTCCTGGCTAATAAGAACGCTCATATTATTCTTCAGCGTCTGTCTTATCCCCTAGATGTCCTCCAATATTAAATCGACTGTGAGCTACATTATGTAACCGGCCTCTTATGTGTTTCCGTGGGATCTAAGAGTTTTGCTCTACTGTCTCCTCCTCGTTATTATGCTTCTTATTCTGTACTATACAGATTCACTCTGAGCAGTAATTATTGGCCTGGCCGTGACTTTCGCTTCTTACAGTGCACTCCATTTTACTGTCCGACTACCTCCTCCCTCACGTTCATATACTTGGATCTCGTTCCTGTTGTCCTGCCGCTAAATGGTCTCACGTGCAGGCTGAATCTGACCTTAATTCCCAGGGGCTATTTCACTGCTCTCCCCCTGGGGTGCTCCCACTTTGGCCCCCCCCCCCCAGAACCTCTCTCTGATGTCCTCGCGTGATCTTCGACCTGCTCCTTGTCTCCATGGCGGGTTCGCCTACCCACAAGGAAGTCTTTGATTAGCTCCAGAAAATCCTGGTCCTTGAACTTTTTAGCCGCCTTGCGTTCTCCGCCTCGCCCTGCGGGTTTCCAAGGCGATGAGAACAATCTGGAGCAAATTCGACAAAACATTGGGCGAGGTATCGTTGGTTGCCTCTGTCTCAACCGGGGGGTTGCTACCCTCTCTCTGCCTCTATCGGGGGCTCAGTAAGTCCAACCCAGGGAATCTATCCCAATAAAAACAGGATAACGGAGCTTGGGGAACTGACTCGCTGCAGAAACATCGGTGGTATTTCCCGGATCAATCCTGTACTGGAATTGTAGGGTAAAAATTCAACGTGCTGTACGCATGTTCACCCCTGTGCTTTTGGCCCGATGTTAGTTGGTCTGTCCACCAACATTCGCCGAGACCGACAGTGACAGCACTCCCGAACTATTAACGCTATGGTTTATACATTCATTTTACTGGTCTGGTTAAATTCCATGTAGTCAATGTAACCTCCTACCAGGTTGATCAAGGCCACATTGCTCCCCATAACCCCAATTACACTGCATAGGCAACCTCCTGTTGGACATTGGGCTGCTATATTGCCCAATCCCACATTCATAAACACCGCCCTCAATTCCGGTTATTCACCCCCTGCTGGGGCTATTGGCCGTCCCCCACCAACTCTTTCCCTAAACCAGGTCCCTTGTGGCCTCGAACCATCCTCACTGTCGTTCTCCTGGTTATAGTTTTCTAGAGTGTCTCGACAAGTCCGGGCCTTGGGTTTGGTTGTCTTCCCCTGGGGGTTTTTTGCCGTGTCGTCCCGCCTTGGAGTCGGAACAGTTCGCGGCTGCCAGTTGTCTTTCCACGAGGGAGACCAACTCACATAGTAGGGGGTATTCTGACCGCCACCCAGTCCCTGACCTGGTGTAACCTCCATATACCGTCCAATTATTAGACCTCCATCATGCTCCTCAAGCTATGGGCTCAGGGCGCAGCCTTTCCGGTCGGTGAGTCAAGTCAAACAACTGCGTTCGGGGTTCCTTGTCCTCCATATAACGCCAATTGATGGAACCCTGGGGCTTGTAGTGCCCGTTGTCACTGCCGCCTGGCCAGGGATCTCTGCCTTTAGCTGGGAATAGTTTGCTGCAGCTTCTGCAACATATCGAATAGACCTCGGGCTTCCCCACATAGAAATGGGCAAGGAATACCGACCATGTTCTCGGGGCCCAGGCTCCCGCAGGGCTGTTCTCTCAAAAGCCAACGGAGGTATTGCTTCCACACTCATCCTCCCGGTCATTTTTGTAAGTACATGGCTAGTCCGTCTGTCCGGGTCCCTTCCCCGTGGTGATTCTGTTCCATAAGGGTCTCATTCTGCTTATTAGGTCCTCTCAGCCAGGCTCGGTCTGAGCAGCCTGAACTCAGCAGCAGCTGATTAGTCTTTGCTGCAACTCTATCGCCTCTCTTGGGCGGCCTGCCTGGCCCTGGTAGCCTCTGCGTCCGCGGTGGCCATGGACATAAGCCTTGAACCAGTCGCCAGTACTTAAGGGTGGAAGGTATTTCTCCCCCTGGATCTATGTACCCAGCGCGAGATCCCACCCTGACACCTACCTGTGGCAGAATTTGCGTGTATCGTTCTCTGGTCTCGCGCTTTCTCTCTCTAGGTAGGTTTCCAGGGCGATATTGCTTGCCTCGAAATCCGTTCTTATCCATCCTTAGTGTCCTTGAGGAGGCGAAGTGGGTAGAGGGAGGACCTGGCCCGCCCTCTACTCAGCCCCACAGGGGCCCTGGTGTGCGTGAACCAATTGACTAGCCGTTTCTTCCCTGGTACCTCCATCTCATACCCGTCAGCTTGTGAAGGGCTTTCCTCGCCTCTTCTATACAAGCTGGTGCGCCCCCCCCCCTTACCTAGGGTCTGTTGGCTTCCCAATCCACCGGCAGCAGTCTCTCAAACCTTCTATTTTCTCTCTGGACAACCGCTCTCTTCTGCAATCTGCAACCGCCCAATCCAACCTGTCTCCTTTCAACACCACCCCCTGCTCTGACTGAAAGCACGGTTTAATAATCCCAGACTGGAGTCAGGTGCTCTAACTGGAGTCAAGTGCTCTAACTGGAGTCAGGTGCCTAGTTAATCTAATAGCAAACCTCCTCCCTTGGCAGGGACATATAGGCTCCCTGCTAACAAACTCATTATGCTGCCCTCTGGCCATGCTGTATCACAATACCATAGATTACATGGATTTAAAACTGGCTAACTAGCAGGTCACAAAACGTAGTAGTAACAGGGAATCGGTTCTTGGGCCTGCGTTAGTTAGCAGTTTTACCAATGACTGAGAATAAACAAAGTCACAAAACTAAGGACAATAGTAAATAACAAAGAGGACAAGCCACCGATACAGAGTGATATGGCTCACTCGGTAAACTGGGCACAAGCAAACAAGATGCGTTTTAATATGGCTAAATATAAACGTATTGTAGTGGGGCAGTTATCCCACTCCTAGGGAAAAAGGTAGGCTGGTTGGGGAAGCGGCCACAGCTGTGGCCACACCCAATCAGGCCACAATTGGCCCTGATATAAGGACTAAGGGACGAGCTGGGTCAGTCTCACTCCAGCCTTGAGTGGGAAGGGCCTAGTTGTCTGGGAGCACAGGGTACCTGGTGGAGAGCAGAGCAGAACTGGGGAAAAGGCAAGAGGTGCTGGGTTGCTCCAGCCTGGCAACTCCCCAGGCTGAAGCCTCAGCTAAAGGTCTAAACAGGTACTGGGGCAGCAGAGGGGCAGCCCGGGGATAGGCACAGGCAGCTGGTCCTACCCCCTTGCCAGTGATGAGTGGTCATTACAGACTGCAGTCTGCCCCAGAGAATGGAGGCTAGATGATGACTGGCAGTAGCCACTGAGGCAAGGTGGATATAGAGGGTTGGAGGTTTGTCTGGGAAGGGAGACCCAGAGTGGGGGCACTGCTGTGAGCAGAACCCAAAGGTAAAGGACACCGGGGTCCAGGAAGGACATGGAAACCTGAAGCAGGTGAGACAGCGGCCAGCAGGAGGTGCTCTGAGGCTGAAAAGAGCTAATTCCCAGACAACCAGCAGGAGGCGCTGCAGCAGCGACTCAGCACTCTGCCAGAGCGTACATCTAGGAGTGAAGAATGTAGGCCACGCTTACAGGACGAGGTCTCTGTCTTGGGGAGCAGTAACTCTGAAAAAAGTTGGGGGCAGAGGTGGACAATGAAGTGAACATGAGCTACCAGTGTCATGCTGTTGCTAAAAGAGCTAACACAATCCTGGGACACAAACCGAGAACTCTTGAGGAGGAGTAGAGAGATTATTTTACCTCTGGATTTGATGCTGGTCTGACAGCTGCTGGAACACCATGTTCAGTTCTGGTGCCCCCAGTTCAAGAAGGATTGTGGTAAACTTGAAAGGTTCAGAAGAGCCACAAGAATGATTAAAGGATTAGAAAACATGCCTGCAATGATAGACCCAAGGAGCTCAATCTATTTAGCTCACCAAAAAGAAAGTTAAAGTGTGACTTGATTTCAGGCTATAATCACCTTCCTGAGGAACAAATATTTAATCAGCTGTTCAGTCTAGATGAAAAAATCTAACATGCTCCATTGGCTGGAAGCAGAACTTAGGCCCTGTCTACACTAGTGAGCTTACAGTGACCCAGCTGTACCGATACAGCTGTGCCGCTGTAAAAATCACGTGTGTGGCTGCTCTGTACTGGTGGGAGGAGCTCTTCTGTCAAGATAATTAAATCACCTCCAACACACGGTGGGAGAGAGTCTCTCGCTGACATAGCACTGTCCACACCAGCACTTCTGTCGGTGAAACTTGTGTTGCTCAGAGGGGTGTTTTGTTCACATCCCTGAGCAACATAAGTTATGGTGACAAAAGTGCTAGTGCAGACAAAGCCTTAGACAAATTCACACTGGACATACAGCATAAATTTTTAATGGTGAGAATAATTAACCACTGGAACATTTTCCCAAGGGTGGTGGTAGATTCTCCAGCACTGACAACTTTAAAATCAAGATTGGATGTGTCTCTAAAAGATGTCCTCTAGGAAATGTTTTGAGGAAGTTCCCCGGTCTCTGCTACACAGGAGGTGAAATTAGATGATCACATTGGTCACTTCTGGCCTTAGATTCAATGAGGTAAGAGATCACCTTGCTATAGGACACTCCCAGCATGGCTGTGTAAAGGCTGGGGAGGGGCACAGAGCATCCTGGAAATCCAGGATACCAGCATTGTTTAACTGTAACTTATATTCATCGCCAGTTACTTCCCCTTTCCCCCACCCCATATATACTGATTTGTGTGCTTTATCACTGAACCCACATCTCCTTTGACCCAGGCTGGGTTTTGGCCCAATCTCATTTTTTCTGTGTCTGCAGAATCGTAGCTTTTTGGTTATCAAATAAGTTCTCCCCAAATGATTCACAGTTTTCTTTACCATTTCCCACTATATAGTCATGGCCCCACTCACTTATGCCAGCCGCTGCTTTAAGCTTTGGGAAACTGGCCCTTTAGAATTCCAAGTACACGTGGCCCTAGTTGGTGCTGTATTCTGTTTGCACAAACTAAATGCAACTGGACCATGATCACTGGTACCTTGGCAACTGCCAATGTTCAGCTCAGTGATTAACCATTCTTTATCCCTCAGAACGAGGTTCAATACTGAGTTCCTTCATGTTGGGTGCAAGATTCTCTGTGTTAGAAAATCATCATCTATTAATTTTAGACACCCCAAGAAAGTTTGGTTACCAACCAAAGGAAATGTGCACCAAATGTTTCCCAGGTTAAAGTCACCCATGACACAGTGTTTCTTCCTACACATTATAGACAGATGCTTAAGAAGCAGTTTGTTCTGTTCCCTAGAGAGATTAGGTGGTCTGTAACAGATGCCCACCAGTACCCCCCTCTCACCCCATCCTCAGTTGTACTTTTGCCAGTGAGAATTTCAATCCATTAGCCTTTGTGGTCCTGCGATTCTCCATTGTTTGTGACAGATGACAGGAATGGTGTCTTTGAGGTAAAGTACCACCTCTCCCCTTTTTTCCATTCTGTCCTTACTGAACAAGTTGTAATCACTGATTTTTAACATTCCAATCACAAATCCAATCCAGCAAGTTTCAGTAATACCAGCTGTGTTGTGTGTCTGCTCTTACGTCAGTGTCTCCAACTCCTCTTGTTTATTCCCCCGTGTAAGGGTCCGGGGCTCGTCCCTCTCAGGCGCGGCGGGGAGCCACAGCGCCTTGCTACAAGCAGCAATCCATCCAGGGCCTAGACCCCTCAGCAGGAGCTGAGCAAACAAATAGTCTCTAGGAGCCCAGGCCCTGGGTCAGGGCGGGGCAGTAAGCAGTTCAGCGCTCAGGCCCTTCAGCAGGGGCTGAGCAAACACAGGATATCAGCCCCAGCCCTTGGCCAGGGCGGGGCAGCACACAGTTCAAGCTCAGGCCTTACAGCAGGCGGAGCAAACACAGAGTCTTTAAGCCCAGCCCCGGAGCAGGGCGGGGCAATAAGCAGTTCAAGCTCAGCTCCTTCAGCAAGGGGCTGAGCATCAGTTCAAAACAGTGAGTCTGTAAGGCCCAAGCCCTGGCTCAGGGCAGGCAACCAACAGGTACAGAGCTCAGACTCTCAGGCAGGGGCTGAGCAGCAGTTTAAACCATAAGTCTACAAAGAAGGCCTCCTCAGGCCAGGGGGAAGGGGAGTCTGCCACCCTTGGAAGGGTGGCAGGGGGGACACAGGCCCTCCCACTCCACTGCGTCCCAGCCCAGGGCCCTAGCAACAGCAAGGGTTCGCTGCAGTCAGTGGGGAATCCTGGCCACAACACACTGACATTGGTTCGGGGTCCCCTGGAACCAGACTGGGGTCAGCTTCCCCCAGGCCACTTCCAATATCCCCCTCTCTAGGTACCTGTCCTTCGCCAGCGTCGTCCAGCAGGTTCCAGACCATGGGTTCCTCAGGATACCAGGTGGAGGGAGACTCAGGCCGCTCCTTGGGATACCGGGCAGAGGGAGGCTCAGGCCAGAGTTCCTCCGGGTACTGGGCATGAGGCAGGTCAGGGCAGCGCTTCTCTGGGTAATGGGCATGGGGCAGGCTGGGTCCAGCAGGAGCTCAGGCACCAACATCTGTTCTCTCCAGCAGTCTGAAGCCAACTGAGCGCTGAGGCCGGGCTTTTATACTTCCTGTCCCTCCCCTTGACTTGGGGGGGAGGGGGGCGGGGACAGGCAGCAGTGGCTCCGCCCACTGAGGCACCTATTCTGGCTCGTCCCTCTCAGGCGCGGCGGGGAGCCAGGGCACCTCCCTACACCCAGGTATTAATATAGAGATAATTAAAAATGTTCTCCTTACATGCCCCTTTGTGCTTGGATTTGAGGCTGGTTTACATATCTGGGTGTTCGTACCATGTGAAGAGGAACACTCACTGGCAGAGTTCAGAGCACAGGTCTGCTCCATTCTACTGCCTGCCCCCTTCTGGGATGTTCTGCTTCCCTTTTTAAGCCCTGCCTCCAGCCTGTGCAGGAGCGTTCCAGGATCTGCGAAAACATGTCTGAGGTGGCATCTTTGTGGATCACTGCACAAGGGGACCTCAGAATCTAGTTTATTCTGGTGGTGGTGTCCTTCATCTTCGCTCACAGAAGGCAGCAAGCTGTCCTGCCATGCTTCTTCCCATTGCAGAATGTCCTGTCCATTCTTCTTAGCATACAGTCCCCACCAAGGACTGTCTGTCTCCTTTGGCCAGTTGGGAATGTTCTCTTGGGCTTGTCTGGGTCTGTCTAGTCTGAACTGGCAGCAGTTCTCAGTTCTTTCCTCTGATGTCTGTAGGTCCTTCCCTCTGGTTGATTCTCGGAGGTTGCTCTCTTCAGATGTCTTACTCAGCACCTGGCAGCAATTTGATACTTCCAGCTGTGAGCAGATCCTTTAGTTCTCCTACCTCTGGAGATGACAAATTTCCAGTCATCTTTTTTGTTTTCTTGTCTCCCTTGGTCACTGGACTCCACAGCCTCCCAATGTGCTATCTGCTGTGGTGCAGGCTGATCTGAGTATCCAGGAAATTTGCCATACCCCTGCTGTTTTGCAAAGTGGTCACCTGTTCCTCTGGACCACAAACATTCT
The DNA here is from genome assembly GCF_003597395.2 of Chelonoidis abingdonii. Taxonomy (NCBI): domain Eukaryota; kingdom Metazoa; phylum Chordata; order Testudines; family Testudinidae; genus Chelonoidis; species Chelonoidis abingdonii. The sequence continues at coordinate 151,180,385 of NC_133769.1, read as the reverse complement.
CCTCCATCAAGCTACCAGCCTCACACCTCATACAGATGGAGTCTCCTCTTTCTTCAGGCAGGAAGCAACTGTGGCACATCCGGTGCAAGTGACAATAGCTGTCTATTCTTGTAATGTACCGATAGAGCAAAGCCTTCAAAATATCTCTTACAAATTCCCATGGAAACTCGGCCCTTAGCTGCTCGCTGTTATCCTGCCTCTATGGAGGAGATTGCTGGTGATACAGGGCTCTTTAATCTAACAAACTTGCTGAATGGAGACAAAAATCAGACTAGAAATTTTTATCAGTGAGGAACCATCAGAACAACTGATCTAGGGACATAGTGAGGTCTCCATCACTTGCAATCTTTAAATCTGACCTTAACATCATTAATTAAATATATATCTGATTTAATTAGTTTGCAAAGTGCTTGAATTTCTCAGGGAGAGAAAAAAAGCCAGTGACGGCCCATAGGTGTTTCTATCCCAAGGATGGCGTATGAAATGGGGTAAAGGTGGCATGCCCCAAAGTAAGTATATGCTGCCTTATCACTAGACAGAGTCATGAAACATGTGAGGTTAATAGAACAGTACTTACAACCCTCTCATAAACATTGTATCCTTGATAATGAAAAGCAAGGTAATGTTTGTTGGGTTGCGGTAGGGATAATGTGGGGCCTGTGTACTTCTATGTATATTTTGCCAACCTTTTACCTCAATAGAACAAACATTTAAACATAGAATCATGTGACTGAAAGGAAACCTGACTCACTCTTCTAGCTCAAATCTACATTGCATGGGAGAGCCCAGGATTCAGTCACCAGTACCCTGAAGAACCAAGGGAACTTATCCCATATTGGTTTGGTGGGGCTGGAGCGACCCAGAGTTCAGTTGGTGGCAGGGTTTTCTTTTCCACAGCACTCTACAGAATAATATTATCCAGAGAAAAGCTCTCGGCCCCGATCCTGTGCCAGATTGTGCATCCCCAGGGGCTGCAGCTGCTGCAGGATGGGGTCTTGGTTTGGAGGAAATGAACTTGGAGGGAAAAACTCAGGAGATATGGATTCTATTCCCAGCTCTGGCCTGCTGGGTGATGTTGGGCAGGGCCCTTCCTTGCCCTGTGCCTCAGTTTCCCCATCTGTAAAATGGCAATAATGATACTGACTGACCTCCTTTGTAAAGCGCTTTGAGACCTGCTGGTGGAAAGTGCTATATAAGAGCTAGGTGTTATTGTTATACAACTCAAAACCATGAAGACAAGAAATAAGTTTAAAAACGACCTTTCTGGGGAGCTTCCCCTCTCAGAAAAGTGTCTTATCTCTTAGGCTTATTTCACAGTTGCCTTCAGCTACTGTGTGCTGTTTTCAGTTATTTTCTGTAGAAGTCCTGGAAGCAAATCTAGCCCCACATGTAGCTTGCTGGAAGTTAAGGTTGCTTTCAGACATCCTCGGAACCCTACGAGACCAGGAGTAAGTGAACAAGGACGTGAGCTTTGACACACATAGGCTCTATCTTCACTGCCAGAACAGTTGTTTCTCTAGGAGTGATAGCTCTGTAATGGGGGATTGGCCATTGGAACAAAATCCCAGAGGAAGTGGTGGATTCTCCATTTCTTGATGTTTACAGATCCAGGCTGGAGGCCTTTCTGGGAGATGCTTTAGTCCAACACAAGTTCCTGGGCTCAATGCAGGGGTAGCTGAGTGACATGTAAGGGCCTGTGGAGGTCAGACTGGGTGGTCTAATGGTCTCTTCTGGCCTTAAATTCTCTGACTCTCACTATACAGCCCTGGTGGAGATGAGGCACAGGTAGTTTTTATCTTCATGTAACTTGCTGAGGTCAACACTAGACCCCCCCCCATAAACACACTTAAGGTTGAGCTCACCTAGCTACATGTCTCCTCTAGGGTTGTACTTGTTCAGTGCTATGCCCCTGTAAAAACATACCTGGTTTTGCAGTGAAGCCATAGCCCCTAGAGGTTGCTGTGTCGACTGCTGCCTGGAAGCTCCAGAGCTGCTCCTTTGGCTCCCAAAGAGACTCACACTTGTATGTGCTGAGGCCCAGGGTCACTCACTGCTACTGACCAGTGAGCACCATTATTAATATGGAGTTATGACTGTGTTCCAAGCTAGTTTTTTTATTCTGTACCATAATTGGTGTCAGTTTGCTAGTAGAGATACATTAGTGAAAGATTAACAGTGTGTTAACTTCCTGCCTGTTTAATTTTGAATTAGGTCTCAGAGCAACCTGGATTACTGTTTGTTACACACCCTAACTTTGCCTTCAGACACAAACACAACAGAGCAATCCCAGGCTGTGGGCGTCAGAAGTTCATGGGGTGTAAAGTAGGGGTAAGCAGGTTAGCCGGCTTTTTCTGAAAATGACACTGTTCTGGATGGGCTTCCGGGGTGTGTGTTTGAGTCTGTGCAGTGACTCCGTGTGATGGGCCCAGGTTCATCCAGTGCAGAGCCAATTCGTGCTGGCGGTGGGGAAAGGCTGGCCTTTTCCCTCCCACTCGCTCGCAGCTGCAGAGGTCCTGAGCATCAGGCTGTGCTCCCTGCCCCCTCGCCAGAGGAACAAGGGCCCCTGGGTGGCACCAGCACAGCGCTGCAGCCTCCGGAGTCGCTACGGGCAGAGCTGGGGTGGGAGCAGCTGCACAGCTGCCCCCGGATGGAACCGGGCAGACACGTCAGCTGCTGATGCAAGGGCAGAGGTAGCTCCCGGGCCTTGCGGGCTGGAGGGTGAGCTGCGGCCCCTGCTCTCTGGAGCTGGTGGCCGAGCTCTGCCGGAGCTGGAGCCAAGCGATGGCCCCGGGCTGCGGCCGCTCCGAGCCACACCTCGACCCGAGCGGACCCCAGTGCGGGTCGATTGTATCCCAGCCTGGAGCCTATCACCCGCCGAGCCGAGCTGAAACGAGCCGAGCCCCTTCTCTGGCCCAGGGCCTGGCCCCGCCTCCCCAGCTGGCCCGGGGCCCCGCCCCGCCCCGCCTGGCTATAAAGGCCGCTCCCCGAGGTAGGGCTGTGAGTTCCGGTGTCCGTGTCTGGTTTGGGTGAGTGGAGGTTCTGGTTCGTCTCCCTACCCGGGTAGGGCTCCGCATGGCCCAGCCCGGGGGTGGCACTGGGGCTTCCCCTGAGCAGGGGTCCTGACGGAAGCGAATGTCCCGATGTCCCTGCACGGCTGGGAGGGCTATTGGTTGAGGGGGAGCGGGGAGGGCTGTTGATTGGGGGGCGGGTGCCCCGTTACTGTTGATGGTGTGGGGGGCCCCAGTGTAAGCGCTCTAGTAGTATGCAGTGGGGTTCCGGGCAGGTGCGCCAGAAACAAAGGAATTTTGGTTTCTAGAGTGACTCTGGATGCCAGGTTAAGGAGTCTCCGTCCTAGCAGCTGGAGACTGGCTGTAGCAGGGACCTGCTCCTCAGGTTACAGCCCACTGGAATGCAAGCTTGGGAAGTCCCTCCTTGGCAGCACCAGACTTGTCAGGCTTTAGCACCTAAGCAGGACCATCTCTAGGCACCAGCAAAGCAAGCAACTGCTTAGGGTGGCACATTTCCAGGAGCATCATTCTGGCCAGCCTTTTTCTTTGGGGCACTTGCACTCTCAGAGCTGTGCCACTTAGATGGGGTGAGGGTGCTGTGTCCCTGGCCCAAGCTGGAAGGGGAAGCCCCAGCCCCGGGATGCTGAGCTGGCAGGGCCCAGCCACTACCTGGAGAGGAGAGGGTGAGTCGAGCTGGACGCCTCAGCTGTGTACTGGCTGCTGCTTTGCCTTGTGCCACCCCTTATATTGGGGCTTCTCTGTGTGGCTGGGTGGGGGAGGGGGTAAAGCCCCTGTGGGTGCTGGGAGAAGGTGACATCACTCTCAACTTCCTGCGCTGCCTGCAAGCCCCAGCATTGCCTGAGCTTGGGTTGGCAAAAAACCTAGAGCCAGCCCTGGACCCAAGGGAAAGGCTGCTGCAGCTGGTGTCCAGGGCGCTCCAGGCAGGTAAGGAAGCCATGGCCTGGGAAAGACCAGTTGCTGCACCTGAGTTGCTTTGGGGAAGGCAGGCAGGGAGTGGCTGTTGTGCCCCCCCCTCCCCTTCCAGGAGCCCAGCACCAGGTGTTATGGGGGGGGGCAGGAGCTGGAGGCGCTGGGAGTAAAAGCTTAGAACCAGCTGCATGCGGGAGGGTCTTGGAGAGGCTCTGGCTGTGAGGGAACCGCAGTGAGCCTCCAGGCAAGGTCCAGCTCTGTGCAGCAGCCCTGAGCTGGAGTGTGCAGGGGGGAAGGGCAGGAAAGGAGCCAGCTGTGCCCAGAAGGTGTGGGACAGGTGCTGGGCCCTGAGGGCTAGAGCTAGCTATGTGCAGGAGGGGAGGAAGCAGGAGCCAGCTGTGCAGCGGAGGTGAGCTGGGAAGAGGGGCGGTGGGCACTGGGGAGGGCAGGTGTGAGCACTGGCCACTCTGCGGCATGGCAAGGGTCAAGGGAGCTGGTGCCCTGCTGCCAAGTACCCTGCCCACCCATGGAAGCTCTGTGGCAGTTTTACAGACCCCAGGCCTGTGCCTTGGGGAAGAGTCGGGTGGCTGCAGTTGATATAAAACCCTGGCAGGAATCTCGGGGGGGTGGGGGAGGAGTGGGATATGTGACCCCACACACATTGCTTCTGGGGAGCAGGAAGGGCTATTGGCTATGTGGGGGATCCAGCCTACCCCTTTCCCACTGCAACTTGAGATCATTGCTCCTTGTTCTGTCATCTGCCACCACTGAGAACAGCCTAGTTCCAGCCTCTTTGGAACCCCCCTTCAGGTAGTTGAAGGCTGTGATCAAAATCGCCCTCATTCTTCTCTTCTGCAGACTAAACAAGTTCCCCCAGCCTCTCCTCATAAGTCATATGCCCCAGCCCCCTGTCACTTTTATTGCCCTCTGCTGGATTATCTCCAATTTGTCCACATCCATTCTGTAGTAGAGGGCGCAAAACTGGACACAGTACTCCAGATGAGGCCTCACCAGTACCAAATAGAGGGGAATAATCACTTCCCTCGATTTGCTGGCAATGCTGCTGCTAATGCAGCCCAATAGGCTGTTTGCCTTCTTGGCAACAACGGCACACTGCTGACTTGTATCCAGCTTCTCATCCACTGTAACCCCTAGGTCCTTTTCTACAGAACTGCAGCTTAACCAGTAGGTCCCCAACCTGTAGCAGTGCATGGGATTCTTCCTTCCTAAGTGCAGGACTCTGCACTTGTCCTGGTTGAACCTCATCAGATTTCTTTTGGACTAATCCTCCAATTTGTCTAGGTCACTCTGGACCCTATCCCTACCCTCCATCATATCTAGCTGTCAGTAGCTCAGTAACATACAGCTTGTCACAAAGGGACCCAGTGGCAGTTCACCTCGGTAATGCCCTGTCTCTCCCCACAGGATGCTGCCCTTCACGGACTGGGTGCTGGAGCTGCTGAGCATGGAGCGGACCCCCGTCCATGCTTACACCATCTCTGCCCTGCTCCTTGCCCTGCTGGCCCTGCTCTTCCACACCCTCCTGCAGCTCGGGAACTCCTGGCACCGCTACTATGTGAACTGCCAGCGGCTGCGCTGCTTTCCAGAGCCCCCGCGTCGCAATTGGCTGCTGGGACACTTGGGAATGGTAGGTGTTATGTCACATGGGGGTGGGGAGGGGGTGAGTGTCTTCTCTTCCCTCTTACTCCTTGCTGCCACTGAGATATGGCTTGATCCCTGCTGGGAGGAGCCACCCTTGCCCACCCCAAGGGAGGGGCTGGTGGAATACCCCCCCTGAGAGGGCTGGGGGTAGGTGACTCTGCTAGTTCAGGCCTCTCCCTCCATCCCAGGTGAAGGGTTTTGGTCCCAGCCAGTGAATGGCCTGGAAGGTCGCTCAGGGAGTCGTGCCCATCCGTCAGACACATGGGAATTTGGCTGGGACCAAGCAGGGGTAGGAGACAAGAGTCCTGGGACAGCTCCACCAGGTTCTCAGCACACGCCCTGTCTGGCATCAGAGTGGGCAGCGTCTGAACTCACCCAACGAGGAAGCTGGAGTCAGGCATCGGTCACACTGCTGTTCCCATCCTGCTGTGGATCGGACCCTTCCTATGGCTGCTGGCTCTGATGCATCCCTGATACAGCAGGCCCCTGGGCTTCATCTCTGGCACTGTATGGGGCGGGAGTGATGGGGCAACTGGGGCTCTGGCCCACATGCAGAGTGGGGAGGGAGGGTGAGTGGCCCCCTACCCACCCAGTGCCCTGCACTCAAATGCCGCATTCTCCAGGCAGGGCCCAAGGCTTAGTGTGGGATGTGCCCTGGTGGGTGACTCTGGGCACCAGTGCCCAGATACTTGCCCAGTGGCAGGGGGCTCTAAGGGAACCAATCCATAGAAGCCTCTCTGCTCACCACTGCCCCTGCCATGCTCCCTGGCCCAGCCCTGTGCCACCCCTGCCAGCCTGCTGCACCCCAGTGGCTCTGCCAGCATTGGTGGTGAGTGGCTGCTGAGCCTGTTCGGTCACCCCTGCTGTGGAGCAGGGAGGGTTATAAAGCCCTTGGTGGGATGGCCCCACCTGGTGTAGCTGGCTATGCCCTTGCCACAATCACCATGTGCCATGATATCATGCATCGGCCGTGCTCAGGAGGTGAGGGTCTTGCTGCACCAAGTGTATCTGTCACTGCACGTGGCAGTGGGGAGATCCCTGCCTCTGATCAGAGGATCTGATTCTGCCCCGTCTGGTGTGCACTGACTTGCTCTGGACTCCAGGAGGGACCCAATCCTACCCTACATTAACTCTGCCCTGTCCCTCCTGCAGTTCATACCTGGTGAGGAGGGGCTGACCTTGGTGTCCCAAACAGTGGGTACATTCTCCCAGGCCTTTGTGACATGGATGGGGCCCTTCCTACCAGTCTTGTCCCTGGTGCACCCTGACTACCTCAAGCCGATCACAACAGCCTCAGGTATGCTGGCTCCTGGGGGTGGTGGTGAGACTCTGAGGGTATGTCTGCACTGCATGTAGACATCCGTGGCTGGCCTGTGTCAGCTGGCTCGGGCTGGGAGGCTGTGTCAGGCTTCCTTCTCCACTCTGAACTTTAGGGTACAGATGTGGGGACCCGTATGAAAGACCCCCAAGCTTATTTACCAGCTTAGGTTAACAGTAAGCTGCCACCATCAAGCATGTTTCAAATCTTAGGGGAGAGCCACTTGGGAAATAGTTGGGGAAAGGCAGAGTTCCAAGTCCCTAACCCTCCCCCTTTCCTGGTAAGATGTGAGACTAATTCCTCCCCTCCCTCAGTCCTTACATCCCTGTTCCTAGGTAGGCTTGACAGTATACCCTCACCAATTAGTCCTGGTGAACACAGATCCAAAACTCTTGGATCTTAAAACAATGAAAAAATTCTTTTAAGAACCTAACTTTACGTTTTCTTTTTAATAAAAGATTTATCTCTGTAAAATCAGGATGGAAATAACTTTACAGGGTAATCTGATTTCAGAGAGCCCAGAGGAACCCCCTCTAACCTTAGGTTTAAAGTTTCAGCAAACAGAGGTAAACCCTCTAGCAAAAGGACCATTTACAGGTTGAGAAAACAAAGATGAAAACGAACACATCTTGCCTGGCTGTTACTTACAAGTTTGAAATATGAGACTGGTTCAGAAAGATTTGGAAACCATGGAGTGATGTCCAGTCCCTCTTAGTCCCAAGAGTGAACACCACCAAAACAAAAAGCACAAACAAAAGCCTTCTCCCCCCCGCCCCCAAGATTTAAAAGTATCATGTCCCCTTATTGGTCCTTTAGGTCAAATGTCAGCCAGGTTATCTGAGCTTCTTAACCCTTTACAGGTAAAAGGATTTTGGTGCCTATGGCCAGGAGGGATTTTATAGAATTGTACACAGGAGGGTTGTTACCCTTCCCTTTATAGTTATGACAGGCCGTTACACTGCAGTGTAGATATTTTGGTTGGGGCTCGAGCCTGGCTTTTGGGACCTCCCCCCCGCCCCCCTCCATGGGGTCCCAGAACTTAGGCTCAGGGCTCTAAAACTGCAGTATAGACATTTGTGATCAGGCTGGAGCCTGAGTCAGCTGACATGGGCAGGTCACAGGTGTCTAATTGCAGTGTAGACACAACCTGTGGGCCCAGAGATGGGAAAGACTACCTGGGCCCCTCTAACCTGTCCCCGGGGAACCTATGCAGGACTGGCCTCAGCAGTCTGTTCTCCAGGGCCCTGGCCAAGCTGTTGTGACCATCCCAAGGGACAGGGCTCCCAGTCAGTCCCTTACCCCCAGTGTGACATCATGCTGGTATGAAGGTTTTCCTGATCTTCCTCAGGGTGGGGCTGGGAGCCAGTCACCTGGGCCCCTGCAGAGCAGCCCAACCGGAGCCCTGGGGAAGGCACCAGAGGGGACAATCTGCCTGGGGAGCTAATGAGCCTCTCCCAACAATAGCTCCTCAGTCTGCACTGTCCAGCCTGGATCTCGCTCTGCTCCAGGTCAACCCCCCACCCCCATGGGTTGTAACCCTCATGTTCTCATACATAATCAGTGCAGGCTCCTTGGCTCAACTGACTCACTCCTGCCCGGGTGAACCAATCCTTCCCTGCCACCTTGGCCGTTCTGCTCTGGGTTCTGCACTGTGTGGGCCCAGCAGCCTTTTCTGGCCTTGGCAGCTGGGATTGGATTACTGTAGAGAGGGGCCCAGAGCTGAATGTAGGGTGGGTCAGGCTAGGATGGACTGTTCTGGTCCTCTAATCTGACTGCCTGTGTCACACAAGCCAGAGACCCTCCCCAGAGCTCCCTGCAGCCAGCCCCGAGCTCCTGTCTGGAGGGAGCGTTACAAAGGGACAGTCCATCTCCAGTTGTTCCCAGGGCTCATTCCCCTCCCTGTCAAACACTTGAACGGCATTACCAGTCTTGAGTTTGTTCCTGCTGGATCTCACTCACCTGCTGTCTGCTGGATGGCAGAGTCCTCTGCTGCCAGGTGTCCCTGCCCAGGGAGGAGCTGGTAGCTGGGATCTAGGCACCTTTTTTCCTGCTCTTAAAGAAATTAAATCCATTGGGCTCCTATAGCCTTCCCCCGAGAGGCAGGTGTTCCAGAGCTTGAGTTGTTCTGGTGGCTCCTCCCAGACCCCTCCCCTTCTGTCACTGTGCTATTGGAGGTGGGGGGCACAGCGGAGGGAAGGGCTATTGCCTTCCTGCTTCATTGTGGGACAGCTCTGCCCAGGCAGCCCCAGGAAGCTTTAGTCTGTCTCGCGGGGGGGGGGCGTGCTACATTGGAAACCCCGTCGGACCCGGGCTGGGCTCTGCAGAATCCCCTTCCTCCGAGGCACCTCAGGATCCCCCCAGAGGATGGGCTGTCTTAGTCCAGCTTTTCCAGCTCCCTTGATGTTACTGCTCTTGCTGCAGGCCAGTGTCTGCACCAGCTCAGCCTGGGCGAAGGCAGTCAATGTGCTCTGTGCAGGGAGGCAGGAATAAAATGGGGCTATGTAGCTGTGGGGGCCAGGTGTTCATGGTGTGGGGGAGGTCTTCCTTGGGCCCTGGTATGGGCCGATTCCTGTTTGGCTCTTGAGAGATTGTCAGTTGCTGCTTTGGGGAGTCCAGGCCAGCCAGGGGCACCCAGAAGCTGCCTGCTGCCATAAGGGGATGGACCTGAATCCAGCGATGCCCCATGGAGGGGAGGGGAGAAGGTGTGCAGGAGCAGGCAGAGCACCTCCACGGGCTGCAGACTGTGAGCTTCGTGACAGCTACTGCTCCACCTTTAGAAGTGAGGAGATGGTGCCCCTGCGGCAAACCCCCCACTGCACCTGGTGCTGCCAGGGAGCCATGGACAAGCCCTCACCCCACCAGAGCCACTGAGCACTAGCAGCTCCTGTCCTGGGCACAGGGAGCACAGACTGGCTGTCTCCTGCATGGAGAGCCAATGGTCCATAGCTGGGACTGAGGCTCTCAGCTCCATCAGCGCTGTGCCCGGGCTCCTGGGAGCAGCAGGAGAAGGGACCCGGCCATGCAGGGTAGACCTAAGGCAGCACCCAGCAGGAGCTTCTACACCACAAAGACCCCTCCAGTCTGGGCAGGGTGATGGCTCAGACACTCTGTGCAGCAGGGCCAAGGGCACTGCCTGGCTGAAGTCCTTGGGAGCAGCAAGTAGAGCCACCTCCCCACTGGGGACCTTTGTCATCATTGGTCTTGCAGGAGCAGCTGGGGTCCCATGGGGAGGACATGGAAACACTCAGAGGCAGGATAGTGATGGCCAGCAATGATCAGTGACATGGGGAGCCTGTGCTGGCCCTGGCCCCTTCCTGCCACCCACGGAGAGTGGCCCCTGCTAGGGCTGGTTGCCCAGTGCTCTGGCGTCTTAGTGCCAATCACCCAGGTGCTGAAAGGAGTCACCGGGTGTAGCAGAGAGTGAGGGTTCTCTGCAGCTCTGCACCCCTAGCACTGCCCTGGTGAGCAAGTTACTGGGGCTGTGCGCTGCAGGGGGATGTGCAATGAGCAGAAGCCAGACTCCGAAGGAGTCCAGTCCCCGGCCTGGTTGGTGCTGTCTGGCCTGAGGGCTCCTGCTCCATCCTCTCCTACCCCCTTGCGGAGGTGACATCTCTGTTCCAGTTAATGTACTGCTGCCACTCTTTCCAATTAGCCCTGTTCCAAGTGGCGCCTGGGCTCGCAGGGCCAAGGGCATGTGGAGCTAAGCGGGGGCCTGTTTGCTCATCCCTGAACTGCTGCCCATTCCAGCAGCTAGGGGCTGTGCCCAGGGACCCAGTTCTGTCTGCTGAAACTTTGTAAACAATCCCTGTTGCTGATGCAGCAGTAGGAACAGAGTCCAGCTTCCTCCCCCAGTGCCAGGCTGGCTTGGCAGGACGCAGACAGGGGAGGTCTGGCTTTAGTGCTCCAAGCCAGTGGCTGGGTCTGAGCGGAGAGAGTTGCTCCGTGGAGCGGAGCTGTATGTCACTGTGCCAGGACAGGGGTGTTTCAGGGCTCAGGAGCCCAAGTCCAGTGGGGCGGCTCAGCACTCAATCTTCTGTTCATCTCAGCTGGATGTCAGAGAAGCACAGGGCGGGGGTGCAGTGCCGGGGCTGTGTGAATGCATGTAGCTAGTTCATGCCAGGGCTGAGGGCTCATGCCCCCGGGTTCAGCTCTGCACAGAGAACAGCTGGGAGCCTGTGTTTGCGATAACACAGGGAACCCAAGTGGGCCCCGTCCAACCTACTGCCAGGTTAGGGCAGTCTCCCCTACCCCATTAGAAATGAAACTGGGGGCACTCTGAGAACAGCCAGCAGTGCATCTGCCTGGGGAGCTGCTGCTCCTGCAGTGGGCTGATTCAGGCGCTGGGCCCAACGCGTCACCCTGACCGGAGTCTCAGCTGGCCCGTGGCTAACCCATGGCTCCTCGTTGTAGGGTCAGAACACGGAGGAAGGGATGCAGTTCGTGGATGAGCTCGTCGGGCGCTATGGCCACTCCTGCCTTTGGTGGTTTGGCCCCTGGCTTCCCATTCTGCGGCTCTTCCACCCAGAAGCAGTTAAACCCGTGCTGCTGGAGTCAGGTAGTGAGGGTGGCCCAGCACCAGGAGTTTGTGTGTCCATCCGTCTGTCCTGGAGCTCAGCAGGGGTTGGATTTCTAACAGGCGCCTGAAACTATCTGTTGTGTGTGCTGCTCCCTAGAAAAGCCCCCGGCCAGGAGGGCTGGCTACTGAGACCCGCCCTCCTCCACAGGGCTGAGGAGGAAGCTGCCTGGCTCTCAGAGCTTGGCAACGGCTCAGGTCTCGGGCTGAGCTCGGCTCAGCACATGGCTGCTGCCAACCCAGGGTCCTTAGTGAGTTCCCCTGGCCCCAGAGGGGTTGGGGCAGAGGCTGTAGCCAGCCATTAGCCTCCTGAGAGGAGCACTTCCCCTGGCTGCAGCCCAGCTGGTGCTGCCATCAGCCTCTGGGACAGTGACCCATGGGAACAAAGGTTCCTTGCAGCCCTGCCGGCTGGGGCTGCTGATAGGCGAGTGGGGGCAGCTCAGTGGGTCTGATAGCATCTAGCCAGCTCAGGGACACACATACACCCGCCCTTCATCAGCTCAGTCCATGATCCTGAAGGGGGTGCAGCAGGGCTGTGGGGTGAAGGGGACAATCAGGGAGGTGATGCAGGGGAGAAACAGGTCAGGGGGTCTCATAAGGACCAAATGGCTAATGTTCTTGGGGGGCAGAGAGTGTGAGGCAGATACCATTGTGGGAGTGCATGACCATGAAACTAGTGGGATGTCAGGGGAAATCTGGAGAATGGTGCAGAGAGTGGGTAGAAGAGATGGGAATAGAACCCAGGAGTCCTGGTTCCTAGCCCTCTTCAGACCCTGCTTTAGCCACAGGATCCCCACCCTGCTCCCAGAGCCGGGCATTACAACTAATAAATAGGGAGCTTTGAAGATGCCAAGCTCTGTACTGTGAAGGCCCCATGTGTCTGCCGAGCTCCCGCTGTCCGTGTCTGTCACTCTGCAGGCCTGACCCAGGCTGCAGATGCTGCTTGTGCCCCGTGTCCTACTTGTCCGGTGACTCGCTCAGAGCACAGCCTGCTCTGCATGAGGGGCCTGGTGGCTCGTGGCCTGGTGGCTCGGCGCCTGGTCCCTGTCGTGTGGCTCCTTCGCCCTGTTCACTGAGCCTGTCCTGCTCCTCCTGGCTGCTAGGGAGGAGCCTGGAGCAGGGTGTCCAGCAGGGCTCTGCCTTGTCTGACATGGGCTCCTTTCACAGGGGGATGCTCCGACACTCCTTAGGAAACAGCCAGTGGAGCAGGCAGGTGCTGGACAGACCCACGTTCCTGTGGCTGCCCCTTTCCAGACTAATAGGTCCTGCAGCTCCAGCCAAGGCTTTGATACCAGTAGCCCTGCACTCCTTCCCTGTGTCCTGGTCCGTGTGTGTGAGTACTGGCACCGGGTTGCACCCCAATACTGCCCTCTATTCTGTGTGTCTGAGCGATAACGCTGGGGTGTGCCCCATTACAGCCCCCTGTGCCGTGTGTATCTGAGTGCTAGCGCCAGGGTCGGCCCCATTACCTTCCCCCATGCTGTGCTGTATGTGTCTGAGCGCTAGCGCCGGGGTCTGCCCCATTACCACCCTCCTTGCCACGTGTGTCTGAGCATGAGTGCTGGGGTGCACCCCACTACTACCCCCTGTGCCGTGTGTGTGTCTCAGCACTAACTCCCGGGCCTGCCCCGTCTCTGGTCTCCCACAGCTGCCATCGCGCCCAAGGACTACACGTTCTACGGCTTCCTGAAGCCCTGGCTGGGTGAGTTCGCTTTCTTCTGGGCTTGGATCTTGTGCTTGGTGTCATGGGGCCCAGACCTCAGGGGACAGGCTTGTGAGGAAAGGAGGATGTGATGTTCCCCTCTGGTCTTATCTAGACCAGTGATCTGCTAGGTCACTCCAATCCTTGACTCTGGGAGCCAGCCTCACCCTGCTTTGCTGTGAGAACCTCCACTCCTGGGCTGTTCACGCACAGCCTCTGGCATGTAAATGCTCCTTGGACAGTGCAACCGAATGACACTAGCCAATATCTCTGGTCCTAGACACAACCCCAGGAACCTCTGTCTTGCAGTGTCCAGTTATGCCCGCTAGAGTTTGCAAGTTTGTATAAGTTGGTCAGTGTAACAAAGAAATTGACATGTACGAGGCTTGTTATCCCAAGGAGAGTCTCTGACACACTTCAAACCAAGTTGAAGGGGAGGGAGGGATGCTCAGTGGTTTGAGCATTGGCCTGCTAAACCCAGGGTTGTGAGTTCAATCCTGGAGGGAGCCGCTTAGAGATCTGGGGCAAAAATCAGTACTTGGTCCTGCTAGTGAAGGCAGGGGTCTGGACTCACTGACCTTTCAAGGTCCCTTCCAGTTCTGGGAGATAGGTGTATCTCCTATTATTATTACCAAACACACTGCTTCAGGTAGAATAAACAAACATTTATTAGCTACAAAGATTGATTATAATCACTTAAAATCTAAGCATAACAAGTTGGATTTGGTCCAATGAAATAGAAATAAAACACATTCTAAGCTGATCTTAGCACTTTCAGTGCCCTTACAAACTTAGATGCTCCTCACCACAGGCTGTCTGGTTGCTCTTCAGCCAGGCTATCTCCTTTGAGCAAGGCTTCAGTCACTTGGTGGTGGTATGTGTAGATGAAGGTGGATGAGAGAGGAAGAGCCTGGCAAATGTCTCTCTCTTTTATCATGCTCGTTCTTCCCTCTTGGCTATGCTTCCCCCCTCCTCGGGGTCAGGTGAGCATTACCTCATTGTGGTCCCTGACTAACCAAGGGAAGGGGGGTGTCTCACCAAAGGCTCTTGAGCAAAGTCAGCTGTCATGGGATAAAAGGGAAGGTCCTTTCTGGATCAGTAACTGGTTAAAAGACAGGAAACAAAGAGTAGGAATAAATGGTCAGTTCTCAGAATGGAGAGAGGTAAATAGTGGTGTCCCCCAGGGTCTGTCCTGGGACCAGTGCTATTCAACATTCATAAATGATCTGGAAAAGGGGGTAAACAGGTGACAATTTGCAGATGATACAAAACTGCTCAAGATTAACCCAAAGCAGACTGCAAAGAGTTTCCAAAAGACCTCTCCAAACTGGGTGACTGGGCAACAAAATGGCAGATGAACTTCAATGCTGATAAATGCCAAGTAACACACATTGGGAAACATAATCTCAACTACACATACAAACAGATGGGGCCTAAATTAGCTGTTACCACACAAGAAAGATCTTGGCGTCATTGTGGATAGTTCTCTGAAAACATCCACTCAATGTGCAGCGTCTCCCAAAGAAGCGAACAGAATGTTGGGAACCGTTAGAAAAGGAATAAATAATAAGACAGAAAATATCCTATTGTCTCTGTATAAATCCATGGTACACCCACATCCTGAATCCTGCATGAAGGTGTGGTTGCCCCATCTCAAAAAAGATATATTGGAATTGGGGTTTGGAACAGTTTCCGTATGAGGAAAGATTAAAAAGACTGGGAGTTTTCAGCTTGGAAAAGAGGTGACTAAGGGGGTATGGCCACTGTCGGCAGACAGGACATTGGGGTGACCCAGGCTGTCTGTCCTTATGTCGTTGTGGAGCTGAAGCTACTCGTGCCATAGCCGTGAGCACCAGCACATGGGTGTGCACAGGATCACGCACAGACCTTGAAATGTGCACACCCCTCTCTGCACAGCCCACCACTCACCTGCACATACACACACATGCACTTGCATGTTCATGCCCATGTGTCCCCACAAACACATTTCACTCACACCCCCACCCACGTACCATGCATGCACTGCACACACGTGCACACTCTTGTGCCTGCCCACCATGCACCAGGGAGGTTGGTTCTCGTTGAGCACCCCAGCTGGCTGTGACCTGGGGGCTGCTGGGGGCCTGGGCTATGGAATCTCTGCCATGGCTACCAGGCTCTGAGCTGAGTGCCTGTCATCTCAGGGGACGGTTTGTTGCTGAGCAATGGTGCAAAATGGGTGCGGCACCGGCGCATGCTGACGCCAGCCTTCCACTTCGACATCCTGAAGCCCTACGTGAAGATCTTCAACCAGAGCACTGACATCATGCATGTGAGTACCTCCCCTCCCCCCACGGCACCAAATCCATGCCTATGCCTCTGGTCCCTCCCATGGCACATGCTGCCCTGGCACCCTGCTACCCACAGCCTGCCCGTGACTCTGCCCTCCTCCCATGGCATGTTCTGCACCATCACTACACTGTGCCTCTGGCCCTGCACTCCCCCCCTCACTCCAGGGCATATACTGCACCGATACCCTGCCCACGCGCCCCCCTGCCCACTGCTCTTGCACCTGTCCCAACCATATGCCCAGCCCTGTCACTGCACCAGTCCACTAACCTACTCCCGTCTGTTTGCCTGTCTCTGATGCTGGCCCATCCGCACTGCTTGGGCACCAGGCTCTGCAGTGCTGTCCCTGCAGGCAGCAGCTTGGGTACAGGTCTCACGGGCACTATTCTCCCACAGGCCAAGTGGCTCAGGCTGGTGGCATCAGGCTCCACCTCCCTGGACATGTTTGAACAGGTCAGCCTAATGACACTGGACAGTCTGCAGAAATGCGTCTTCAGCTACAACAGCAACTGCCAGGAGTGAGTGACACGGGGGCAGCTGCCCCAGCAGGGCCCTGCACTGACCCGAGGGTGGGAGCCCCCTCATTGCGGGAGGTCAGAGTTGGGAGAATGGGCTGCAGAGACCCTCCCTTCCTGGCCTGGCCCCAGCGAGCCCATCCAGATTCAGGGAATGGGTCCCTGAACTGTATGGGTGTTACTGCTGGCCTGGGCAGGAGCAGAGGGCCTTCCAGGGAAGGTGAGTCTGGAGGTGTTGGGGGAGGGGGAGGTGTTTTCTGTAGTGGCTGCACCTGGCTTTGGTCAGCACTGGGGGTGGAGCTCCTCAGCTCAGGGGGCAGAGGCTGGTGCTTGATGCTTCCACTCGCTGGTCTGTCTGCGAATGCCTGTGGGGTCGGCCTGGCTGTGCTCAGGGCCGGCTCTACTGTCTTTGCCTCCAAGCAGCGCGCCGAATTGCTGCCACGGACACGGGGGCAGTCCGTGTGCCTTTAGGGCAGCACACGTGTTTCTGCGGTGACGGCAATTCATCAGCAGCTTCTGTCTTCAGCTACCCTAACGGCACACGGACTGCCCCTGCCATCCGTGGCGGCAATTTGGCGCGCTGCTTGGGGGCAAAAACACACAGACTGCTGCCCCTTGCAGGTTGCCGCCCCAAGCACGTGCTTGGGATGCTGCAGCCTGGAGCCGGCCCTGGCTCTGCTGTGCTTCTCTTAGGGGGTGATCCTGCTGTCACATCTCGCTGCCAGGAAGCTCCTCACCTCAGTCTCATCACCTCAGAACCCTCCTGCCCCGTTTGTACATGTACTGCAGGGCCCTCGTCTGCAGCTTGTACCTGTTTTATTGCACCGGTGCACGTTGGCTCCCTGTTATAGGACACTGCCAGCTGGCTGCGAGACCTGCCAGTGCAGGGGGGCCCCGAGCTGGCTGCAGGACCTGCCGGTGCAGGTGGGTCCCGGGCTGGCGGGGGGATGTGCTGTGAGCCCAGCATTTCTGCCCACAGTGTGCGAGTTCAGAGTGGACCCCATTGCCAGAAACAGGACTGAGGGCTGGGCTGGAGCCACCTGGCAGCAACGGGGGAAGTGGCTGGTTTCCTGGCAGGCAGGGAGTCAGTTCCCATCTCTACTGCAGTGAGGTGACCCGTGACCCTGGGGAGCCTGGTCTGGACTTCTTCACACCAGGATGCCCCAACCCATCAGCCTGCTCTGGGGAGGAGTCCGAGATCGGCTCCCGCCAAACCCACATCCGTTCTGTCCAACTGATGGAGAGGGGCACTTCTCCATCTTTGCCAGCCCCAGCTGTGCTCTGAACCCCACCTGTCCCCTGCAGGCACTCACTGACCAACCACTCCCCCATGCCCTGCTGCCATCGCTGCCCTGTGGGGATGGGGGCCCCCGACACCCCAGAGTCCCGTGGTGCACACAGGGAACAGGCTGCGTTAGTCTGGAGGCTCCTTGGAGCTTGCCTGGGCCATGCAGCCCCCACACTCACCGTGTCTGGGACTGTTTATGGTCCCTGTGACTGGGGTCCCAGGGAAACCAACTGAGGTCACTTAATTAGGGTGACCTGCAACGAATGGGCAGGCAAACCCCCAGCTGGTGGATATTCCAATACTTAGATTTACCAAGTCGGCGCAAAACAGCTTCTGTTATACCTCAATGGTTACTCAGAAGTCAATAACACAGTTCCCTTAAAGCAGCCCTGCCTCAGGGCTCCATCTAGACACCCAAGTCAGATATGATGAGGATCAATGAAAATCTTATTTATCATATAAAACAAAAGGTTCTACCAATCCCAAAGGATCGGACACGTTGCCTCCCAGGTTAATGAATATTCCAGCTCTTACCCAAATCCACGCTTACAGCCGATTCTTATTAACTAAATTAAAATTTATTAAAATAGAAAAGAGAGAGAGAAGTGGTTAAAAGAACAGTATACGTACAGACATGAGTATAATTCTTGAGATTCAGATTTTTAGATTTCTAGATGCAAAGAGTTCTTTCAGAAATAGTCCATAGGTTATAGTCCAATGTGTATATTCAGGGAGGTCCTGTCAGAACTAGGATCTCAGTCCTTGTGACTTAGGTTTCCCCTACATGAAGCCTCAAGCAGATCTGAGATAAACAGGCTCAGAACCCAAGGGTCTGTTATACAACTTCAGGCTGCCTTGGATAGCTCGGAGTCCCTAGGCCAACAATAGGCGATCAGGGTGACTTTGAAGTAGGTCCATCATCAGTAATTAGCTACATGAATTAACGTAAGGCAGTTTCCTGTTTTTCCACCATTCACAGATGATTGGCTGTACATTTCAAAGAGAAAGGAATACAGCGATATCCTGCATTTACAATTCATTTAAATGCTAAGATGTTCATTTGATCTCTGAATTAACAGAATACAGCCTAGACAGGGACTGTTTGATTACACTGTTGACTTCTACCAATATATCTGTAAATAGAAAAAAAAACAAACACATTTTTAAGGGCTGAATTTGAGTCATTTATCCTGCAGGATGCTTAACCCTTTCCGGTCATGTGTCACAGTCCCACACTGGCTGAGCCACAGCAGCAGCCAGAGACACCTGAGAGATCCGGTGGCCAGCCTGGAGATCCCGTGACTGGGAGATCACACAATCGCTATGTTGCAAGGCCCAGCCCCCCGGGATCCCCCAGCTCTGATCAGGGCGCACCCCCCGCCCTGGCCTGTCAGTTACATGCTGGCCTGTTGTGTTGCAGGACGTCCAGTGACTACATCGCGGCCATCCTGGAGCTCAGCTCCCTGGTGGTGCGACGCCAGCACCGTCTGCTGCTGCACTGGGACTTCCTGTACCACCTGACGCCCGACGGGTGGCGCTTCCAGCGTGCCTGCAACACTGTGCACCGCTTCACAGCTGACGTGGTGCAGCGACGCCACCAGGCCCTGAACCGCCTGGGCAGGGAGGCCTGGCTCAAATCCAAGCAGGGCAAGACAGTGGACTTCATAGACATCCTGCTCCTGGCCAAGGTAACATGGTGGGGGCCTGCCCCATGATGGTGGGGGGGGAGGTCACTGATCTCCTGCTATTGGCCAAGGTAGCATAGTGGGAGGCTGTGCCCTAGGGAGCTGGGGGTTTGTTGACGTCCGACCAGGGCGTTGCCAGGTGTAAGGTCCTTTGTGATGTCTGTCACACCAGGACTCGCCCCCTAGCCCAACTCTCCGGAGCGGCCCAGTCAGAGCTGCCTTCTCAGCATGGAGCAATATAAACTGCACTTGGCGACATGGGACCAGCACCTCTGGGGAGCTCGAACACCAGAGTCAGGCTGGGCATGGGGGGAGGGGAGCCCACCTTGAGGCCTGGGGCTGTGGGGCAGGGCAGGGGCTGCCTCTTTCCTTGGGCTGGGGTGGAGGGGAGATGGCCTAGTTCACTCCACCCCGAGATGTCCCATCCTCCCAGGCTCTGAGATGGGGCATGCATGGGCCGGGCCCCGTGGGGAGCAGGTTACACGTCCAGCAGTGTGTGCTCTCTGTGCAGGATGAGGACGGCCAGGACCTGTCAGAGGAGGACATCGCAGCCGAGGCCGACACCTTCATGTTTGAGGGTGAGAAGCCACCCTGGGGAGGGGATGAGGGACCCTCCTGCTGACCTCACAGCCTCATATGGGGGGATGGGTGTCACAGAGTGTGAGGGAGTCAGGACCCTGCACCCCCCACTTCCTGCAATTCACCGTCACTCTCAGCCAGCCAGTAAAACAGAGGGGCTATTAGACCACAGGAACACAGTCTCAAGCAGGGCTTGTAGATAGAACCAGGGCCTCTCAACCAGGTCCCCC
This sequence comes from Chelonoidis abingdonii, assembly GCF_003597395.2. Classification (NCBI taxonomy): domain Eukaryota; kingdom Metazoa; phylum Chordata; order Testudines; family Testudinidae; genus Chelonoidis; species Chelonoidis abingdonii. Next base: position 151,160,567 of record NC_133769.1, on the reverse strand, counting down.
TTAGGGGCAAGGATGTTAGACCCCAGACTTGGGGTTCCCTGCTTGTTCCCAGCCAGCCCAAAACTGAAACCAAAAACCCCTCCAGCAGGCTCTCTCCCTGGGCAAAGGTGTCGACTCCCCACCCTCTTCCTGGCTCAGGTTACAGGTTCAGGTACCATCCTTCACCTAAAGTCATCCCCTGCTCTCCCATCCCCCATGCAGACAGCCCCAGTAAAACTAAACGACATTCCCAGGTCAATCCACCCTGCTCCCTACTGCGTCACAATGGGATCTCGGCAGATGTCGTGGCTCTGGTGGGGAGGCCAGGATTGCTGGGTTCAGTCTTTGGCTCAGAGTGACCTGAGTGTGTCTTTCCATGAAATGGGGCTAAGACAGATCTGCCCCTGGGCACTGCCAGACAGTCTCAGCAATGGAGGCGAGGCGCTAGAGGGGGCAAATGCTCAAAGTCACCCCACTCGCCTCCCATGCACAAGGGGCCTGGAGTTCTCAGCTGGCACTACCAGAGAGTCATGGGGAGCAAGGCCTCAGAAGAGGTGCTGGCAGTAGCTGAGCCAGGCAGGGTCCCTCCAGCCCCAGACTCTCCATGGTCCCTCTCTGCCCCCTGGTGTGGCGGCTCTCACGCTGGGCTGGCGTCTCTCTGCAGGCCACGACACCACAGCCAGTGGCCTCTCCTGGGTGCTGTATAACCTGGCCTGTCACCCCGAGTACCAGAAGCGCTGCCGCGAGGAGATCAAGGACTTAATGCGAGACAAGGAGTCAGAGGAGATTGAATGGTGAGATGGCTTCTCCAACTGCAGTGCTGGCTCTGTCCAGTGCAGTGTGGACCCCCAGCACCACCACTTCCCGGGCCTCTGTGACCTCTCCCACCCTTTAGTCCCAGCACAGCCCCCGTCCCACCTGTGAGGGTTAGCACAGCTGCTGCCCTCCCCTTCCCGCTGGGGTCCCTTCACATCTGCCAGCCCCACAAGAAGGAGGGCTTCCCCTGCAAGATGGGCCTAGGCTGCTCCCCAGTGCCCAAGGGCCCTGCTGCTCTGGGTTTTGCATGCCCCTCCGGATGCCCAAGGGCCCTGCCATTCAGGTGTGCTTGCCCCTCCCCCGCCGCTCACGGTGTCATATGTCCCCTCAGTGCCAGCTCCATGCAGATGCGAATCTGTCCCAACCCTGGTGCCTGACTCATGGCCTCACACTAGGCCCCTCATGCATCCACCTCTTGGGGCCAGCACTAAGCTCTGCTCTCTGCAGGGAGGACCTGTCCCAGATGCCCTTCTCCACCATGTGCATCAAGGAGAGTCTGCGCCTGCACCCACCTGTCACGGCCGTGTCCCGGCGCTGCACTGAGGACATCAAACTGCCCGACGGACGTGTCCTACCCAAAGGTACCAGCCTCCTTCCTTGTCCCCCAGCTAGGGGCATGGCACCAGAGCTGGGCCCATAACCCCTGAGGTGCTCAACCCCTCCCCTCCTTCTCGCCTTCCTCTCTAACGAGGCAGTTTCCTCTCTGGCAGGGAACATCTGTCTGATCAGTATCTACGGGACACATCACAATCCTGCTGTCTGGCCGGAGCCCCAGGTATCGCTGGTCACTCTGTTCAACCCTTTGGCACTACTCCACCCCGCAGCCACTTCCAGTGTGGCACTAGGGGGCGCTGTGCTGCAGGGGGTGGGATTGGGGGGCTGGGTATGGGGATCTGTCCCCTCGCAGTCACTGCTGACTCAGTGCCCCGATGTGGCACTAGGGAGTGCTGAAACACCAGCAGTCTAGCAGCTTCCTATTCCCAGCGACCCTCCACAGAGAGGAAGCTTCCCTCCACCCCCGAGCTTGCCTAGAGGGGAGTGAGGGTCGCACCCCCATTCACACTGGGCAGGGCTGGGTAATTGGGCTCGCCCCAGCTCTGAGTGCTGGGTGGAGGCAGAACCATCCCCGCTGCCAGCGCACGGTCCCAGTGGGCAGCTCAGTCTTTACTGGGGTCGGGGCTGCCTTTGCTCCCTCCTTGGCTCAGGGACCCCAGCACCCCACCCCCCCCCCCAGCTCCCTTACCATGTCCTGCTTTTGCTGTCCCAGGTCTATAACCACATCGCTTCGACCCAGAGAACTCCAAGAACAAGCCCCCACTGGCCTTCATGCCCTTCTCTGCTGGACCCAGGTAACTGCCTGTCCGAGCTCAGAGCCTTGCCGCCACAAACTACCCCTCCTCCCCGCCCGTCCCCCCCCCACCCCCCCGGCTGCCCACCAGCAAGCAGCTCCCTGTTGGCACCCTGACTACAGAGAAGCATTGTGGGATACACGGGAGTTGGCCTCTGATCAGTGCTGGGGTCAGCTGCTATTGCTGGGGGTCAGTCCCTTCTCTCACAAGGGGTTAGGCTCCCCCCAGCATCTGTCTGTCCCTGTGGGCAGTGGGTTCTGGGGTGTCTCCCTGGTCCCCCATCCCTGCTCTCACATGGCATGTGGTTTCCGAGTGAAGAGCACTGGCCGACACACCTGGCTCTCTCACAGGAACTGCATCGGGCAGAACTTCGCCATGGCAGAGATGAAGGTGGTGCTGGCACTGACGCTGCTGCGCTTCACCGTGCGGCTGGATGAGAGCAGGCCTGTGCGGCGCAAACCCGAGTTGATCCTGCGCAGTGAGAACGGGCTGTGGCTGCACCTGGAGCCACTGGGGCCCAGCTGTGAGAGCCGCCTCCCCGCACCGCGCTCCTAGGGCCATCCACTCCCCCTGCTGTGGGAGATCTAGCCTGCTCCACTCAGCTCAGGGGCCTGCCTTGTGGTGGACCAGGTGGAGATCATGGTGGGGCCAGACATTAGCAGACACCTGGGAGTCAGCTCTCTCCTCTAATCTAGATCAGCCCTCTGTACCAAAGCAGGCACTGTGGCATCTAGGCATGGGGCCCCAAAGGTGCTGCAGGCTCCTTTCAGACACCAGCTGCTTAGCCCTGTCCCACCTGCCCCTGGGAGCAAGGGTGACAAGTTCCTTTCCCCAGCCCCGCTGGATATCCACGGCCACCTGGTGACTCAATGTCAGAGCTAGAAATAGAGCCCAGCAGCCTTTCTCCTGGCTCAGCCCACTCACAGCCTAGGTGACCCCCGTGGCCTGCGTTCCCTGCCCGCACTGGCCAGAGTCAGGGTGCCCAGCAGTTCGGCCGCTAGCCTAGGATGTGGGAGACCCGTGTTCACTTCCCTGCTCTGCCACACAGGGAGCCTGTGGCATTAGGCAAGTCACTCTGCCTCTGGCCCTCAACTCTCATCAGTGCAATGGGGCTAATGGCCCTGCCCGTGGGGGCTGAGGGTAAATGCAATCAGGGGGTGAAGTGCCACATAATTATGTTGGGCATCTAAGACCACGTGGTCAATCATGCTAAATGCTATGGGCTCGTTAGTGGATCAGCCCCTGTGTTCCCGCCAGCCCCCCGCACCCCGTGTCCTGATGCTGCTTCCTGGAGTTGAGGGTCTGGTCTGTCTCTCACTCCCCTTCTCTGGAGGGTAGGAATCTTCCCTCCCGCCCGCTCCCCCTCTGTCCTGCTCCACCTACTTCTGCACTCAGCAATCCACCCATCTGGTCTGGGGCAGGAACAGCTGAGAGGCCTGCGGACAGGTGGCTCAGTGCTCTGGCCTATCTTCCTGAGAGGCCCCCAGGAGCCTGGGTGAGAGCTTCTGCCTTGGCCTGCTTTGGATGGCTTTGAGGTGGGACAGCAATCCAGGAGGCAGCTGCCTAGTAATCGCAACCTGCTGGCTGCAGTCACCCAGAGGAGTTGGGGCAGGGAACCTGTAAATGTGTGTCTTTTTTCCTCTCTCTCTCTCTGTAGTGCCCCAGGGGGCTGGCTGCAGACCCAGCAGGGACTCACTCTCTGCCACAGGGAAGTCATGGTTCAATGAGACAAACAGTGGTTGAGGGCAGGGAGGAGGGGGCTGAGTGTGGCCCCTGGGGTGGCTGGACCTGGAACTGGGGGACAGTTGGCCCCTGCTGCAGGGACAAGGCCATGGGACTTTGGGTTCCGGCCTGGGGGTTTCAAGATCTGGCCCTCAAATCCAGTCACTGAGCTTTGGGTTCTGTCCCTCGTCCACATGGTGGCAGGCTCCAGCCCTGGTCTCACTCCTCCCTCCCATCTTTCTGGTCCCTGCTGCCTCCTCAGACGTCAACCGTATGCTCTATTCCTTGGCCGCAGGGCTCCAGGGCCCAGGATCTGGCTAAGGGTCTTCTGGCTCTGGTTCCCATCTGTGAGGCAGCGGGTGCTGGCCCCAGGCTCACCCACCTCCCATTGACCCGGCCCACTCTGCCTGCTCCAGCCCTGGGCTTTGTCCACATGCTCAATCCCCGGCCACGAAGTTTCAAGCTCAGGCCACGGAATCCGGCTGCAGGGTGTTCGGCACTCTGGCTCTTGGCCATGCAGTGGCAGGTGCACGCCCCTAGCTCGCCCCCCACCTCCATCACCTTTGGCCCCTGCTGCCACTCCCACTCCCCCCATTGCCCTTGGCACCCACTGCCTCCGCCAGCTCCCTGTCCATTCCCCCCACTGCCCTGGGGCTCCGCTGCCTCCAAACCCACCTCCCCATCCAGGGCTTAATTTGTCTCCAGGTTTGCCAGGGCTGCGTAAGTACTGTGAAAAGTGACATTTGTATGTTTGATAATGTCAGTTTTCACAGCAGACTGAGTAGCGAGCTGGGAGGCTGTGAAAAGTGATATTAACATACAAGTGTCACTTTTCACAGCAGCAGATTTACTAGTTCATAAGGCTAAAAATAACCAACACAACCAAAAAAGCAAAAGAAACTACAACAGAAAAGACAAGAACGTGCAGAGCACCTTGTTTGCATTTCTATTCTGCTTAGGGCCAGTGAAGAATAAAGACAACTGCACTTTATTTTTACTGTTCGTCTGCAAAAACAAAAACCCAAATCTTCCATAAATAAATGACCATGCTTTGGACATGGTTATGTGCATATTTGTTTGTTTTTCTTAATGTTAGTTAAGTATTTTAGGAACAAGTGTCAGAGCGGCCACCAGCAAGAGTCGCTGGTGCTGGTGCGGGGCCCCTGCGGAATGGTTGGGGTTAAGAAAATTGAGGGAGATGAAAGAACTGAGTGTTGACCTGTGAGCGACTGGTTTGCTTCATTACTAAAGCATCGTGTAAACAGTGACTGGAGTCTTTGTATTCACACATTTGTGGTTGAAGGGAGTGGGGTCCCCAGTGTTCCTTGTGCCCAAGCCCTCAATACATTTGAACCCGTCTCTGCCTGCTGTGACCCACAGGCTGGTGCCCAGTCACTGGTAGGGAGACTGGGCAGCTGAGGGGGGCGAGGGGCAGCAACGACCCAGGTCTCATTGCCCAGTTGTTTGTGTTATACTTCCCCTACCCCCGTCTTCTCTGCTTGCTGGGTGTGACAGCAGCACCCACATGGATAATGCCATCTGCAGTAGGGAACGTTGGGCTGGGTTCCGCTGCACACCAGGCCCAGGAGCTCTAGGCGTTTGAACGCGGTGGAAAGGCTGATGTTCAAACAACCCAGCGGCTGAAAAATAAAATCAGAATAACAGAACTCCTGGATGTAGCTGCTTCTACACCATGTAGGCAGGAGCCCAGCCCCAGCTGTGCTGCCTGGGCAAAAGGGCCAGGGGTTAACTCCACCCCCTCCGACCCTGTCCATGTGAGCACTCACTCTGACGGTTACACAGCTGTTTACTAGATGGCAACAGGATATTGGGGCTCAGGAGTCTTGGGTTTTGTGTCTGTCTTGGGGAGGAGAGACAGAAGTCACAGCCAGTAGCTGGGTGGCAGGACTCGTGGAGTCTATTTCTGGCTCTAGGAGGGGAGTGGGATCTAATAGATTTTAGTATCAGAGATTCCAAGGCCAGAAGGAACCACTGTGCTCAGTCAGTCTGCCCTCCTGCAGAGAGATCTGTTAGCCAGAGACCCTCAAGCTTTATTTAAGAACTCTGGGTGATGGAGAATCTGCCCTCCCCTCTGAGTCAGCTGTTCCTAGGGTTAAGGCCCCTGCCTGTTAACCACTGTCACCATATTTCCAATCTGACTGTGTCTCGCTTCAGCCATTGGTAGCCATAGATGTTAGCCTGGTAAGGCATAGGCATATGGTAAGGCAGAAATGCAATGAGCCTACACTTCCCAAGGCCTGGAAGATAATAGCTTATCTAAATTAATTAGGGGGTAAGGCCCAAAAGCCTTAGAGTCAGGGCCAGCTCAAGCTTTTTTGCCACTCCAAGCAAAAAAAAAACAAAACAAAAGGGTGGCCGGAATGTGCCCCCCCAAGATTGGCTGGAATATGCCACCCCTTTAAATGTGCCGCCCCAAACACATGCTTCCTCTGCTGGTGCCTAGACCCGGCCCTGTTTGGTACCTCGGTGCAGTGAGAGTCTGGTGTCTCCTCGGGCTACACCACCAGTGGTAACCCTAGGGAGGCCACACCTCTTTGCCACACAGCACTACAAATTTGTGTCAACCTAAATTACGTTAGCATACAGCTATCACAGTTATTACATTGCTTGTGCGTGTGCACACTGCAGTCCTTGAGTCAGTGGTGCGTGGCCTCACCAGGAGTGCTTGTATCAATGCAGAGTGCACCATGAGTAGCTGTCCCACTGTGCCATTCACTACCGTTCCAGCCCAGAGTGATTAGGGAAGTTTTAGAAATGCCTCACGAGGCTGAAATGAGTTACACTGCGCAAATCCTGCAGGCTCAGGTGCCCCATGCTCACAATAATCGGGAGAGTAGTGGAGCTGTGCATGCGCCATGCTTCTGCCAGAGATGGCAGACAGTGACAAGAGACACGCAGGTTTTGGGGGATTTTGAAAAGAGGTGTGAAATATTATGGGATGCAGAACACTGCATTATGGGAAGTTGAACACATGTTCCCAGTCACTCCTGCACGTCCTCACCAGGAGCGCTTGTGTCAATTCAGAGCGTAGTGCATGTCTGGACTGGCTCACGACCATGAGTCTCTAACTCAGAGCAGACTGCCAATATCAAGCAGACCCGCAAGCTGGTGGTGTGTTCTACAATTAGATTTCACCAAGCCAGTAACAACTGTGAACTCCTGGATTTCTATACGAGTCTGATACCACATTCAGGTTGCTTCCAGTCCCAAGATACTAGTCACCTATCCCAGATCACTTGGTACTTTCGATCCTGCATCAAAGTGATGCCTTAGTCAATCCTGTAAGAAGCTAGCTAAAAGTTTATTAATTAGGGAAAAGAACTAAGAGCGTCATTTACAGGTCAAAGCAAGCGAACATGTACAACCAATGTGTTACCATCTGACTCCTGAGAGTGACAGAATTGTCCTGATCTGTCAATTCAAAGCGTCTTTCAGGGCACCCCAGGAGGCAGCCCCTGGGGCTCTCTGTTAGTTTCAAGTCTCTGGCCCTTCAGAGTTCAAACAGCCACAAAAGTGCTGTTTCTTCTTTTCGGGGATTTTTATTCCTGTCCACCACAGTTCAAGGTGATGGGAGGAGTCCATGTGCACATCCCTCCTCTGGAGGTGGGCAGAGCAATCAAAAAAGTCTTTTGTCTTCTGATGTTCCACAAGGGTTTGTTTGGTGTCTACAGGCCTTCTTGTGTTGGCCAGAAAATGACAGCTCCTGCTGCAAACTAGTATTTCACACCTGGTGATGTTTCTCTCCTCTCTATGAGGGCTTCCAGTTTCAGAGCAAACACTGAAACTTACCTTATGAATTGGGATACAGATATTACCAGTAAGATTGATGCAGCAGCAACAAACAAGCATTTCACAAAGTCTAAACACGGAACACATTCTGATAAGACGAATCCTTATTTTGGGCAAAACTAATCTGGTCTGGTCTCCAGCTCTGAGGCCATTTGCTCTTAGCTAATGCCTGCAGCCTGGACAAGAGCTGGCTCTTGGCTTGTCAGCCTCACACTCGGTGCCTAGGAAATCACTTTGGAGTCCTGCACTTAGGACAGAAGAATCCTGTGCACTACTACAGGCTGGGGACTGACTGGCTAAGCAGCAGTTCTGCAGAAAAGGACCTAGGGGTTACAGTGGACGAGAACTGGATATGAGTCAGCAGTGTGCCCTTGTTGCTTGGCTAGCTCCCAGTCCCAAAAGAAAGGGGAAGGGTCGATGGGAAATCAGGATCCTGAGACTGACAGTCCCCAGGGGCAATGGAGAGAGGCCAGTGCTCCAGATCAGCCAGATTGACAAGGCAGGGCAGGCTAATGAGGGAGTCAGCAGGCCGGGGGTCCTTTCCATGTGAGCTGAAATTGCCTGGAACAGAGGGGCTGAACTAAGGAGAGAGCAGGAGCCTGAGTTGAGCTGGGGAGCAGAACTGCACCAGCCAGAGCCAGAGGTTGCCAGAAAAGCAGCCCAGGGAGCTGGAGGCAGAGCAGCATCAGTGCTGGCGCTGGCGCTGGAGCTGGAGCAGTGAGCACTGTAGGGAGCAAGGGGGAACCTGGGCAGTGGGCGCAGCGCAGGAAGATGCCCCCAGCCAAGAGGCCTTGCAGGCCAGACTTAGAGGGGTATCATAACCCTGACGGGAGGACTGACCCTGGGAAGAAGGTCCCTGCCACCTAGAGCCAGAAGGCATGTGGCCACTGCCGGAGCAAGTGTCCGATCCACAGCATCCCTGCAGCACAGCCAGGGCCTGGGCAGGAGACCCAGGAGCATGAGGGTCAGACTGTGAACTGCCCTCACATTCCCTAAATATGTAACATATTAGTTATAGGCTGGTAAGTGGTCAAAGGGGGCTTTTTTTGCTTGCTTTATTATCCTCTTGTCTGTTTGTTGTGCTGTTAATATGTCTTAATTAATGACAGTTAAGGACCATCTATTTCTGTACAGGTCCTAGCACAACAGGATCCTGGTCTGTGACTGAGACAATGGGGCAGTACTGCAATACAAAAAAATCACATGCTGATCCAAAGAAATACTTTTGTACTGTGGCCATCCCCACTGGCTTAAGAGATTAGCAACCGAAAATGAAGGTATGTGAACGTGACATCTGCAGTTTAACTCAGTCCTCTCGTCTCCTGCACTGAGTGTTCTTTCTGCTCAATACACACTCGATGGTAGCCATATCCACATAATAGGGTTATGAAGATAGGTCTATGGGAGGGTTTGACTGTCTCTACCATGGGCTGCTATTGCAGGAAGGAGGTTTGCTGGGAAGAGCTGGGGTCCGTGTGACCAAGAAGGAGAAGAACATTTTCGTGCGCTGATTCACCAACCTTATGAGAGGAACTTAAAACTAAGTTCAGCGGGGGTAGGTGAAAAAGGCCACCAGGATAAGAAAAAGTTACCTTAATAGAGGACTAGATATTTGGAGAGAAGTACATGTGGGAAATTGCAGTAGAATTATAGGAGAAACAAGAGGGAAATCCATGGGGCACCTGCTTAAAATCTTAGATGTCTATAGGTTGTGTATTAGGAAAAACTTTTTCACTCAGAAAGTGGTGAAGCAGCACTGGAATGGGTTACCTAGGGAGTTGGTAGACTCTCCTTCCTTAGAGGTTTTTTAAGGTTAGGCTTGATAAACCCCTGGCTGGGATGATTCAGTTGGGAAATGGTCCTGCTTTGAGCACGGGGTTGGACTAGATGACCTCCTGAGGTCCCTTCCAACCCTGATATTCTATGATTCTATGAGGAGTAAAAATAATGGGGAATAAACGGTAAGAACTAGGAGTTTTAGTACTTAAGTCATAACTGAGCTTAACCGGCATCACAGATATTTGCTGGGCTAAATCTCATGACTGGAATATTGGTATAGAGGGCTATAGCTTGGTCAGGAAGGACAGGCAGGAAAAAAAGAGAGGAAGTATTGCATTGTAGACTTGTTCTGAGGTCCAGAAGGAGATGAGAAGCAGACCAGCTAAAAGTCTCTGAGTAAAGATAAAAGAGGGAAAAACAAGGGTAATGTTCTGGTAGGGGTCTATTACAGACCACCAAATCAGGAAGAGGAGGGAGATGAGACATTTCTAGAACAAAGAACAGAAATATCCACAACACAAATCCTGATACTAATGGAGGACTTTCCCTATCCAGATATCTGTTGAAAAAGGAATATGGCAAAACACAAAATTATCCAGTAAGTTCCTGGAATGTACCAGAGACAATGCTTTGTTTCAGAAAATGGAGGTAGTAACCCAAGGGACAACCATTTTAGACTTAATTCTGACCAACAGGGAGGAGCTGGTTCTGAATGTGAAGGTGGAAGATGAGTTGGGTGAAAGTGATCATGAAAGATAGATTTCATGATTCTAAGGAAAGGAAGGAGTGAGATGATAGAAGAAGGACTACAAAAACAGACTTTAACATACTCAGAGAATTGGTATGTAGCCACCCATGTGGAAAATATCTAAGGCATAAAGGATTTCAGGAAAGCTGGCAGTTTCTCAAGGAGACTATTAAAGGCACAACCACCAATGCAAAGGAGAGATAGGAAGAATAGTAAGAGGCCAATATGGCTCCATCAGAAGTTTTTTAATGACCTGAAAATCATAGCAAGGGACAAATGTAATTGGAATTCTTTTTCCATATGGTTTACTGCAAAGAGTTTCATCGTTCTGAATTCTTTAAAGGCAGCATCACTTCCAAAATCAAGAGTTGGCTCTACATATGGCCATACATATGACACCACACTATATTAAACCAAAAAATTAATGTAGTTGATTTGTTGGCAGGACATGGAAATTAAGTGTAAATTTCAATTCATTGTAAAACAACATAAAATCAATATTTGTAACACAGTTCAATAAGGTTTCATCAGGCTTTTTGATCAACAAATTAAAAGCAAAGGAAACCAACCAACCACACTCAAGGGTCACTGTGCATTCTCCAAGGCAGTTTCTTCTCTTTCTTTGTTTGGTGCTTTTTATTTATATAAATTCAACCAGGAGCAGATTTTCAGATAAAACCATATTGGAAAGTGTGGCAAACAGAGAGGAGGGACTAAACCAAAATTCAAAATGATGATGAGAGACTGAGAAATTCTACACTGGAGCAATGTAGCCACCTATTGGACTGCTTACATGTATGGGCCCAGATATTTAAATGTATTAGTTCCTAACAGCTACTGATTTGAGTGGAGTTAGGAGCCTAAATACCTTTGAGGATCTTGTCCATGTAATTACAGCACATACCTGGTCAGCCGCAGATTGTGTGGTATGCTACAGTCACATCGATGTCATAATAGTGCTGCATAATCTGAACTGGCTGTCCTGGCCAGGACAGACTGAGAGGCCAGCTGCCTTCAGTACTGGAGCTTTTTGGAGAAAGAACTGGAGGAAGTGTTGAGGAAGATTCAAACATGAATAAATTTGTGAGTGAGCAGGAGGTAACCGACAGAGGTAAGGGTCAGGATAGTATTTTCTATATCCATCTATATTCACACACACATTCAGAAAGCATAGGCATACAGACAGATTAGCTGTAATGTTCTCCATTTCTATGAGCAGAAACTCAGCTGCTGTAAACTAGTGTCACTCTGTTGTCTTCCTTGTAGCTTGTGTGATATTACACCAGTTGAGGACTTGGCCTACAGCCTCTGGACCTGGAAACTTTCCTGAGAATCTGAGTTTCTATTGAATGTTATGGGGAGGTCTTCCTTCTTTTGTCCCAGGTGTTTGTTTATTATAGGTCATCATTTTGTGTCTTTCTGCATGCATGAGCCAAGATCTAAACTGTGGAATCCATCAGAAATGGGGGAAATTAGAACAAAAAATGCAGAAGGGCTTCTCCTCTGGCTGTCTAAATGAAGCTCTGCTAATATCTTCAATGCAGAATAAGAAAGCATGGGGGGCACAACTCTTAGCAACACTAGTGCTCCTAATCCCACACTATCACTACTGCAGCTAAATGTGCAGTGTAGGTTACAGTTAGGATTCATTTTGCATCTGGGTGTTAGAACTGAAGGATGCAATTTGCATAAAGGATTGGAAACCACCTAACCTCAAACAGTCTATCCTGGGAAGGGGAAATCTTGTTAATTCCTCCTTCATGCTATGAAATGCTGTTACAATGGAGACAAAGAAATATGGCATTTCAAATTTCTTGTTAAATATTAAGTCTCCTGGAGAATTTCTGCCCACAGCTACGAGATACCTGGGAGATAAAATCCTGATTCTTTCAATTCATCAGCTATTTCATAGTTTCATAGAATTTAAGGCCAGAAGGAACCATTAGATCATCTAGTCTGACTCCTGGATTTCACAGGCCATTAAATTTCACCTAGTTATATTGAACCCCAAACTTGTCTTGTACTAAAACATTTCAGTCTTTAGGAGACTAAACTGTTGTGTGCCATAGGTACTGGACAGGAGAGACTGAGTTTCCACCAATGCCTGAAGCCCTTGCAATGATAGAGAATTGATCAGGTCAGATATACCCAGATGATCCTTGCAGGTTATTAGTGCCCCATCCTCCCACCCAAAGTTCCCTGCCAATCTGAGAAGGGGAAAATTCCTTTCCACTTACAACTCTGGAGATCAGTTGAACCCTGAGCATGTGAGCAGGACATCTAAGGAAACAGATTCTCTGAACCATTTTGGAGCTCTGGTCCACCCTACCAGATGTCCCATCTCCTGCAGTGACCAATACCTGATGCTTCAGATGAAGGTTGGCGAGAACCACGCCACTCCACTCACAGCTTACAACTAGCCAATTGTGCATGGCGGAAAAATTCCTTTATGACCTCTACGGGCAACCGGATGAACTCTGTTCCATTAGTTTTCTCTGCAAGTATTTAAACTACCATAAAAGAAGATTAAACGCTTTCTTCAAAAGAGAGGGGCCTCGACTTAGGTTTCTAAATTCATAGTGGTCTAAAAAAGTGGCCTGATTTTCAAGAGATACTGAGCCCCCATAAGTTCCCATTGTAGCCAATAGGACAGCTGGGTGCTCAGGATTTTTGAAAATAAGGCCCTGCCTAAGCAAAACTCTTAAGCATGTGCTTAACTTTAGGTCTCTTTGTTGGCTTAGGGTTAAGCATGTGATTAGGATACTGAATCAGGACGTAGGTGCCTAAATATGGATTTAGGCACTTAAGTTTAGGCACTCAGTTTTGACAATTTGGGCCATAAATTGTTATTCTGTATGCTATCAAAACTCATCATTTGATAGTAAAGAGAGAAAGGAAGATTATTTTACAAGTGGATCTACTTGAAAGGGACAAATTTTCTTCATTATGATTTCTCCATAAACACAGTGTGTAGTTCAGCAAACAAACCTGGTCATCAGGACGAAGGAAGAGGATTTACTTGATTCCCAGGTCTACATCTCACAGTGTTTGGGCTCCTGCAGAATCTTTACTAGACAGTGAATTGAAGGGGCTGGCACCAATTTCTACTATCAGTGGTAACCAGCTACTTTTATTTAATTTCAGATGTTTTTAATGAGGTTGTTTCCCTCTTGGCACATATGGATGACCAAGATAAGGACAAAATTTCCCTCAGGACTGCATTTATAGCTGAGACCAAGCTGGCAATCATTGTGACCGTTCTGCTAGAGACACTGCAACAGGATGAGGTAGGGAAGTTTCATGAAATTACATCCACTTTCCATGTGTCGCAAAGTCACAGACACACTATCCATTGCTTCCCTCATCCACAGAACCCACTATGTCTCCTCACAGAAGGCAATAGTTATGCAGGCATGACCTATGCGTCTGGTGTAAGTACAACTAACTGCTGAGCTGCATTCTGATCACTTTCCTATCCCTTCTAAAGTGCTCAGAATTGATTTCTTGAGGACCTGCTCCATGACCTTTTTCCAAGAGGACTGACGGTGAGGCAGACCTGTAGTTCCCTGGATCCTCCTTTTTCTCTCTCTTAGAGAGATGGCACTACATTAGCCTTTTTCCAGGTCATCTGGAGACTCCCTCAGATCCCGCCATGTGCAATTTTCAAAGATAAGGCCAATGGTCTGCTAAACTCACATCGCCTAGAGCCTCCTTTAGTCACCCTGGGCTCACAGGACATGCAGGGCTCTGCATGCCGCCACGCAAGGACTTGTGCTCTCCATTTTTCTAATATCCCGGACCATTCTTTCTGCACAGAGGGCTGTCACCGTCGTTCTCCCATAACTAGTGCCCCCAGTGCAGCAGTACTGAGGAGCTGCTACCGTGTGTTATTTGGAGACAGAGACTGTGCAGCCCTAGCAGCTCTGCGGGGTGAGAGGGCTGATTGGTGGGCTGTCTAAATCCACGCCGTGGAGCCACTCCTAGTTAGCCAGCCACTGGAGCCCAGTGTGCACATACGAAATCTGCCACTGCAGCCACAGGACTACCCTGACACCTGCGGTCTCCACGCAGCGACCACACGTGGATGTGACTACAGAGAAACGGGTGGGCGCTTTGGAGCGCTTCCGCTCTACCGCCTCTCCTCCACTGCCCACTCCACCCAGAGGATGGGGCTGGAGGGCATGACTTGGTCATACAGATGTGGGTTGGGGCCTGGCTGAACCAGGTTTGGTGCAGGGATGGCCTGGCTGGGTGCACCCTGTTGGTGATCATCTGGGCCTGGCCTAGCCACATTAGGCTAGCACCCCTTCAAGCCCCATGCCCTGCTGGTTGGCACGGAAGGGGGGGAGGGCAGGCGGCTGCTTCCCAGCCCAGCTGGGGGCTGCCTGGCTGGGAGACAGGCAGAGGGAGAAAATGCAGTTCCTCTCAGCAGCACTAGGGGACCATCCAGGTCAGGCACTCTCAGCCTGTGCACCCTGCGCCAGACTCTGCATTGCACCTCTCCTATGCCCATACCATCGCACCCTGCCATGGCTTTCGAGCACCTGCCAGCCTCAGAGTGCCCAGGCTTCGCAAAATATGATCCCAGTCCGACAGGGGGTTTGGAAAATGCCCAGCAGCATCCATGTGATATGAAACCTCAGTAACAGGCACCCAGAGCGGGAGTGACTCACATGGATTTGGAGCAGAGCTTGGCATGGAACCAGGATCCCCAGTCACCGCCAGCCTCATGCATATCTCACCCTGGACCCTACTCCCTCCCAGAGCTCAGCGCAGAATCCAGATGTCCTGCCTCCAGCCCTCTCGCCCTGTCATACTCTATCCCCTCATACCGCTGCTAATAATTGCACAGCAGCTTGCTGGGGAATGTGCTGTGGAAGAGTCAGTCCTTTGAGCCCAGCAGGCCCTGTTTCCCCTGCCCCCTGGGCAGCTCCTTCTCCCTGCTGGGCAAATGAACACTACAGTGTGCATGCCTGCTGTGGATGGGGTCAAAGACCGTGCTCCTGTGATCTGCTGCGGGCCCAGCCCCAATCTGCTCAGCTGCGGAGCTCTCGTCCCTGATCAGTGGGGAATTATCAGCCACAGTTAACAGCTATTTGGGTAATTGCTGCGCTGCTGCCAGGAGAGTAGGTGTGGATTGGAGGTGCAAAATTAAAAGGTTCCAGCAGAGACACCTGCCCAAGGATGGGCTTGCCAGCTTCCACCATGGCTGCTTACAGCTGGGCTGCTCCGGGATTCCGTGTGCACCCCCAGCTTGCACCTTGAGCAGGGGGACCCCAGCCATACACGCTGTACCCTCAGTCTGCCCCTCAGAAGCATGAGGGGGTCACAGGCCTGAGACAACAGGCCATTGCCTGGTCAGTGCCAGTCGAAGGGTGGGTGGAGACAGGCCCATTCCAGCTCTCCTCTGGGCAGAGGGCAGGATGCTGCCCTGGCTCTGCCATGCCGTGCTCTGAGCTGGTAAGGACAGCAGGAGAGGGTTGTACATGTGCAACGTTGTGGGCTTGTGGGATCTGATCACTTTGCTGGCCCCAGCCCTGGGGGCTGGTGGGAATGCGTGCTGTGACATTGCACTCAGGACCGGCGCCAGGGTTTCTGGCGCCCTAGGCGCCGGGCCATTCAGCGCCCACGGACGGTCTCGCGGCTCCAGTGGAGTTCGCCTGGCAGCCCGCAACAGTCCACCCAGGCCAGCGGACCAGCGGACCTCGAGAGAAATGCCTGCGGCAGCTCCACCAGAGCCGCGGGACAGCGGACCATCCGCAGAAATGCCTGTGCAGCTCCACCGGAGCCGTGGGACCAGTAGACCCCTCCGCAGGTACGACTGGGCAGCTCACACGGAGCTGCTGCTGCCCCCCGGCAAAATGCCCCCCCATAGATGCGCCCTAGGCGATGCTAAGTCGCCTAAATGAAAGCGCCGGCCTGATTGCACTCATAATTAAAAAAATATGTAATGTAACTGGAAATGCTTCATGAAGAAGGTGTCTTGTAAGGTATCATTACAAAGCATATAATCTACTGAGCGTGGTCATCCTATTTGTTAAATGTATCACTCTTGTATCTGAACATAGAAATATGAAATACACTCTGAGGGCCTATGTAATTATGCAACAAAAATCCATGCTGATGTACAGAAATACTTTTGTACCGTAGCCATCCCCACTGGTTTAAGAGATTAGTCACTGAAATGGAAAATGTGAACTTTACATCTGCGTTTAACTGAGTCCCCTCTCTTTTCTGCTCAATACACACTCAGTAGGTAGGTATGTCCACATATAAGGTTATGAAGATGGGTCTATGGGAGGGTTTGACTTCCTCTACCATGGTCTGTATTGCAGGAAGGAGGTGCTGGAAGAGATGGGTCTGTCTGTCAAGAAGGAGAAGAACATCTTCATGCACTGACTCACCAACCTTATGAGAAGAGCTTAAAACTAAGTTCAGAGGGGCAGGTGAAAAAAGGTAATCTTAATAGAGGACTAGATCTTTAGGGAGAAGTAGATGTGGAAAATTGCAGTAGAATTATAGGAGAAACAAGAGGGAAATCCATGGAGGCATCTGCTTAACATCTTAGATGTCTATACACAAATGCAAGGAGTAATAATAATGGGGAACAAACAGTAAGAACTGGGTTTTAGTACATAAGTCATAACTGAGCTTACATGGCTCACAGATACCGTGGGCTAAATCTCATGACTGGAATATTGGTATAAGAAGGCTATACTTGGTCAGGAAGGACAGGCAGAAAAAGAAGAGGAAGTATTGCATTGTACACTTGTTCTGAGGCCAGAAGGAGGTGAGAAACAGACCAGTTGAAAGTCTCGAGTAAAGAGAAAAGAGGAAAAACAGGGTGATGTCCTGGTAGGGGTCTATTACAGACCACCAAATCAGGAAGAGGAGGAGAGGAGGCATTTCTAGAACAAATATCAGGTGTGTTTTGGATATTTTGTTAATAATGGGAGACTTTACCTACCCAGACATCTGTTGAAAAAGGAATGTGGCAACAAAATTATCCAGTAAGTTCCAGAAATGTATGAGACAATGCTTTGTTTCAGAAAATAGAGGAAGTAACCAGGGGACAGCCATAGACTTGATTCTGACCAATAGAGAGGAGCTGGTTGTGAAGGTGAAGGTGATTTGTGTGAAAGTGATCATGAATGAGATTTCATGATTGTAAGGAAAGAGAGTAGATGAAAGAAGAGAGGACTACAAAACAGACTTTAACATACTCAGAGAATGGTATGTAGCCACCCATGTGGAACTATCTAAGGCATAAAGGATTTCAGGAAAGCTGGCAGTTTCTCAAGGAGACTATTAAAGGCACAACCACCAATGCAAAGGAGAGATAGGAAGAATAGTAGAGGCCAATATGGCTCCATCAGAAGTTTTTAATGACCTGAAAATCATAGCAAGGGACAAATGTAATTGGAATTCTTTTTCCATATGGTTTACTGCAAAGAGTTTCATCGTCTGAATGCTTTAAAGGCAGCAATCTTCAAAATCAAGAGTTGGCTCAACATATGGCCATACATATGACACCACACTATATAAACACAAAAATTAATGTAGTTGATTTGTTTGGCAGGAAATGGAAATTAAGTGTAAATAACATTCATTGTAAAACAACATAAAATCAATATTTGTAACACAGTTCATATAGGTTTCATCAGGCTTTTTGATCAACCAGATTAAAAAGCAAAGGAAACCAACCAACACACTCAAGGGTCACTGTGCATTCTCCAGGGCAGTTTCTCTCTTTCTTTGTTTGTGCTTTTATTTTATATAAATTCAACCAGGAGCAGATTTTCAGATAAAACCAATATTGGAAAGTGTGGCAAACAGAGAGGAGGGACTAAACCAAAATTCAAAATGATGATGAGAGACTGAGAATTCTACACTGGAGCAATGTAGCACCTATTGGACTGCTTACAGTATGGGCCCAGATATTGAAATGTATTTAGTTCCTAACAGCTACTGATTTGAGTGTGAGTTAGGAGCCTAAATACCTTTGAGATCTTGTCCATGTAATTACAGCACATACCTGGTCAGCCGCAGATTGTGTGGTATGCTACAGTCACATCGATGTCATAATAGTGCTTGCATAATCTGAACTGGCTGTCCTGGCCAGGACAGACTGAGAGGCCAGCTGCCTTCAGTACTGGAGCTTTTTGGAGAAAGAACTGGAGGAAGTGTTGAGGAAGATTCAAACATGAATAATTTGTGAGTGAGCAGGAGGTAACCGACAGAGGTAAGGGTCAGGATAGTATTTTCTATATCCATTCTATATTCACACACACATTCAGAAAGCATAGGCATACAGACATAGACTGTAATGTTCTCCATTTCTATGAGCAGAAACTCAGCTGCTGTAAACTAGTGTCACTCTGTTGTCTTCCTTGTAGTGTGTGTGATTTACACCAGTTGAGGACTTGGCCTAGCCTCTGGACCTGAACTTTCCTGAGAACTGAGTTCTATTGAATGTTATGGGGAGGTCTTCCTCTTTTGTCCCAGTGTTTGTTTATTATAGGTCATCTTTGTGTCTTCTGCATGCATGGAGCCAAGATCTACAGCTTTCTATCCACCTTATAGTCCATTCATCCAATCCATACTCTTTTATCTTGCTGTCAAGAATACTGTGGAAGACCATATCAAAAGCTTTGCTAAAATCAAGATATATCATGTCCACCACTTTCCCCATATCCTCAGAGCCACTTACCTCATCATAGAAGTCAAACATAGAATCATAGAAGATTACAGTTGGAAGAGATCTCAGGAGGTCATCTAGTCCAACCCCCTGCTCAAAGCAGGACCAACACCAACTAAATCAGGTTGGTCATGCCTGATTTGTCCTTGGTGAATCCATGTTGACTGTTCCTGATCACCTTCCTCTCCTTCAAGTGCTTCAAAATGGATTCCTTGGGGGCCTGCTCCATGATTTTTCCAAAGACTGAGGTGAGGCTGACTGGTCTGTAGTTCCCTAGATTCTCCTTCTTCCCTTTTTCAAAATGGGCACTATATTTGCCTTTTCCCAATCATCTGGGACCTCCCCCGATCGCCACGAGTTTTCAAAGATAATGGCCAATGGCTCTGCAATCACATCAGCCAACTCCCACAGCACCCTCAGATGCATTGCATCTGGCCTCATGGACTTGTGCATGTCCAGCTTTTCCACATAGTCCTTAACCGGTTGTTTCACCACTGAGGGCTGCTCACCTCCTTCCCATACTGTGATGTCCAGTGCAGCAGTCTGGGAGCTGACCTTGTCTGTGAAGACCAAGGCAAAAAACCATGAGTACTTCATCTTTTTTCACCTCATCTGTCACTAGGTTGCCTCCCCCATTCAGTAAGGGTTCCACACTTTCCTTGACCACCTTCTTGTTGCTAACATACCTGTAGAAACACTTCTAGGTACCCTTCACATACTCTGCTAGCTGCAACTCCAGTTGTGCTTTGGCCTTCCTGATTACAGCCCTGCATTCTTGAGCAATATCTTTATACCCCTTCCCCCTAGTCATCTGTCCAAGTTTCCATTTCTTGTAGGCTTCCTTTTTGTGATTAAGCTCACCGAAGATTTCTTTGTTAAGCCAAGCTGGTCGCCTCCATATTGCTATTCTTTCTGCACATCGGGATGGTTTGTTCCTGCGCCCTCAATAAGACTTCTTTAAAATTCATGCAGGTCTTCTGGACTGATTTCCCCCTCAGATTAGCCTCCCAGGAGATCCTGCCCATCAGTTCCCTGAGGGAGTCAAAGTCTGCTTTTCTGAAGTCTAAGGTCCGTATTCTGCTGTTCTCCTTTCTTCCTTTTGTCAGGATCCTGAACTCGACCATCTCATGGTCACTGCTCTCCAGGGTACCACCCACTTCTACTTCCCCTACCAATTCTTCCCTGTTTGTGAGCAGCAGGTCAAGAAGAGCTCTGCCCCTAGTTGGTTCCTCCAGCACTTGCACCAGAAAATTGTCCCCAACACTCTCCATAAACTTCCTGGATTGTCTTTGCACTGCTTTATTGTTCTTCCAGCAGATGGCAGGGTGATTAAAGTCCCCCATGAGAACCAAGCCTGTGATCCAGAAACTTCTGTTAGCTGTCCAAAGAAAGTCTTGCCTACCTCCTTCTTCTGATCTGGTGGTCTATAGCTGATGCCACCATGACATCCCCCTTGTTGTTCTCACCTCTAAACTTAACCCAGAGATTCTCAACAGGCTTTTCTCCAGTTTCATACTGGATATCTGAGCAATCATATTGATCTCTTACATACAGTGCAACTCCTCCATCTTTTCTCCCCCGCCTGTCCTTCCTGAACAGTTTATACCCACCCATGACAGTGCTCCAGTCATGTCAGTTACCCCACCGAGTCTCTGTTATTCCAATCACATCATAGTTCCTTGACTGTGCCAGGACATCTAATTCTTCCTGTTTAACTACAGGCACCTAAGATAATTAGCTGATTGCCCTACTTTCTCAGTATGAATCAGGAGGCCTCCCCTCTTGCATCCTCCTCCCTTCTGTTTCCTCTCCGGATATCATGTATCCCACTTTCCTGCTTACATCAGGGCTTAGGTCACCATCCCCCACTGAACCTGATTTAAAGCCCTCCTCACTAGGTTAGCCAGCCTGCCTGCGAAGATGCTCTTCCTTCTCTTCATTAGGTAGATCCCATCTCTTCCGAGAAATCCTTCTTCCTGCAACAACATCCTATAGTCAAAGAATCCAAAGTCCTCTCTCTGACATAACCTGCATAACCACACATTTACTTCTACAGTCTGATGGTCCCTACCTGGCCCTTTTCCTTCAACAGGGAGGATGGACAAGAACATGACTTGTGCCTCAAACTCCTTTATCTTTCTTCCCAGAGCCACATAGTCTGCAGTGACCCACTCCAGGTCATTCTTGGCAGTATCATTGGTGCCCACATGAAGAAGAAGGAAGGGGTAATGGTCTGAGGGCTTGATCTGTCTCAGCAGACAATCTGTCACATCCTGAATTCTAGCTCCAGGCAAGCAGTACACATCTCGAGTCTCCCAGTCTAGATGGCAGACGGATGACTCCATCCCCATTAGGAGGGTGTCCCCGACCACCACCACCCATCTCCTCCTCTTGGGAGTGGTTGTCATGGAACCCCCATCCCTAGGACAATGTATCCCATGCCTTCCGGTCAATAGAGTCTCCTTCTGATCCCTTCCCTCAGATGACTCTTCCATGCTGTAGTATCCAGGGCCGGATCTAAGTTTTTTGCTGCCCCTCACCCAAGACATGGGCTCCCCCCGCCACAATCCTGCCACCCCAGTTCTGGCCCCCTCCACCCGTACCCTCCTGCTGCCCCAGCCCTGGGTCACTGGTAACTTGCTCCCAGGGTGGGTCATTCAGCAAGAATTTTGGATGTGCACAGAACACAGACAGGTTCCCATATGGTTACAGAACTACAGTAAAGTGGAATAATTTTCAGCTTGTGTGATTGAAGGATATCTGGATGCACATTATAAGATTGTCCTACATAAATGGGGAAAAATAGAGTTGCCTTTATTATTCTTTTGTTCCACTCTTTGTTTCTATGGGGAATTTACCAATGGAATATCACTGTCTTCCTTTTAAACAAATAAAACTTAAAAAAAGAGAGAAAAAGATGGCAATGGCTATTGAAAATAGCAATTCCAGTCCTAATAACCACTGGGAAGCATTTCTTGCTCAATTTTATCCTACTTTTTCTACAGCAAGTGACAGGGGATCAGTATATTTGATTTGCGAGAAATGAAGTAACAGCTGCCCAAATTGAGCTTGAATTTTGAGGGTATTCACAGTGCCACCCCGTTCTAGCAGTGAGCTCTTCATTCACAGCAATTGGCAGGATGAGGTCTCAGCTACCTCACCCTCCCCTTCCTTTTGATCACAGCCAAGGGAATTCTGAGAAATGTAGTTCTTTCCCTGCTTCAGTGCTGGCTCTATAGGCAGGGATCTGGCTAAGAACTACAGCTCCCAGGGCCCCTTGGGTTCTCTGCTCTCATGCTGGATCCCTGCTGCCCCTGCAAATGTGCTGCCCCAAGCACCTGCTTCCTTTGCTGGTGTCTAGAGCTGGCTCTGCTTCAGAACATGAACTGTGTTTCACCTAAAGGCTCAGAAACCAGAGGACAAAAAAAAACAAAAGACCAAAAAAAGTATTTCGATCTAATGATTTTTAAGCCAATCTCACAATATGTTGAGGCCTGAGTCCTGTCAGTGACTGAGACATAGGTAGTTGTGTCCAACAGTTAGAGCCAGAATCAGGCCCAGTGGTTAGGCTGGACCCAGAGCTAAAGTCAGAAATTGGAGCCCAGGGACAGAACTGGAGTCAGGAATTGGAGCTGAGGGTCAGGACCAGGTAACCTGGAGGGAAGCAAGGCAAGGCAAGGCAAGGCTGAGGTAAAGCAGGAATAGGAGTGAGAACAAAGCAGGAGCTTTGGCAGCCATGGGTAAATGGTATGAGTAGCTGCTGGACTGCAGCTCTACTGGACTAATAAGCCACTCTGAGGCTCATTATTAGGTTCTCTGGAGATTGGCTCTGCTGCAGGCCCCACATCCTGTTAACTCTTAATTTTTGAACTCTTGGGGTTGGCAAAGCTGGAAATGTCTGTGTTTCCCAGTGATCTATGGGACCAATGTCTGAGTGGGAATATAGATTATGCAGCAAGGAAGTGACCCTGGGCAAAGTTCTTGTTGTGAGGACAAATTACACGGGTGCGTTTGCAGGATCACAGCCTGCGTGTCTTACCCTAAACAAGGTGTTAGTGCCCTGGATGGTAATGGGAAGAACAGGACCCTGCAGTGGGGTTAGTTAGAGACCTGGCATCAAGTTTGAAATCACTCTCTTCAGTATGTAAATTGCTCCATTAGTCTTTTATGAGAGCAACTCACAATGTGGGGCTAAGGGCTGAGCTCCCACTTTGCACTTCAGAGGAAAGTGGGTTAGGATGAAATGTGCATTTCATTGTTCTTGTTGAGAGAAACAGTCAAACACATATTGTGGGGCAGTTGAGATCTATGATGTCCCCTGCTTTTTGGCTTCTTGCCCTTGAATGTCCTGTGAGATAGAAGCCGCAGTCTGCTCCACCCCACCTGGTTTCACTAGTGTATGTACCCTTAGGGACTATACCAACCATCAGAAGTTAAAGCAGCCCCTACTGGAGCATCAGGGAGGTGACCCCAGCTCACTGACATCCCTACACTACTCCTGTAACAGGCAAGTCTCAGCACAGAGTGAATGCACTCCCAGATGTTTTCTTTGTAGGCTATAGTGAGATAATGGATTAAACTTGTCAGGGCCCCAGTCACAAGAACAGAGGGGATAAGTCACAGCCTATACCATTGGGAGCTCACCCATGTGATATGAGTGCACATGGGTGTAGAATGGTTACATTGACTGTAATATGCCCCCTTGTTTATTTTCAGATTGGAGTCTGCACTCGCTAAGAAGTGAAGAGGTCTCTGAAGCTGAGAGAGAATGCCCTGTCCCTGCTTCCTGGAGACCCAGGTTATGATGACGTTGAAGATGGGGTCTCTGGGACATCACTATAAGAATGCTGAGTACAGATCAAATGTCCTGTGAGGACATAAATGTTGTATGATTGGGCTATT
>NC_133769.1:151131510-151134285 GCF_003597395.2 Chelonoidis abingdonii | reverse complement strand
TGGCAGTCTGCTCTCAAATCTCTGGGCCTAGCATCAGAACACAACCCTACCTGGGACTAGTTAGACAGCTTTTTATACTGGATTTTGTCTGCTGGCAGAATAGGTGTGCTGTAGACAGGGTCTGTGGTTTCCTGTAATTGGCAGTCTGCTCTCAAATCTCTGGGCCTAGCATCAGAACACAACCCTACCTGGGACTAGTTAGACAGCTTTTTATACTGGATTTTGTCTGCTGGCAGAATAGGTGTGCTGTAGACAGGGTCTGTGGTTTCCTGTAATTGTGCAGAGACAGAGACTCAGGGGGTTGAAAGCTAGCTATGCTTACAGGTACTGAATAGCTCAAGGGGGCTGTTATAATCATTGAAACTAAGCAGCACCCAGGTGCTGTAAAGTCAAATTCAACTCCAGGCAGGCATCTGAAATAAAGAAAGGAGGTGTCTTTCTACAATCTGCATCTGTCAAAAGATTTTTATTTTTTATTATACTGGGGAGATGTCACCTGAGCACAGCAGAATATTCAGCGGGCACTGAAACTATTTTTTAAAAAGAAAATAAATTACATAGGCCAATACTCACTGGGTGGGAAGGGTGATTAGGGTTAGAAGAGTAGATGGAAATAGGGAGAGAGGGGTTTGGACTGCAATGAGGTTAGGGGATAAATGGGAGTGGGTGGGTAGGAAAGGGTTTGGGGTGAGGTGATGGGAAAGGGTGGGGAATACATATTGAGAGAAGGGAAGAGGGGACACTAGGAAGGGGTCATGTGTGTGAGTGGCAAGGGGCCTGGGAGAGAACAGGGGTGGGGGGACCTGCTAGTCCCACATTCTCCTCTCCCATGTGTGTGCCATGATCAGCAGGCTGTTGCCTCTCTTGTGGGGGGAGTCTTATCCACTCTCCCTCTCTTTTTATTTCTGCCAGGATTGAGAGGATCTGCCCATCAATGGGGGGTCTCAGCACCCCCCCTGCACTGTGGCCCCAGTTCTGTGGGGGGACTTTGTCCTTCTGCAGGTGCCTGAGCCTCTCAACCTACCCCACTCCCCAGGATCTGGGGGCCCTTGCCCCTTTGGGTCTCTGAGCCTCTCTCCCTGACCATCCATGTGAGCTGGGATCTCGGTGGGAGCTTGTCCTTCTAGGGGTGTCAGAGCTCCTCTCCGTGCTAGCATCTGGGGAAGCCCTCCCCTTCTGTGAAGCTGAGAACAAGCACAGTGGACTCATGCACCAGAAACACGCTGCTGATAGTGGAGCGAGGAACTGAGAAAGGGCAGGTTTGATCATGGTAGCAGTGGAGATATGGGAACGCTCCCTGACATTAATGGAGCAGTTCACATGTCTCAGCAGTGCATTATTGTTTTAGGCTGTATTCACATCTCTGGGAGCTCTGCTCGGCTGAGAACATCTCACTGAGATGAATGGGTCATGATGTTGCATGGGAATGTACCTTAGCTCTGTATTTCCTGGTTTTCACAAGTATGAGTTTTGCTGAACTTGATATTCTGGCAGGGCATGAGCAGGCACCGGCCAACCTTAACTCTGCATGAACAACTTTTTTTGCCATTTAATTAATTATATTATTAGTCTCTAATTCTTTGTAGGTAGAGTCGTGAATTAATTGTACCATTATTTTACCCAGGATTCCTATCAGGCCAGCTGGTCTACAGTTCCCTGGGTCATCCCTTTTACCTTTTATAAATATTAGAACTACAGTGGCAATTCTCCAGTCATTTGGAATTTCCTCAGTTTTCCAAGATTTGATGAAAATTCTCCAAACCCAATAGAAAAGTATACAGATATGGCATGCTTTACAGTGTGGGGAACTACAGGTAGGCCCCTACTTTTTAGACGGTTATGCCAGTGTTGTCAGGGTACGCACGGCCTTTGAGTTTAACGGGTGTTTTTTCCACGGGTGTGTCACCTGTTATTGTGAAAAAGCACAAAATCTTGTGATGGGGACAACTTTTGGGTTTCTTTATTACAAGACGCAGCTCAAGCCTGACTATCAGAAACAACTTGGTTTTGTAGCGAGGACACTCCGGGAGCACGAGAGGGAGGTGATGAAAGAAACAGACAGGGAGCTTGCAGGTTTTTTAAACCAAGCCCAGTTGCTCAAGCCTCTCATACCTAGGGATGCTCTTTTTGGGGGGAAGACAAACGGTACCTGCCTGTATTACAAACCTAACCCTGGAGAAGAAATCCACTATTATGATTTTACCAGTCTGTACCCTTTCGTAAACAAAACCAAAGAATATCCTATTGGACACCCCGATATAGTTTATGACAAATGTGGACACCTTGCAAATTATTTTGGAATTGCAAAAGTTAAAGTGTACACCCCGTGAGGCCTCTTTTTCCCATTGTTACCTGTCAGAGTGGGTGGCAAGCTTATGTTCCTGCTATGCCGAACCTGTGCGGAAACTGAGCAGTGGGAGACTTGCACCCATACTGACGAGGAGAGGGCCATCCTGGGCACTTGGTGCATGGTGGAATTGAACGCGGCCATAGCGAAGTGGTACACGGTGGCTAAAATCTATGAAATCTGGCATTTTAATGAAAAATCTGATGAACTCTTTTCAGAGTACATAAAATTACACGCCACCAGAAACAAGAGGCTTCAGGGTATCCCAGCTGGTACACAGACAAAGAAAAACAAAATAAGTATTGTGGCAAATTGCCGGTACTGATCTGCGGGGTCTCGCGCTTTCTCTTCTCTGGGGTATGTTCAGGGCGCTATTGCTTGCCTCTGAGCTGGTTCTTAATTACTCCACTAGTGTCCTTGGAGGAGGG
>NC_133769.1:151115794-151128396 GCF_003597395.2 Chelonoidis abingdonii | reverse complement strand
CATGATATATTTCCTCCCACATGGCTACCTTTCTCAAAGGCCTCTAGAAAGGCATCGTCAAGCTGCTGAGAGATTTTTCAGAAAAGAAACAGCGTAAGCACCCCCACTGCTTGTTTTTAGAATTATGCAATCCCAGGTCGGTTCCTAACCCCATTACACCCCATCCTCAACCATCGCTTCTTAATCATTCATTTACCTGAGCAACATCTTTTCCATTTACCTTGTCTGCCGGTGACTCCTCCAATCCATGATCGTCTTCCACCTCTAGGGGGGTGGACAATGAGAGGCCGTCACACTCATCACGGTACCTCAGGAGGGTTTGGGTTTCGGGGTTGGGCTCCTGCGTATCCATCAGTGGTTGAGTCAAAGGGCCATCTTTGGAACTGTTGCTGATGGAGCGCTTTCTCCACACAAGTCCAAAGGTGCTCGGGGCTAAAACAAAGTCTGAAGTTCTCATGGGGTGGTGAAGAGGTCCATGTTTCCATAATTTCTAAAACATGCATTCTTGGTAAAAGATGGCCTCTTCTGCAATACAGGGTGATGGCGCTGCGCTCTGATTGGCAGAGGGCGCTGGGAGGAGTTCTTAGAGAAGTCACACAACCCTCTTTTGGGCAGTTCACTCCTTCCCAGAACCTGCCCTATTTTGATCAAATCTATTCTCGGGGAAGTCCTATGCAGCCAAAACTCATTGCGTTTGGTAGAGAGCGATGGGAGGAGTTCTTAGAAAGGTCACACAAAACACTTCTGGACAGGTCACCCCGCCCCTGAATTCCTCCCCGATTGGTCAAATCTCCTCTTGGGGTAGTCCCCAGCAGCTGAAACCCCTCCTGGTTGGTAAAGGGAGGTGGGAGGAGTTGTTAGAGGGGTCACATGTCCCACTTCTGGATGGGTCACCCCACCCCGGAACTCCCCGATTGATCAAATCTCCTCTCAGGGTGGTCCTACGAGGACAAAACCAAGCCTTATTGGTAGATGGCAGTGGGAAGAGTTCTTAGAGGGGTCACATGACACACCTTGTTTCCAGTCATGCGGGCACCTTGACCCCAGAAGTAATACCCATATGGCGCGGGCTTTCTGGTGACAGTTGGGCAAGATTTAAGGGGTCAAGGGATGGGGTTAGGTTTGATTTATGGTAGGTCCCTTCCTCCTGAATGGTAGAGGGATATGGGAGGAGTTGTTAGAGGGGTCACATGACCCACTTCCAGACGGGTCACCCCGCCCCAGATCTTCCCCTGATTGGTCAAATCTCCTCTCGGGGCAGTTCTATGAGGGAAAAACTCATCCTGATTGGTAGAGGGCAGTGGGGAGAGTTCTTAGAGGGGTCACATGACACACCTTGCTTCCGGACATGTGGCGTCTTCACCTTGGAAGTAATACCCTCATGGGCTGGAAGTCTGGGTGACAGGTAGGCAGGGTAAAGGGGTGGGGCTAGGGTTTGATTGATAGTAGGGCTCTTTTACTACTAAGAGGAGGATGAATTCTAGCATGAAGAAGTGGGGGTGGGGGTTACTTTGTAAATTATCAGCTTGGTCCAGGACCGCTTCTGATGCTATCTCAAGCCCCGACAGTACCTCTATTACTAGAAAAGAACTGGTCTGGGACAGATCTCTCTCCAACAGCCTCTGTGATAAAGGCAGAAGATGCACACACAAAAATATTAGCTTCTCAGCAATGTCCTTGTCACCATTGATTGCTCTCTTGAATCCACCCATTCTTTCATAGGCTTCTGATCTCCCTAAAGTGTTTTTTAGTGTTTGTCTATATCCCTTTAGTTATCTGCTCTTCCTAGCCATCTTAGCACTTCTACTTTCCCGCTATACATGCTACCTGCTGTGTAATTTAGGCTTCTGTTTACTCCTCACCCGGCCTCTTTTAAAGAATTTGTTTAGCTTAAAATAACCTCTGGCTCTTGCTATTATTAGTGGCCTTGGCTGGTCCAGGAGCTCTCCTTCACTACAAAGAACAATGTAAAGAGCTCAGACTCCCCCTCTCTAGCAAGACCTGACCCAGATGCTGCAGTTTTGTTCCTCAGTCGATGTTGCTTGGTTTTTTAAGGGAGGTGGGGAGTTTTCTCCGACAGCCAGGGTCAATGTTGGAGAGTCCCAGGGCCTGCAGCCGGAGAGTTGAAGGAATTCTGGCTCCTAGCTACCTTATTCCTCTCTTGCTCTGTGGACTGAGGCTGTGAGAAGTGACACTGGGTCTGCTTGTGACCCGCAGTTCAGCCTGCGACTCTGTGCCAACCCCTGCCCACCCTTCTTGGGCTGACTGCAGCCTCTACAGGCATTTAAGCACCAGGCCTAGGACAGCCTGCTCAGCACCTGGCTGGGTTCTGCCTAGTGAGCAGCTGGCAGGACCAGGCTCTGACAGAAGTAATGTCCGTGATGCGGGGGAGGGGTTGGACTACAGACTCCAGCCCTGGGATGTGTTTCCTCAGCACCTGGCTCTGTTTCCTCACCTCTGGTGCAGCCCTTTGGGGCATGATCAGCTGCTGAAGGCCGGGAGGCTCTGAGCTAGGATTTTGTATCCCAATAAGCAAAGCTGGGGCTGGGATGGAGGTGGGGTTCGGGTGGTGGTCAGCTGCTCCGTGCGTGCAGGGGCTCTTGGAGCTGCCACTTGCAGGGGGCTGGCAGCAATCCTAGGGAGAGATGGTTAATGCTGGGTCTGCAACATGCCTTCCTGGCATATGTTAGGCTGGGTTGTGCAGAGTTAGCACCAAATGAGGCTCAGAGCAACCCCCAGCCTCTCCCTTGGCTGGGACTGCTCAGAGTCCCTGCCAGCGGCACCGCAGCTGGTGAGGGATTAGGAGGAAAAGTCTCCTCCAGCAGCCGGGTCTCTCATGGAAGGTTGTTTCCCTCCTTCTTGTGGAGTCCACTCCCTCTCTGCTTGCCACTGCCCCTTGCCTGCCAGGAATGACTCACTTCTGACTCCCAGACCCTGCTGACCAGCCATGGCTCCTGCCTGGGCCAGGATGGGAACACCCCATGGGGCAGGGAGTTTCAAACTATGACCGGGGAGAGGATACCTCAGAACCAGCCCCGAGGGCTTTCTCCCTGCTCCTGCGCTCTGCAGGTCACTCCAACTGGGTTCCGGCTCCCAGCCACCGTGCAATGTGGCTTCTGCCCCCTGCCCCTAGAACCCCTCCCTGATTTCCCCCCACCCCTCCCAGCACAGCAATATCTCTCAGCCGTGACTTACAGCAGGGCGGGTGGTCCAAGCCTCCTGCTCTTCTCTGACTTCAATTGTCCATCATGGATCCTAGGAGAGACAGATGGGCCTGGTTATTTAACAGCATGCAGGGCACCAGCCACCGCTTGTATTTCTGTCCTTCAGGGTGCTCCCTGCCCCCAATCCATCTGGGCAGAGGAGGGAAAGGAGCTGGGTGGAGAGTCAGTCCCCAAGATTATTGGGATCATTTTGCCTTTGGCCTCGTGCCCCACGAAGGCCAGGAGAAATGTTTTGCACACAAGCCCCACTGGGAGTTGGCATGAAGCACAGTGTGGCAGAGATGCTGCCCTGGCTCTTTGCCTGCATGCTGGTGGTAGCTGGAGTGGACAGGGCTGGGACTTCCTGTGAATCTCTGCCCTCCCTGTACAGACTGCACAGGGCCCTGGCTGGGGCCAGCACCTCCGTGGTGCGGAAGGGGAAGCAGGGTGAGACCTTTGGGAGGCAAGATCTCTCCCTTGGGCCTACTCCGGCTGCAGGTGCTGGGCTTGCCCAGGGCCAGGACAGAGGAGACCCTCTGGCCACAGAGCCCTCCCGCATCTGGCTGCAAGGAGCCTTGGTTCTCCCTTTGTCTCAGGGAGGTGGGAAGGTGTGTGGGGGGGAGTTGGGTGTGTTTGTGTGTGGGCAGAGGAGGCCAGTCTTCCCCCCCGCCCCTTGGCAGTGTGCTTGTGGCACTGGGCCCCAGACTCATGGGGCAGGGAGGGATAATAGGAAGTAGAGCTCCAGCTCTTTTCTTACCTATCAGCTGCTGGGCAGCTGCTGCTCTCAGGGCACCCTTCCTGCTCAGCTTCCCTGGGCAGTCCTGGAGCTGGGAAGCCAAGAACTCAGTTAGTCCTAAGTTACACATCCTCTCCAGGCTGAGGGGAGCTGCCTGCTATGGAGGTGAGGAACACCTGGCTGTCAGATCCTTCTCCCCCTTGATTCCTCCCATGGGACAGAACTGACCTGTAGAGGAGCCATCCTGAAGGGCAGGGGATGGGGCCGAGTCAGTGAGGGGGCTCCCTGGAGCAGGGAAACCCATCTGTGCCTAGGTCCTCCCACCCCTCTGTCCTGCAGGGCCCACGCCGCAGAACTCACTCACCAGGGTCCTGCAGGCTTCGCTCAGGAAGGTGGGGATGGCGGGGGCTGCCCCCTCGGCCAGCTGGCTCTGCACGAGTGTGCACAGGGGCTGGTAGCCGAGGAAGGGTGCGCAGCGCGGCAATGCCACCCTGCATGCCTGCCGGAGAGGGCGAGAAGGGAGCTGGCTGATCCTCCCTGAGTGCAACGGGCTGCCAACTTGCAGTCTCTGCTCGTTCCCAGACAGGAGCTAGCACACAAGTGAGGGCAGGGCAGCAGCAATGGAGAGCCAGCTGGCCTCAGCAACCTGCTCTTCCCTGAGGCCCTGCTTTGGTTAGGTCACTTGCTAGGGGCCACGGATAGGCCTGGGCTTGGCCACTAAATAGAGCAGGCTGTAAAATGGAGCCACAGGTGCGGAGAGTCTAGCTGGGCAGGGAGGCTGGAGGTAACTGTGGGGAATGGAGGAGGAGAAGGAAACCCCACAGATCTACCCCACAGCTACACTCTGAGAGCTGGCAGAGCTCTGTGTGGGGTGGGGGAAGGCTGGATTACTGGGGGGGGGCGGTCCTGGGTGCCACAGGGCAGCACTGAGGAGATCTGGGGCTTGGAGGGGGCAGTTTGCACCACCCTTACCATGTTGTTATAATGCCCTCAGCCACCCCTGCCCCTATGAGCCCTCAACTGTACTCACCTGCTCACCTGGGGGTCTCTGTCTTATAGGTAGATGAGCAGCACCTCCATGCTCTTCTCCCCCTCAGCTCCAAAGAGGGAGGACTTATTGGAAACAAATTTGCTGAGATGGCCAAAGAGCTCCATGGAGGCCTACCGCAGGCCGCTGTTCTCCTGCAGACAGGGGGCGCAGGGTGGTTAGGGAGGACAGGCTCAGGCCCTCACATGCTTTGGGAATCAGCCTGGCAGCCGCAGAGCCCAGAGAGGTTTCAGCTAGTTCAAATGACAGGACAATTCTCTGCAAACTCCCCTCCTTCCTGCTGGGCCCCAGGGCTGCTGAACAATTGTGGGCCCAGGGCCCAAGAATGATTCTATCCCTGCCTCCCCAGCATAGGAGCTGAGCTGCCCCACAAATCCAGGAATGTGCCTGCATCAGACTCTGAGCCCCCTCCGCGTGAGGGCAGGTCCTGAGCATCTCCCCCTGTGGGGTGCCCTATAGTGCCATGGGGCCTGCCCTGCTTGGTACTTACGTCCTCAAAGAACGTTCTCACCTGCAGGGCCAGTGGGACAGCATCATGATCCTTCAGAGCCCCTTGGGGTCCAGCAGCATCCAGCAGAGCCCTTTCATGGTATCCAGAATGGCGCGGAGTTTTGCACACACCACGGACAAACCTCCCCAGGATCTGGTCTTACTTCTTCCTGACCTGCAGAGAAGGGGTTGGACACCGCTTGGTGAGCAACGCTCTGTCAGCCTGAGTGTAACCACAGTCCAGGCAAGTCAGCCCACAGCCCAGTCTGCTCCACAGGAGCCATGGGCTGGGGACAAGGGGAACCAGGAGCTTTCTACCCAGCCCTCTTTGCCTAGTATCCTGCCATTCCAGACCCACCTTGTCTGGGAACTCGGTCACTGCGTTCCTGAGACCGTGCAGTGCTCTGCCTCGAATGTGGGTGTTGCTGTCCTCTGTCTGCTGCAGTGTGGCCTTCACAACCTACTTCCGCATCGCCTTGGGCTCCTTCTCCATCAGCAGGGGGCTGCCGAGGAACTAAAGGGACGGAAAGGAGCTGTCAGAGAGGGCTGGGCAAGGCCAGTGGGTCCTAGCCCGGCCAGAGCAAGGGGAAGGGAGCATGATGAGGGGCCAGGAGGTGACTTAGTTCCATACCAACTGCTGTTCAGGAGAGGCTGGCTTCAGCTGAGCTTAACAGAAGTGAAATGAGCAGGGCAGAGCGCTCCCTCTGCTTCCAGTGGGGTGCTCCCAAACCCCACCACAGAGCCCCCAGCAGAGGGATTAATTTACAAGCAATACACCACCAGGACCATCTCTCATTGGCTAACCAGCTATTGGCCCCTTGTTCCATCAGTTTCTGGGCCTGGTTAACCCTCCCCCTGGTCCTCCAGACTCACCTCTGCAAACAGGACAGTGCAGGTCATGTGTTCGCCCTTCTGGGTCACAGTGGCCCTGGGAGAGAACAAGAGCTCGCGTTGACTTGTGCATGACAACCCTGCACATGCTGGAATCTGAGCCGGTCCCAGCCACCCACTTCCATCTCTGCCCCACTGGGCTCCAGAGCGAGAATGTGACTCCTGCAGCCTCTGTTCTCACCTGCTAAGGAAAGCAAACCCCTCAGGCTGGGCCTCCTCTAGCAGCTGCCAGCCTCGCTCCTGGTCCATTAGCTCCACAGCTGGCTGACTGCCCTGAGGCACAACACCTACGCCAGGGCCTGCACGGCCATGCTGGGAAGAGAAGGAGGCAGGAGATGGTGATGTGGGGATGCCTGCTCTCTGGGCAGGGTGGCGGGGCAGGACTCCCTTGCTGCAGCATTGAAGGGATCAAGGTGAGAATAGAAGCTGCCCCACTTCTGCTTTTGGTTCTCCCCTCCCCAACTGTGGGGGCAGTGGGGAGTGTCTGCAGATGTGACCTTCACTCTCCTCCAAAGATGTGAAAATTGCCACCCCCAGGAAACTGACCCTGAGGAGAAAAGTACAGTCAGTGCCTCCCTGAATGCCCTGCTGTCCTTAGCCCTGTCCCTCAGGGCCCACTGCAGAAAAGGGGTGAAGTGGCTCAGTGACAGACCGGGTGTGTCCCAAAGCCTTCAAAGCAGACAGTAAATAGAGACAGCAGCCAGCTCCGGCCTGCTCCCCAGCTCTGCTCCCCCTCGCCCCCTCGCCCCCAGCTCATCTGCCTCATCACCCTGCTGAGCTGCCCTCTCTGAGGAGCTCTCTGTCTCTCTGAGTATCCAAGGGGAGCTCTGCCTGCTCCTAAGCATAAGAAACCTGAATGATTTGAACCTTTGGTCCCCCGAAAGCGTCGGAAGTCCCTGGAAAACGAGGGTCCAAGCAGGAAGCTTCCCCCTCCTAGGGGCTAGCACAGACACTTTGTGGGCATTGGGATCCATCAGCCCCACACATTACCTGCACGGACTGGTATCACTGGGCAAGTCCTGCTGGACTCCCGAGAGGTGCTGTGCTGGGGAAAGGCGATGACGAGGAAGCAAGAGGCGAACAGGTCGTCCTCGCGTTCCTCCAGTGTGTCTGCTTGCCCCGGGGCCCCGATCAGCTCCCACAGGCCGCATGTGGTCTGGAAGGGAAAAGATACAGTCAGAAGATTGTGGTCATGTGCAGAATACAGCTGGGAGAGAGGACTGAATGCCAGTGCTGGGAACTTACCACCAGGAGCAGCCAGGCTGGCTGGGGGCAGCTTCTGTCCTGGGTCTGTCTAGCATTAGCCCAGCCCTTCTCTGGGCTGTAATCCAGTACCTCCCTGGTCAGGATGAGGTCTGCGCCTAGGAATCTCCAGATGGCCTTGATGTGGCTGTGACGGACAGAGGGACGGCAGGTAAGGAATTAAAACACAGGATGGGCCCAGTTGCTGCACACTGGGGATGATGCCCTCTGAGGGGTGATGGGCCAGAAGCAGCAGGTTGAGCCTGCTGGTGGCTGACCTCAAGGCCTTTCAGGCACTGGCCAGTCCTAAGGGGTTCATAGCCTCCTGCCTGGGCACTGCCAGGAGGCACTGTGTCATAGCAAGGGGAGGGATAGCTCAGTTGTTTGAGCATTGGCCTGCTAAACCCAGCGTTTGTGAGTTCATTCCTTGAGGGGGCCATTTGGGGTACTGGGGTAAAAATATGGGGATTGGTGCTTCTTTGAGCAGGGGGTTGGACTAGGTGAGTTCCTGGGGTCCCTTCCAACCCCAGTATTGTATGGGTGGAGGTGGCTAGACTCCCTTCTCCTGGCTTGGGGGGACTTGCTGCTTTCTCCTGATGAAAGGCTGGGGTTAGAGTCCCCTTGGGGGAGAGCAGTGGCTCTGGGGTGGGGGCTGGTGTGAAGAGGTGGGGGTTCAGGAAGAAGAAGGCTCCAGTTTTGGCCATGCCATGGCTCTGGGGTGGAGAGTTTGGAGAAGGCTATAAAATGGGCTCTGTGCTTGTTGGCTGGCTCTGGGCAGGATCCAGGAAAGGCGCTGACTGGCCTGAGGAAACCTGGGAGTGCTGGTGAATTGGAGAAGACCAGCCTCCAGGGGTGGGATGAGGCACCTAAAAGTGTGCAGTGATGGGAAAGATACCAGCCTGGGATTCTGAGGCGGGAGAGGCCATTTCACAGCTGGGGAGGGACATGCTCAGTGTAGGGGTGTCTAGTGGGGGGTGATGCAGGTAGGCTGGCCCCTCTCCTGACTCTGCTTGGGGGGAGGCCATGCTGACAGTGGGGATGACCCTGCTCACATGGGGTCTCTCCTGATCTGTGTTGTGATGGAGGGGGCCTGGAAGACTTCCTGGCCTCCAGCCAGCCAAGCCATTACACAGCTGAACCAGGAGGGCTTAGCACAGAAGGAAGTGGGGGAGGGTGGCAGCTGTGTTAGGAATAGCTGAGCTGAGCAGGCTCAGAAACAAGTCAATGATCACATGGCTTGGCAAAGGCCATGGATGAACTCTCCTAGTGAGTGACTGAGCCGAGGGGGGTTCTGGGTTCACTACCTTGAAACCCCCACCCCGATCCAGCTCCATAGCACTAAGGGTCCCAATCCTGCTGCCCAGTGACACCCCACCCCCCAGATATCCTGGCTGTACCTCCCCTTGTGACAGCACACCTGGGCTGCTTCTGCACCAGAGTGGGATCTAAGCATTTGGGACGCATTTCCATCCTCTGCATCAATCCGTGTCCACTGGACAAAGAGTCAGTGGAAACGGGGGACCCACTCTGTTCCCCCAGCTGGGGGATGGGTCTGGAGACATTTCCCAGGAAGTGAGCCGGTCAAGCCAGACTCCTGCGATCAAAGCCTGCAAATAATTAAAGGGCTGTGCCCAGCAGCCACCCTGCAGACAGGGCATGGATGGGTCCCATTGATCGATGATGAGAACGGATGTTTCCCCTCCACATCCTCCCTCGTGCCCCAGAAATTCTAGGCCTGGGGCAAGATGGAGATGCCCGAGATGTCAGCATGGTGCCTCCAATGCCCAGCCATTACTTGGCCCTGTAACTCTGATTCCTGCTTTCTCAGCACCGCCTCCATGAAGCTCGCCAGCAGCTCTCCAGCTGGTCAGCACATTCCCCCTTCTCCAGCAGGTCCAACAGCAGAGTGAAGCTGAAGGGCATGAGGTCATGTGATGGCAGGTGCTTCACAATGAGCTGCAGGGAAAGGCACAGGCTGCGTGTGAGCAGCAAACAGGTCTGGGGAGGTGGGTTTGCTTTTCGGGGAATGGGGACAAAGGCACTGACAGCCTGTGCCCCAGCGCTATGTGAGTGGGCATTGGAGCCCATACCCAGGAATTTCCATCTGCCGCCTCCTCATTGAGGGAAAGAGACAGTTAGCCGCCCACTTTCCTATGTGTGTGTCTGGTCTCTCCAGCGACAGTCTCTTACTTACATAGCAACATGGGCCGGGTTCTCTCTGCAACTGGCATCCTTCTGCATCTTGCTCAGCATGGTCAACACTGCCCCTGTTTGTGTGTACATGATGGCTGCACAAGAAACCAGCAGCGCTCAGGCAGAGCTCTCAGGGCCAGATTCTTCCCCCTCCCATTGAGCCAGGTCAGAGGTACCAAAGAGCCAGACTCCGGCCGCAGCTGGGAATGCCCCATTAGGGTGAGCTCTCAGCTGTTCCTGGGCCAACTGCCCACCCTTCACCTGATGTAGAAAGGTCAGTGTTGGGGGTGGGTGAGATCAGGGGAGGTCCCAGATGGTCCCAGACACCTGGTGAAGGGCAGATGCAAGGTCAGCACGGTAGGTTCCAACCCCACTTCTGCTCCATGTCCCTACTGGTCAGGGCTGCAATGAAGGCGCCATGTTCTCTCTGCCAGCCCTGCTCGCTAGGTAACGGCTGGGGCTGTGAGGGCTGAGAAGTGGCGATGGCTTCCGCTTCCATCTTAACCTTTGCAAGGTGTGAAGAGCCCAGTAGAGAGGCCTGAGATGTCCAGTATGTGGTGGCCTCCTGAGCATCGAAGGCCTGGCTTGTCAGCAGCCGCAGCCATGTAGCCCTGCTATGTCATGGGTTTCAGGTCCTAGTGGGGCCACCAGAAAGAAAATCAGGGCTTTGGGGTTTCAGAGAGAGCCCAGCTCTGTCTGTATCACCACTTCCCCCTCTGTGAGTGCTGGGGGAGGGGGCAGCAGGGTCTGCGCTGCTCACCTTCGGTGACTGGCTTTTGAAGCGATAGAACATGAAGATCTGGGTGCTGGCCGCTCACAGCTCGGCTCCTCTCCTGGGCCTGGGAGAGCAGATCCATGGCTGCAAGTGCTGGGGAGCAGGGAGAAAGCGTGTGAGTGGCAGCAATGCCGGGGGCGACCCCCAGAAGCTGCTTCTCACCCCAGTAGGGAGAGGACATGGAGCATTTAACTCCCTTCTCCTCCACTTTCCTTTGGGGACACTGGAATCAGCACTCCTCTACTGTCCGGGGGGTGGTGGGGAGTGCATTGGAGACAGGTCTGAGGGTCTTGGGCTCAGCGCCTTTGAGGATTTTCCCCATTGATCGCTGGCTGCATCTTGGGGCACTTTTCTTCAGGGGCACAGGGGTGCCAGCCCAAATTTAGGAGGTCAAAGTGACACCCCTGGAGCAGGACTAGGATTGTCTTGCTGGATCCCAGGGGTGGGTGTATGCCCCATGGGGACTGACTAGTTCACTGCAGCTGGGAGGCCTGCTCAGCCCCCTCGGGATCAACTGGAGCCTTCCCTCTTGTGGCTCAGATAGAACCTGACCAGCCAGCCCATCCATAGGCGGCGAGTTATATTCTTTTGTGGTGACCGAGCTCCAGCAATAATCAGGCCCAGGGGCCAAGCTCCCCTGATATTTGGAGCTGGGTCTGCCCCCCGGCCCTGCGTGGGGGCCCCTAGCCCCCGTGGGTCTCCCCTGCACCCCACCACGTCCTGCCTGGAGTGGACCCTGGCCTCCAGCTGCCTTTCCCCCAAAAGAAACCAGCGCGCGCCTCTCCCGTGCCTGCTTGTGCTGCTGGGTAGCACATTCCTAGGCAGAGTCCCGCTCCGGGCAGCCACTGCTGTCTGCTCCCCCAGGGTCCTAGTGCCGCTTATTCACTAATGGCAAGGCAGGCTGCCCTTACCCTGCCCTTCCGCCCTAACCCTGAGCCTCTCCAATGCCCCTAACCCCTCATCCCCAGCCAGAGCCCTCATCCTCCCGCACCCTAATCCTCTGCTCCATCCCTGAGCCCCCCTTGCATCATGAACCCCTCATCCTCAGCCCCACAGGCCTCATCCCTGCAACCCCTCCTATCCCCAAACTCCCTCCCAGAGTGTGTACCCCCTCCCCCTTCCCACACCCCCCCTCCTGCCCTCAAACTCCCTCCCAAAACCTTCACCCCCTCCTTTTGTACCACCTCCCATCCCCAAACTCCATCCCAGATCCTGCACCCCTCACCCCCTCCTGCACCCCACTCCCTGCCTCAGCCCGGAGCCTGCACCCAGCACCCAAACTCCATCCTACATCTTGCACCCTCACCCCTCCGGCACCCTAATCGCCAGTCCAGGACCTGCACCCCAGACCTCCTCCCCCTACCCAACCCTCCTCCCAGAGCCTTAGGCAGGTGAAGGTCGGAGTTTGGGGTGGGCAGAGCTGGGTGGGGGCAGGTTCTGGGCACCACCAAAATTTCTACAAACCTGCCACCCATGGGCACATCCCCAGATGGCCAGTACAAATGGGCCCCTCCCCCACTCCCTATCATACCAGAAACAGATGCAGTAGCATAGTGGGGGTCAGGTGCTGCTCCAGGAACATCTGCAGCACAAGATCCAGGCCCTCCCAGGACAGTTCTTGGACAGACTGGAGCAGAGAGAAGCAGGGAAGTAAATAGCAAGGGAGGTGAGGTGCATGAGGAAAGGGGATGAGTGGATTCCCCATCTGGAGCCAGGTGCTGTTGGTATTTGGGGTCCCTTAACCCAGGTGATACTGATCCCCCTGCACATAGACATGGGTCTCACCTGGACCATGGGCTTCCTTTCCCCAAAGAATCCTTCCTCCCAACTGGGCTCCCCAACACAAGTACTGAGCGGGGCTCTGGAGGGAAGGTCTCCTCCCTCCCCCTCTGGAGAGGCCCCAGCTGCCCCCCAACACCTTGCTGGATCGCCAAGAACTGAGCTGTTCATCCCCACTCCAGCCAATCTCTGTTTCTGTGGCAGGGCAAGTCATGGCCTGGCCGTGTGGCTGTCCTGAATCCATGC